>NC_090438.1:113314384-113615738 GCF_031143425.1 Pleurodeles waltl
AGAGGAAGAGATACCTTAGTGCATGTTGACTCTTCTAGAGTGGTGCAGTAACATAACATAAATCAGAGAATTCAGTAAAATAAATTAAATACGTGGTATAAATGAAACAAATATATAAAAAGATAATAAATACATTTTAAAAAATCTGAAATAAAATCAATTGTCTCTTCGTATACTGATTGGGACGCGTTATCAGTTCTGGTAGCAGAGGACGGTCTAGGCCCTTTGGGGTCCTAGGACGAGGGACCATTGTTTGAAAATTGATTTTGAGATATTGCAAAATGTGAAAGATGATGTGCCCCTAAGTCCCAAATGACTTTCCCGGAATCTCGGAGCTTGGAGTTTGGTATGTTCTTGGAGTTTATAGTGATAGTGTGAGTGACGTAGGCTTTGTGCTTGCACCGCTTATGTATACCGCAGGTGAATAGTGAGGGTTGTGAGAATTTTAGACCAGGTGATGTTTTAGTAGGAGTGTGCGTACTCTGCAGTATGAGAGTAGGGAAGTCGTCGAACTTCATGTGAGTGTGGCGCTTTGTGCTAAAAAAATTGTCCACGTGGTTGTTGGTGATGTACGGACCCTGCGTGGTCTAAGACTCCGGAGTATATTGAAGGGTTATGTTGTAATTTGCACGGTTTAATAGGTCAGTCGGGTGTGGTTGACGAGTCGAGTCAAAGAGAGTGAATGAAAACTTAATGGAGATTTGGGGAGTTCTAAAGTGCACTAGGACGAACTATTGACAAGTCGAGAGTAGAATTTGCGGGTCAAATTTTGCTTGCGAATGCGGGAGCGGAGAAGGAGAGAGTAGCAGCCGAGGCTTAAAGCCAAATCTCTGTAAAGTTCTGAAGTGATTGTGTTACCCTTCCTGTAGTAAACTGGCAAATTTGAGTTTTTTAGTACTCGCAATATATTGCTTTAGTTTTGTGCAAATCGAGAGTGAGGAAGACAAGCTGCAAGACTTTGTCATCCGCAGTGTGTGTGAGTGTGACGTCATTGAAGCCGCGCTGGGATAGGTCAGTTAGTGAGAAGGGTCGTGCACGGATTGGCAGCCGTCCGTGAGAGGCAATTGGTTGAGAAGATAGGCGATGAGAGTTCTGGGAATTAAAGTCACTCCCTGATTCAATTTGAAACAAAATAAAAGACACAAAAAGTACGTTTTTCAAGGGTCTAAGGAGCGCTTTGAGGGGAGATGTGTACATTACCGTGAGCGTGGGGGAGCCTACATCGCCAGAGGATACACCGGCTTATGCCGTAATGAAGGAGAGGGGAGTAGCGCCATGTCTTTGGCTAAAGCAATGGTGCAAATTAACAGAAAAAGATGGGTGTTTGGCGTTTCAGGAACACGGATCATTCAATATAATGATTTTGGAGAATTTGCGGAAGGCGTTAAATGAGCTAAAGCTGCCTCCGAGGCCGGCACAGTTTGAGGCGTTAGCAATTTGGGAACTGATGGCCATACAACAACGGCAACAGAAATTTGAGAGGAGGATGAGGAAAGCAGAAAAGACACTAGCGGAGGCTAGGTGGGATAGTGAGCACAGGATGTGGAGAAGGGAGATAATAGATGGAGTTAGGATGTTTCCGGCAATAACTCAAGAAGCCGGCACGCAAGGAAGAAAAGCCACTTGTAAAATGGATAAGGGTTCTAGCAAAGAAAAGGAGACAAAAAACTCCTGGGCAGAGGCAGACGACTCAGATGATGATGAGTTCCTTAATCAGTTGCTACATGATCGACCACCGCCATATGCCCTAGATCATAATAGACCAAGTACTAGTGCGGGTCCTGTAAATTCGACCCAGAACCAGGGAACCACAAATACAGCACAGGTAAATACAGTTGCGACACCAGCTCCGGTACAGAATAGTGTCAGTGCGTCTACTGCTCCAGAGATGCCGACACAGTTGAAGCTGCCACCAGTTCAGAGGCTCTACCCCGATGTTCCAATATTAGAGACAACTACCAGCTTGATGGTGCCATCTGACCCGGCATATACGAGACCAAAATTAGTGCAGATTGAGCCAACTCCAATTTTACTGCCTCAGGCACAGCAACAGATGGTTCTGAATTATACCTCAGGCACGGGACTGCAGTTAGCTACAGCACCGATGATGAATCAGAATATGGGGGCTAATGCTCCACAGGGTTTGGGAAGCAGGCAGTCGCCAGCCGCCATATCCTTACCTATTACAGTTGGTCCACCAGTATCATTGAATGCACAGGTGAAGTCTGGCGTATGTGATCAGGGAGTAACGACCCAAGAGATGACAAGAGGAGGGTTCGTAGGGAGCTCTCAAGGGATGACTCCAGTGGAACATACAATAGACAGATCTAGATCACTGTTAGACTTCAGTCCGATAGGGGTTCCTCCAGATACCATGAGACAATCAGGTTTGGGACTGCTCACTCCGCAGATCTCAGGTGCGAATGTACCACAGACACCGATGATGCAGGCTGGTAACATCTCATTGCAAGGGTTGACAGCACAGCAACTGAATGAATGGTTGAACAAGATAAATTCACCACAGACTACCCCTGCGACAGCAGAGCGGTCGGAAAGAGAAGAGTACCTGAATTTTGTGAGGTTGGGCATGGAAGCAGCTGAGCTAGTTGAAGGAAGCATGGGAGTGAACAGACTAGAGTCATACACTGAAGCAGAGTTGAGGTATTTGTGCCCAAAGATAACTAAAGAAGTGAGCAAAGTGCACCAGAGGTTGGTGAACTTAGCAGATAAATACAATATAGACCTAGACAATACTAAACATTTGAAGAGGAGTTACAGGTTAGACTTCAAACCTAAAGATTTTGATCACTTGAGGTCTACTGGGATGAAGGCACACCTTAATGAAATTCTGCAGAGCGTGCAGGTTTGCGGAGCCTTAAAGAAGTGGGAAGGAAGATGGGCAAAGAAAAGAGAGAAAAGGAAAAGTGACTGCTCATAGAAGCAGCAGGCGAAATCAGCGCCTGATACCGGCACAATAAAAATGCTACCCATGAGAGAGACAGCTGAAGGGGTTCTTGTCCACGTACCATGGTCCAGAGGTGACATTCTGTCATTCAGGAATGACTTCCCCAGGTTGAGGAAAAGCCAATACAGTGGTATCAGCAGACAGACAGCTTTGTGAAACTTGCGAAGTGCCTTTGAGAAGACCTGAATACCCTGTTTGAGATTATAGTTCCAGCTGATTTGTGGATTGAATGCAAGAGAAGTGCTGATTGACCGACAGTGGAACCGGAAAGGAACAGAGCTACAGGAGCACCGTCTCCTGATGTAATGAGGTACTACTATAAGGTGATTGAGTTTTTGAAGCAGAGGGTGCCGCCGCAAAATATTGATTGGCAAAAGATTGATCGAACGGCACAAGAAGCCAAAGAGTTGATACATACCTACTATGAGAGGTTGTTGAAAGCGTTCAAGCACTACAGTGGTACAGAGGTCATAGAAGCAAAGGACATGAATCACCTTGTGTTCAGGTTTGTTGAGACCAGAGATTAGCCAGATGATTAAGAATCATTTGATCTGTTGGCAAGCGAAGCCGATCGATGAGGTGTTGCAGTATGGGAAATACTGTAGTGACGAAACTGAGTTGAAGCAGAGAAAGTTGAAGGAGAAAGTGATGGTGATGGCGATGCAAATAAAGGCAACACAAACAGGGATGCAGGGAAATGGTTTACAGCAGATGGTGCAACAGCCGCAAGGAAACAGGATGTTTCAGACGCAAGTAAGAGGCAAAGGTCGAGGAGGTTTTGTGAATCGTGGTCCAGATTTGAATACTGTAGTGGTTCAAAATGAGGTACAGGGGATGAAGAAGGTGTTACCATTGCATGCATGCGGGGGCGTCGGACACTGGAAGCCGGAGTGCCCGATGATGGTGCAGGAGGGTGTTGTTCAACAAAGCAATGATGTCAATGCATTCCAAAATATTAAAGGACCAAGAATGAGGGGTCCAAATTCGAACTTCCAGAATAACATGGTTCAGATGCAGGGTCTTCAACCCATGCAACAAGTGCAGATGCCACGTGTACAACCAGTACAGATGCAGCAAGTGCAACAGCAGATTCCCGTGGTACCTAGACAGCAGATGCAGTTGCCCTTAGCACCAATGGGGCAGCAACAGGTGATGCTTCCTTAACAGGTCACAGGTCAAGGAATGAGTCAAAACAATGCAGTACAACAGTTCCCATTGCGTGGTGAGAATGGAATAAACGATGAATGGTCAGATGACAGTTCAGATGGTGAGGAGTGTAGACTTGCAGCGTTCGTAGAAGTAGATCAGAGGGGGCCCTATGTGCAAGGGAAAGTGATGGGTCACGAAGTTTCATTCTTTGTTGACACAGGAGCTACACGCTCTACAGTCAGAAGTGCAGTTCAGAAATTCCCTCTTTCGGGACGTACCATAAAGGTGGTAGGAGTACAAATTAGCTTTTGACTAACCCGATCACAGATCCGTTTCAGGTTGAGATTGGTACTTTTCAGGGACTACACAAATTTGTGGTTTGTGACTCAAGTCCCATGTCCCTACTGGGAAGAGACTTACTGTGCAAGACGAGGTGTTCCATCACCTGTTCCAATGAAGAGATTGAGGTGCAGACAAACACTGATGATGAAGGGGATGACGGGCAGATCTCAGAGCCTGAGACGGAGACCACAGATGAGGAGTACCCCCTGATAAGCTTCTTCCCAATGTTCCCAGTGACTGATTTGCCAGCAGATTTGCAGGGGACAGTAAAGGAAAAGGTGTGGGACTTGACAGGAAAGGAAGTGGGACTGATAAAAGGAGTACAACCAGTTAAGGTCAGTGTGAAGCCAAATGCTGTGTTTCCCCAGGTACTGCAGTACCACATGGCGCAAAATGTCCTTACACAGGTAACGCAGATAATTGCAGACTTTGTGAAGCAAGGAGTCCTGAAAGAAGTGATGAGCAGTCCATGTAATTCACCTATAATGGGACTAAGAAAGCCTTGTGGGAAAGTTCGAATTGTCCAAGACTTGAGAAAGATTAACAACATAGTGGTGAAATGTTGCCCAGTGGTGCCAAATCCAGCTGTGATCATGTTCCAGGTTCCATGTGATGCACAATGGTTCTCAGTTCTAGATTTGTCCACAGTGTTCTTTTCTGTGCCTCTTCATGAGGACAGCCAATTTCTCTTCAGTTTCAAATTCTTGGACAAGGTTTACAGTTGGTGTCGAATTCCCCAAGGGTTTTCAGAATCACCTTCCATCTTCAATCAGATACTGAAGAAAGATTTGGAGTCATTGGAATTGCCTTTCCAATCGACTCTGGTGCAATACATTGACGATTTGTTGATTGCCTCCAAAACAAGAGATGATTGCAAGTATGATTTCATTGCCTTACTAAACCACTTAGGAAAGAATGGGCATAAGGTGTCCCCAAAGAAGCTGCAGTATTGTCAGAAAGAGGTGAAATACTTAGGTCATCTAATTGAGAAGGGATCGAGGAAAATATCCAAGGAAAGAGTGACAGACATATTGCAGATGAGTCCCCCAATGACACAGAGAGACGATAGGATGTTTCTGGGAATGGTGGGCTACTGTTGTCAGTGGATCCCGAATTTCTCAATTATCTCCAAGCCATTGGTAAGACTGACTGTTAAGTAGGTTAAAGATGGGCCGTATGTCATAACTATGTCTGAGAAAGAGATGAGGGGGGCGTTCATTGAGCTAAGGGAGTGTATTTGCAGTGCTCCAGCCTTAGGTATGCCTGATTACACGAAGTCTTTTGTCCTGTTTTGTCATGAACGAGATGCATGTTCCTTGTCTGTCTTGGCACAGGTCCATGGAGGTGCAAAACGACCAGTAGCATATTTTTCAGCTACTTTGGACCCATTCGCAGCAGCCTTGCCAGGTTGTCTGCATGAAGTAGCAGCAGTTGGTCAAAGCCTCACACAGTGTGAAGGCATAGTGATGGGACATCCTTTAACCATTATGGTCCCACACTCAGTTGAGATTTTGTTGACCTGTACCAAAACGCAGCGCATGACAAATGCAAGACTGCCGAAATATGAAACGATCACATTGGGCTCTCCAAATGTAACTTTTAAAAGATGTACAGTGCTGTACCCGGCAACTTTGCTTCCAAATGAAAATACAGAGGTTGAAGATGCTGATAATGTAGAACATGATTGTCTTGAGGTAACAGAACTGTGCACCAAACCGAGACCTGATATTAAAGATACCCAATTGGAAGAAAATGACCACATTATCTTTGTTGATGGCTCATGCTTGAGGGACTCAGTAGGAGTGCTGAGAGCCGGATACGCTGTGTGTACAATCACTGGTATCCTGGAAGCTTCCTGACTTGAGAGAGTGTATTCTGCTCAAGTGGCTGAGTTGGTTGCTCTTACTAGAGCTTGCCATGCTGCTGCCCAATTGAAACGTTGGAGGAATTGAAATTGTTAGAGGGACGTGCCAGTAGAGATGAGAAACGCACTTGTTAAAGATGCAATGTGTACAGAGACCAGATGATTTGTGGGTTTCAGATGAGGGTAAAATGGTTTTGCCAAACAGTCTTCTGTCACAGTTTGAAAGATTTTACCATGGACAAGCACATATGGGGAGAGATGCCATGATCAGGTTGTTCAAAATTGATTGGTTTAACCCGAAGTTAAGACAAGCCGCAGAAGTGATTTGCCACAGGTGCATCATCTGTCAGCAGATGAATGCGGGGAAAGGGACAGTGGTGAATTTGAGCCACATTGGGAGAGCAGGAGCTCCACTTAGCAGAATGCAATTGGACTTTATTGAGATGTCTGTGTGTGGAGGTTTGAGATACGTGTTGGTGATCATGTGTATCTTTAGTCACTGGATTGAAGCTTACCCTACACGCAGAAATGACAGTCTCACAGTAGAGAAGCTGCTGCTTAGGGAATTGATTCCACGTTTCGGGTTTCCGATCTCTTTAGAATCAGATAAGGGAAGTCAATTCAACAACGAGGTGGTTAAGCTATTGTGTGCAGCACTAAACATTGAGCAGAAGTTGCATTGTAGTTACTGCCCTGAAGCATCAGGATTAGTGGAACAGATGAATGGTACCCTGAAGTCGAGAATGGCAAAAATGTGTGCAGCTACAAATTTGAAGTGGCCTGATGCTTTGCCCTTAGTGCTAATGTCAATGAGAAATACACCCAACAAGAAAACAGGACTGTCTCCTCACAAAATTCTCATGGACAGAGCTATGAGACTACCAGCGGTGCCTGCAAATGCTCTTGTGAATATCATGGATGATATGGTGTTGGACTACTGCAAGGGTCTGGCTGATGTGGTCCACTCTTTCTCTCACCAAGTGGAAGCTGCCACACTGCCACCGATAAGTGATCCAGGTCACAATCTGAAAGCTGGTGACTGGGTTGTCATCAAGAAACACATGAGGAAGTCGTGTTTGGAGCCACGTTGGAAGGGGCCATATCAAGTAATACCGACAACTACTACTGCTGTGAAGTGTGCGGGAATTCCAAACTGGATCCATGCCAGTCACACGAAAAAGGTCGAAAATAACAGCTCCAGAAAAGGAAGTCTCAGGGCCGGAGAATAATCAAAGGGGAACTGAGACAGAAGGAGAGCCCGTTGAGGACGGCTTGGTCACTCTAATAGGAGACGAGACCCAGAGGGGTGACAGTGAGCCTATCTCAACTGAGGCGCCAGGAGGACCAACCCAGAGAGAGGTTCTCCCAGAAGCAGACGGATGCAGTATTGAAGTAGAGCCCCTGACAGACCCAGAAGGCGAAGGAGTTGAGGCGGAAGAGAGTCAGAGTGTTCAGACTCCTCCTGAGCAAATTGCAGGTCCATCAAGAGAAAACACCATAGAGTCAGAGGAGGGCAACGAGCTGCCACAAGGAAGATCAAAGACCAGAGAGACGCTGAAAGGAGATAAGTGGCCAGAATCGCAAGTGACATAAGGGAAAGTGATACAATAGAGGAAGAACTTGATACAACAAGGAAAGAAGATCTGAGTGAAGGAGAGTTGCAAGGTGATCGCAAGTTGAAAAGAAAGAGAATAGCAAACAGAAGGTATGCAGGTCCTGAATGGGCATACCCAACATCAGCTGAGTGGCAGCAAGAGTTCTTGGCGTTCTGTTTTGATCGAGAAGTGCCAGGTCAATACTATGGTACCTGAGTCTGGTCAGAGAAAAGAGATTGGGCCAATGTGAAAAATTGAGTAAAGAAACCTGAGAAAAGAGACTGATAAATTACCGGATGTGACACTGTTAACCTGAATTGACGTTTGAAAACTGATTTTGACAAGCTGCTAACCGGAATTGACAAGCATCCTGGGAGTTAATGTGGAAGCTGTAGATAATTGCTGCAGAAAGACTTTCGCTTGCTTTAACTTGCTGGGGAAAAAAAAGAAGAAGAAGAAAAAGCGTTGACCATCCTAAGTTGGTTGTTGTTTGCACCTATAGCACTTTACTTTCTGATTCTTTACAGATCATGCCTAGCACTAGAGATGATAATAGGGGAAGTAGGCATTGTAAATGTTTGGGTGTCACTTTGGGCGTTGTGTGTGTGATTTTCATTTTAGTTCTAATTGTGGGAATGCCTTTGGTGGATAAGAGTGAAACTAACAATGCTACAATTCCTGAGACTGCTACACTAACACCCTGGGAGGGGATACAACATTTTTGCATGAGGAAACTAACGTAAAAGGGGAACTATCTACTAATGTTTTCTATCGCTTGCTGAGTGAGTATGTTGACACTATGGATGCAAAAGATTGTTATGTGTGTACACAAATTCCTGTTTCAGGCCTCTAACTTATGGGATAAGCTGTAGTTTGTTACTAACCCGATTCTATAACCAGGAAGAGATTCAGCACTTTTATTCTAATAATGATCTTGTGTTTTCTTATGTGCCTATCATAGAGGATCTGAATAGTGTAGTGAAATACTATAGCATAAAGTTAGTTAAAGGGTTCTTTGAGGCGACATTAGCAATTAGTACATCTTATGCACACCGCAATAATCTGACATGTTTGCTTACACCTGTAGAGAAAAGCTTTCTAGATCACACGGAAGATAGAAGAAGGGCATTGAAAGGGAAGTTGGAGAAAGGATTGCAGCAGCGAGCTTTTGTAAATAGTGAGAGCTATAGTGCAATTAAGGAGCAAGGGAAATTAGCTTTAGATGCACTACATGTAGGAAAGCTTTGCATAACACGACCTAAGTCATATTATGACAATATGTTTGTGGGAACGAGTGAATGTAAGCATGTGTTTTTGTTTCAGAGTAAATGGACGTTCATGTTAAATGGACAAGATCCAGCGATCCCTGGGATCTATTATATATGTGGACTTAATGCTTATTACCGTCTTCCAAAGGGATGGTATGGGACGTGTTATTTGGGGATAGTTTTTCCAAAGATAATACACTTAGAGGATTTGAAAAAGTTTCCGAAATTGTCTGAATTACATCGTACTAGATAAACGAGGGAGACTGCTGCTGGTGTAGTAGGAGACATATTTGTTGCAATAATCCCTTCAGTGGGAGTTATCTTGAACTCCATAAAGATTCAAAAGTTGTCTACTATTGTGGATAACATGCTGACAAATTTTACAGGAGCTATACTCCTGATGGATACTGAACTTGCTGCGGAGAGGGCTATGACTCTTTAAAACAGGCTTGCTTTAGACATTCTTTAGCGAAAAATGGCGGAGTCTGTAAGATGCTTAATGAGCGACAGTGTTGTGCATATATACCTGACAATAGTAATGAAATTAGAAGTATGCTTACTAGCATAACAAGAGATAGTACAGATTTGAAGGAACTGAAGGAACCAGGTGTTTGGGAAAAGGTTGGAAAGGGACTTGCTGAAGTGGGAAGCTGGTTTAGTAACATTTGGCATGGGATATTAGCAAAGATAATACAAGGAATATTGATTGTTTTGGCTTGCTTATTTGGATTATGGTTGTCATGTAAAATTAGTAAAAGAATTAAATTGAAAAGGGTGAAGAATAATCAGAGGAGGGAAGAAAAGAAAAGGGAGAAATTGTTCAGAGAAAAATTAGACGCAACAAAAATGGGGGAAGAAATTGAGATGAAGGAATTCAGAAGATGAATAAATTGTAAAGGAAAGGTTTGTGTGATGACAAGAGTCATCAGAAGAGGGATTGTTGGAGTGTGACTTCCATAATCAATATTAACATGAAAAGCTTGCAATGTAATGTCTAATGAAACCGCATAAATGCAATACTAATGCACACATTTGAATTGTGCCCACGGGGAGTGGCCACAAATGTATACGATGAATAATGAAACAGACTAATAATGAATTAATGATGTACTCATGAATGATTTTGTATTAGCACTAAGAGTTATGTATTAAGGTTTTGCTAAATTACTCACTAGGCCTTAGTTAGCAAGGGTCTGGGCCTAGCTGCCTGGTCTCATATTAACTGTGTTTTTCTAACGTGCAATGTGCTGCTTCCCTGAAGGACACAATGCTGTACTTTTTTCAGAAGCAAGAGAGATGTGTGTAACCATAGTAAATCCTTTCTCATGGGAGCTGACTTGCTCAAGGAGACATTCTTGCTGAATGCAACAGTGTAATTCGCAACAGGTGCAAGGTTGCCTAAACTGGTAAAAGACAATGGAACTACTAACTGGAGCGACAAGTGTAACTTTTCTTACCTGACATTCTACCCGTTGAAGACGTCAACCACAGGAGCCAATAAACTGCATGAGAACTGTCTTAGGTGAAAATTCTAATAAGGTGTGCGATGGATTATTGGACTGAGGTAACGATGCACCAAATATTGCCCAATGGGAAATTAGGGACTTGTCCGACAACTTTGATATAACAACGTGACACAAGGAGATGCCAGCCATTATCCTGCCATTCTTATCCTGCAGTTATCGAGACATTCTCTTTAGCCTTTCTGTGAGACTTTGTCTTCTACTTAAACCATCCTTGCCTTATCCCCTGCCTGTTACGTACTTCTCCTTATGAGGGAAGAGTCTTTTGCTATACCCTGCTGAGACTTACCTGCTTATCCTGGCTGATGGCGAATCGACTGATGTCCTGAGGACGAAGACTGATCCTGCATGCTGCCCCATTTGGATGGGTAACTATCTGCTGATGTATTGTAATTGTCTGTTTGCTTTTTCTTTCTAGGTACCAACTGCTCTTTTGACAGAGGCCATAGTTAGATGTTTTCCAAATTCATGTTGCCAAATTGTTTTGCATGAAGCCCAACATGCTGATGCTAATGAGAGGCTAGTTAAGGAGTTCACTAAATCGGGTGCAAATAGACAAATGACTGAATCTTTGCTTTGTTGAATAAAGTATTAATGATACTCTGCTAAAGTTGATTCATGTTGACGTCATGCTTTGACCTAATGTTCATGACCTATGCTTTGATAAAGTCTAATTCGAGTTGCCATATTGTAGTTTTGTTGATGTGCTTATTGATATTGAGACTAATGAATATGCTAGTAGATTGTAACTAATAGGGAATAAATATCCAAAATCTTACCAGATTTGTGTGGTTATTCATGGCTGAAAGGCCATGGTGTGTTTCATTCTTAATAAATGTCATTGATCAGTTTGATTGATTGGTTATTGTGAATATTGATTAGAGTATTTATCTATCAATTGAGATGTGAATAGATATCTCGTTCTGAGGAGCTTCCAATCAGGGTCAAAAGCTTGTTGGCCTAAAACGGGTCCCCTTGTAAGTAAATTGTCAAAGTTGGGACGCATTATCAATAGCAACATGCTAAGCTACATAATTTCATGATTTCCTAGTGGTTCACAAAAGAGGGGTGAAGGCGGAGCTTCTGAGATGGTTCAAGGAAAGACTAGCAGAAAGGTTATGAGAGGAAGAGATACCTTAGTGCATGTTTACTCTTATAGAGTGGTGCAGTAACATAACATAAATCAGAGAATTCAGTAAAATAAAATAAATACATGGTATAAATGAAACAAATATATAAAAAGATAATAAATACATTTTAAAAAATCAGAAATAAAATCAATTGTCTCTTCGTCTCCTGATTACTAAAATGGGAGTAAAGGGAATTGTTATAAAATGGTTTTAATCATTCTTCTCCTCAAGATTTATAAAATTATAATCTATATGTTATAAATTGATGAATCAGACTTAGGGGCATATTTATACTCCATATTTATATTTTGACGGTACTTCCTCCAGACAAAGGGCCTGTTTTAGAGTTCGGCTGACAGGATTCTCCATTGCAAGTGTGACTGAGTACACTGTCCATCATACCTCGGTCCGTAAACCCACTTTAGAGATGGGAAACCTTAACTATTGCGTTCACTGTACCTCCATTGGCTCCAGTGGCGTAGCGTGGGTTGTCAGCACCCGGGGCAAGGCAAGTAATTTGCGCCCCCTAACCCGGGGCAAGGCAAGTAATTAGCGCCCCCCTAACCTGTGGATTTAGTCTCTTCCAATATGTTGCTCCCGGTGCGGCCGGCCCCCCCTGCACCCCCCACGCTACGCCACTGATTGGCTCAGTTGATGAAAAATGCCCATCACAGTGGTGGAGAACATTATATCTGCCACCCTCACTGACTGCTGCTGCCAGCACTGCTATCATCTCTATATATTCAAAGGAACTGCTGTCAGGGTGGATCTTTTCCATGTAGTTAAACATTCTCAGAAAAAAACAAATTATTAATGATCCCACACCCTAGGAGTGTGAGGGGTCATCATTTTGTTTCTGCCTCTCAACACCAGGTTTTTCATGTGCAGTGACAGACAGGAAAAAAATATACATTTGCAACCTAAATAGGGTGCCAGGTTTAATGTGTACTGACCATCGGGCCTTCAAAGTTTCCCATAGACTGAGCCAAGAGGGGCTCTGTTGACAGAGAAGTTAATGTCTGCTCCTATCTAAATGAGGAGAGTGGTCTGAGGTTTTGGCGGACAGGGTGCTCTGTTGCATTTGCGACAGAGTATCTTGGCCATAAAACCTAAATCAGGCCATGAATCCAGATCAGGTGACTTTTCATAAACAAATGAAAACACAACTCTTTAATCTATACTTCAACTAATAAATCCTATTTTCAAAGTACTCTTCTCAGCATGTTCAGGGATCAGCAGTACTGTGGCGAAGTTAGTGCTAAATAAATACCACAAAAATATTAACAATTAAAACTAACTTGGAGGGTATGTTAGAATGGATATGTTTTCATCTGCTTTAGTAGTGGAAATGGTATAGAGCAAGGTGTATCTAGACTCAGATAGTATTTCAGATTCTTGGAGTACAAAAGAAGAATGTCTGTCATCTTGTTTCCTCTCTATTAAATTGTCTGCTTCAATGGTAATTTTGCTGCAGCTTGCCATACATTTTCACTGGAAGGCTTAACATTGACCAGCAGTTGTCGGGGGGGCTGGGGGGGGGGTTGCTTCACATTGACTGCCTGTAGATGGGGTAGCAAATGTTTTAAAGAGAGGTAACCTGAGCCAGATCCTCCTATCAGTGATTTATCTGCCCTCTAATTGCCTAGTGAAGGTTTTGGTCAAGTGGATTTTCCTAGGTCTATTACATCATTGTGCATTGAAGTGCCCCAAAAAGGCAGACCCTTCTACCTGGGAGATGGTCCAGATGTTTAGCGTATCTTTTTCCAAAGTGTGGGGGGAACAGCTAACGTACTAAGAAAAACTGTCATCATCTGGGAGTCCCCCAGAGCCTTAAGGGTCACATTTCTAGCCCCCTGGTACAAGGGCTTAGCACAAATTTGCAATCCAGTTGGACTGCGACCCGTACACAACCCACTACAGAATTCTGTGTGGGTTGTCACAACTAGTTCCTCTAGATGACTTCAGGGATACATCTGGATTGAATTCCAAACCCTCTTTGGTAAATGAATAGCTAACTAACTAAGAGTCAGGGGATAACACTTTAAAATGTTTATTTCTAAATTTCTAAAAGCCATGTCTACTGTATAAAATATAAAGGGTAACCACACAGAATACAAAACGAAATCCAGCAATAGATGACATCCCCAGAAAAAGATTAACATTCCTTACATGGTTATTAGGTTTCTAGCAACCTAACACCCTATTGCTGCTTTTTAGTGCTATGCTAAAATTTAGGAAAAGAAGAAACATTTATAAATTGAGTTTCTTAAGATCGATTGAAAGGCATACCTTTCTCTGTAGGAAATAGTGGGTTAGCTTTCTCACACACAGCCATTCCTCAAGAAAGATATACAGTGTCAGACTGAGGTCCACTTCTCTGTATTGCTTTCTGAGCCCTGGAGCAACACTGACTGGGGCTGGTTTGAATATCTGAGCCTGGATAGGAGGTGGACATGATGTTAATAATTCCGCACATGTCTAAGCTTCACACTCTTAAATAGAAAGAGATAAAATAATTTGTAGGCAATCATACAATAAAAGTAGAAGACAAATGATCTGGCCCTGTCACTGCCAACGGTTTTTAGCAAATGTCAACAAAATCCCAATACCATGCACCCTGGCTAAATGTAAAAAAACACAAGGCACTACGACACAGCCCCATCATTTTGTAAGCTGAAGCATGCATCACCACTCACTCACAACGTATCTTCAGAGTGTGTTTTCAGTGCAGCTGGCTCAATTTTCACAGTGAAAAGGGTTAGTCTCTCTTCTCAAAATATGGAGAGATTGCTGATTGTTGGAAAATGGGTCATTGGTAAGGGCAGGTAGGTACCTACACTTAGCAATAGGCCATTAACCTCCACTAAGGTCCAGTTAGGTCTCACTAAATTAAACCCAGCTCAACCCTTGGTAGCTTGGCAACGAGCGTCAAGGCTTAACTTAGGAGACAGAGTGTAAAGCATTCAAATATCACAAAACAGTAATTAAATAAAACACAGGAAACAGTTTAAAAATCCAAAACCAATTTATAAAAATAGATTATATATTTATCTTTAAAATGACACCAAAACTAATAAAATCGGATAAGGGGAACCGGAGATATGAATTTGTAATTTTTTTTTTTTTTTTTTAGTGCCTAGAAACAAAAAGCGCCAATCGGGTCATCTGGTTGTACCTCGACCGGGACAAAGTCAAAGTTTCAGGCCGACCGCAATGGAGCCCTGCTCGGCTACAGGCCGCGGGAGGCCTCGGTTAAAAGTTTATCTTCACTCTTAGGGGGTCATTCCAACCCTGGCGGTCGGTGTTAAAGCGGCGGCCAACCCGCCAACAGGCTGGTGGTCTAAAAAATGGAATTCCGACCCTGGCGGGAACCGCCAACACAGCCCGCCACTTTAACACTCTGACCACCATGGCGGGACAAGCAAACAGCGCGGCGGTCACCGCCAACAGACAGGCGGGAGACAATGTACCGCCCACACTATCACGACCCACCAATCCGCCACCTTTTCCGGGGCGGTTGCCCCGCCGATAAAAGCACGGCGGAAACAGACTTTTCTAACGGAAAACGCTCACCTCTACACACTCCACGAGGAATCTGGACAGCATGGAACCGGAACTACACATCCTCCCAGCCATTGTCTTCCTGCTCCTCTACCAGGAGCACGAACGCCGGCGCAGACGACAACGGTGAGTACTGCACCTACGACACAGGGGAGGCAAAAAATTACGGGGACACACATACGCCACACACCCACCCCCACCCTCACCCACTACAACACACACATCAATGCAGAGCAACAAGTCAGAGTGACACCCGCCAAACCCCCCGGAAGAATGCAAAGTCAAAATAAAATGATCATTAAAATTGAAGTATATTATAGCATATTTGAAGTTAAGTGAAATATGAAATATATAAATAAAATATATTACATCATGAACAATATATACATAGGTCAAAAGTCCGGCCCATATTGGCTATCATCCATTGTTCGTGGGCCAATGGGCCTAAACACATGGGCAAAGCCCACACACGAGACCTGATTCCATTGGAGAGAACACTGCAGGGGCATCAGATAGTAAAACTACAGGCACCTCAGGGGGAAGGGAAGGGGGGGCACCTCAGCCAGTTGAGTCCACGACGCCAGATCCACGAGGGGCCTCCATGCCCACTGTACCATCCTGGGGAGTGCAAAGCCACAGTCTCACAAGTCTCCACAGTGGTTGGATTGCCCACTGTACCATCCTGGGGAGTGCAAAGCCACAGTCTCACAAGTCTCTACAGTGGGTGGGTTGCCCACTGTACCATCCTGGGGAGTGCAAAGCCACAGTCTCACAAGTCTCTACAGTGGGTGGGTTGCCCACTGTACCATCCTGGGGAGTGCAAAGCCACAGTCTCTCAAGTCTCTACAGTGGGTGGGTTGCCCAGCGGAGCGGTGCTTGACAGGAAGGGCCCAGCGGAGCGGTGCTTGAGATGAAGGCCAAGCGGAGCGGTGCTTGACAGGAAGGGCCCAGCGGAGCAGTTCAGAGACGGCGGTGCCCAGCGGAGCGGTACTTGACAGGAAGGGCCCAGCGGAGCGGTGCTTGAGATGAAGGGCCCAGCGGAGCGGTGCTTGACTGGAAGGGCCCTGTTCAGCGGTGCTTGTCACAGCGGGGCCCAGTTCGGCGGTGCTTGTCACGGCGGGCCCTGTTCAGCGGTGCTTGTCTTGAAGGGCCCTGTTCAGCGGTGCTTGTCACGGCGGGGCCCTGTTCAGCGGTGCTTGTCTTGAAGGGCCCTGTTCAGCGGTGCTTGTCACGGCGGGGCCCTGTTCAGCGGTGCTTGTCACGGCGGGGCCCTGTTCGGCGGTGCTTGTCTTGAAGGGCCCTGTTCAGCGGTGCTTGTCACGGCGGGGCCCTGTTCAGCGGTGCTTGTCACGGCGGGGCCCAGTTCGGCGGTGCTTGTCTTGAAGGGCCCTGTTCAGCGGTGCTTGTCACGGCGGGGCCCTGTTCAGCGGTGCTTGTCACGGCGGGGCCCTGTTCAGCGGAGCTTGTCTTGAAGGGCCCTGTTCAGCGGTGCTTGTCACGGCGGGGCCCTGTTCAGCGGTGCTTGTCACGGCGGGGCCCAGTTCGGCGGTGCTTGTCTTGAAGGGCCCTGTTCAGCGGTGCTTGTCACGGCGGGCCCTGTTCAGCGGTGCTTGTCACGGCGGGGCCCTGTTCAGTGGAGCATGTCACGGCGGGGCCCTGTTCAGCGGTGCTTGTCACGGCGGGGCCCTGTTCAGCGGTGCTTGTCTTGAAGGGCCCTGTTCAGCGATGCTTGTCACGGCGGGGCCCTGTTCAGCGGTGCTTGTCACGGCGGGGCCCAGTTCGGCGGTGCTTGTCTTGAAGGGCCCTGTTCAGCGGTGCTTGTCTTGAAGGGCCCTGTTCAGCGGTGCTTGTCACGGCGGGGCCCTGTTCAGCGGTGCTTGGCACGGCGGGCCCTGTTCAGCGGTGCTTGTCACGGCGGGGCCCTGTTCAGCGGTGCTTGTCACGGCGGGGCCCAGTTCGGCGGTGCTTGTCACGGCGGGGCCCTGTTCAGCGGTGCTTGACATGTGTTCCCAGGGAACCAGATCGGGCCAATATTTTCCGCTCAGTCGCCATCCGACCTTTCGCTTGCGGGGCCCTCCAATGCTGGAGTCCTGGGCCCGTGGGTGTCCTCCTTCACACCCGAAATGGGGCTGGTGGGGCCCTCCTGGGCAGCTCGCCTGCTGCCGGACTTGTCCGCCCTGCTGCCCTTGCCCTCCTTCGCCGATTCTCTGGGGCTCTTGCCTCCCTTTGTGGATGTGCCTGGTGACGGTGCCAGGGTAGTGCCTTTGGGGGCTGCCGTCTCTGGCCTCTCGCGCCGGCCCTTCCCTTTTTTAGTTTTTTTCCCAGGGGGTGGGCTGGCTGTCCCCTTGCTGCTGGCCGATGTTGCTGCCCTAGAAGCTGGTGGACTCCAATAGCCCTGGACTATGGTCCTTGTAGGTGCAGGGCTTGTGGTGGCTGAGGTGCTGTTTGGACTCTTACGAGATGGAGGGGGTGGGTCAGGTGATGCAAAGAGGTTAATTTTGGAGAGGAAAAACTTTTTAGGAGCAGTGGGAAGGGTAGGTGCGGTGGGTATGGGAGTGGAGGAAGAGGATGTGGTTGTAGGAGAGTCAAGTGTGGTGTCTTTGGGTGCAGGTGCTTGTGACGGAGGCTGTCGTGAGGTGGATGGCGGTTGGGTGAGTGGCTGACTGCGTTTGTGTGGTTTGGAAGAGGGGGTGACAGACACACTTGGAGAGGACACAGGGGACGTGTAAATGGCAGTGGGGGTGGTGTCTGCACGTGTGCGGAGTGTTCCGGTGGGTGTGCTGGTGATGGACGTACTGGCTGATGGTGGTGTGCATGCAGGTGTGAGTGGAGACGTCACAGGGAGGGAGGAGGGAGACGAGGAGGAGGGGGACACAGAGGAGGCAGTGGCTGTTGGCATGTCTGCATGTGGATGTTGCATGTGTGAATGCTTGTGTGATCTGTGGTGCTTATGTCTGGATGAGCTGCCCTTGGGTGTTGATGTGTGTGCAGACTGGTCTGTAGGTGTGGCTGGGATAGGCAGAGGAACAGGGGAGTGGGACTGGGATGAGAAAATTGGAGGGGGGAGGCAGGAGACAGGGACAATGGCTGCCGTCAGTGCTGAGGCCAGAGCGTTGAACGATCGCTGATGGGCAGCCTGACCCGAATGAATGCCCTCCAGGTATGCATTGCTCCGGTGCACCTCCCTTTCTACACCCTGGATGGCATTCAAAAGGGTAGACTGCCCAACAATGAGCGTCTGGAGGAGGTCAATGATCTCCTCACTGAGGGCAGCAGGGGTTACTGGGGCGGGGCCTGAGGTGCCTGGGGCGAAGGAGATGCCCGCCTTCCTGGCCGAGCGGGCACGGGGCGAACGCTGAGGGGCTGCTTGGAGGGCGGAGCTGGTGCGCTGGGTGGCGGCTGTACCTGTTGTAGCGGTGGGCACGGATGTTGCCGCCACCACAAGGGAGCTCCCTTCCGAGGACGTGTCTGTGTCGCTGACGTCTCCACGGGTCCCCGTTGTGGAGCTCCCCTCGCCCTCCATCTCACTGGTGAAATCGGAGTCGGTTGCATGGCCCTCCGGGGCCATGTGAGATGCAGCTCCCTTGTGCTCCGATGCCACTTCTCCTCCGCCTGATGATGCTAATGCACACATGAACAGGAAGACCAAAAGAAAGGGGGGGGGAGAAATAATGACATGTTGAGTGCATGCATTGGCGACACCGTTGGCGGAGAGGACAGACACAGAAGCCCCCTGCACTACGCCGCGCACTCGGTGTACACTACTCAATTATTGTGACTTGGCCTACAAGCCTATGGACGACAAATGCACACATAGTTGACCCAGGGCCATGGATAGCTGTACTTAGCACCCTACAGAGGTGGGGGGCGGGGGCACAGGGCCATGCCTTACGGAGGGGCCTAGCCTACAGAAATCGCCCTGGCCTAGAGATACCCACAGCCCTCCTCCCCCACCCAGACACCTCCACTGTGCGCTAATATAGCAGAATGTGCTGGTACTCACCCCCTTGTGTCTGCTGTGATGTCCTCACGTGCCCATCCAAATTGGGGTAGGCCACCGCCAGGATCCGGGACATCAGGGGGGTCAATTGCCGTGTGGCACCCCTCCTAGGTTGGGAGGCCATCCCCAGCAGAGCCTCCGCGGTCTTTCTGCTCCCGCGGCGGATGTCCTCCCACCTCTTTCGGCAGTGGGTGCCCCGTCTGTTGTGGACCCCCAGGGTCCGGACGTCCTTGGCGATGGCACGCCAAATGTCGATCTTCTGATGGGCGCTGACCTATGTGACATGGACAGGGTGGGAAAATAAATATCATCATTTTCTGCATGGTCGATGTGAGTGGCCCCCCCTCCCCAACCTTGCCATATGGCACATGCTCTCATCTGTCGTACGATGCATGCCTCATTCGCTCCCCTCCCCACCATCTTTCATCCACCCCACTCAACACAGGCATTGCCCACAAAGCATGGTCCCAGTGTACTTACCTGTTGGTCTGGAGGACCGTAGAGTAGCGCATACTGGGGGAGGACCCCATCCATGAGTTTGTCCAATTCTTCAGAAGTGAAGGCAGGGGCCCTTTCCCCAGTTGCAGCAGCCATTGTCTCTTCCAGACCGAGGTCACAGCAGCACTTGCAGTATAGGTCCTCTTCTGTGGATGATCAGGTATCGAGTGATTAAGCAGATAGGAAATGGCGGTCACGCCCGCGGCGGTGCGTACCGCGACCGCCGGCGCACATCGTCATTGGCACCTGAAACCCATAGGGTTCAATGTTAACCAATGCAGCTTTGCGCCGCGGTCTCCGACCGCCTACCGCCACGGTGTGCCACGCCAGCGCATTGACCTCACATCCCACTGTCGCACTTCACAGGTCAGGCAGCCGCCATTTCAAGGGCCCACATGGCTTAATTTCTACTGCGTCACACAGGCCTAGGCCTTGCATTGCCACTCCTACAAGCCATTCAATGCATAGAGAATCGTGTACTGTGCAAGCTGTGTGAACGTACCTGTGGGTTGCTTGACTCTGTGCTCCATGTTGTCCTTCCTAGGCACCGTCCGCTGGGACTTGCGAGGAGATGGAGGAATGTTCCCATCTACAGACCGCTGGTGGACCTGTCGACAATGGAAGAAAGACATGTCATACTGACATACAGACTTGACCGTGCCACTATACAGGAAATGTGTGCCCAGCTGGAGCCAGACCTGATGTCACCCATCCGCCAACCCACAGGGATCCCCCCTCTAGTGCAGGTTCTGTCAGTGCTCCATTTTTTGGCAAGTGGTTCATTTCAATCAACAGTGGCCATTTCATCAGGGATGTCCCAGCCTATGTTTTCAAAGGTGTTGTCCAGAGTGTTGTCTGCCCTGATGAAATACATGCGGAGCTACATTGTTTTCCCTGAGTTGGGGGATTTGGCTACAGTGAAGGGTGATTTCTATGCCCTTGGACATATTCCCAACATCATTGGTGCAATTGATGGGACCCATGTGGCTTTGGTTCCCCCCAGAGAAAGTGACAGGTGTACAGGAACCGAAAAAATTATCATTCGATGAATGTCCAGGTGGTCTGTTTGGCTGACCAGTACATCTCCCATGTTAATGCCAAGTTCCCTGGGTCAGTGCATGACGCGTACATCATGCGAAATAGCAGCATCCCTTATGTGATGGAACAGCTACAGAGACACCGTGTGTGGGTAATTGGTGACTCTGGTTACCCCAACCTGTCGTGGCTACTGACCCCAGTGAGGAATCCCCGGACCAGGGCAGAGGAACGGTACAATGAGGCCCATGGGCGTACTAGGAGGGTGATCGAGCGGACCTTCGGCCTCCTGAAGGCCAGGTTTAGGTGCCTGCATATGACAGGTGGATCCCTAATGTACTCACCAAAGAAAGTGTGTCATATCATCGTGGCCTGCTGTATGCTTCACAACCTGGCTTTGCGACGCCAGGTACCTTTCCTGCAGGAGGCTTGTCCAGATGGTGGTGTTGTGGCAGAGGTGGAACCTGTGGAGAGTGAAGTGGAGGAAGACGACGGGGACGACACAGACAACAGGGACAGAGTGATACTACAGTATTTTCAATAACACACAGGTAAGATTCAACACCGGCATTCTACAATTACTTACAGTCTCCTGCCTCTCTACTGTCTGGCCTATTCCCCCAGTGTATGTTAACTGAGTTGTGACTTTCCCTTCAATTTTCAGAGATGTGGCCCCCACTGCGTGACCTCTGCTTTGTTTACCCATGGACTACAGCTGTGTGACAGTGGTATGTTCTCATCACTGTGTAACTGGACATTTTGGCAGCGTTATGTTTAATACATTTGTTCACAGTACAGGCAGACTCCAGATTGTTTTTGTGCAATAAGTGTTTTTATTAAAGTGTTGAATTTCGGGACATGTTTGAAAATCGGTGATGGGTGATGGTGGAGGAATGTCCATGGCAGAGTCCAGCTTTTCAGTCTCACAGGTGCATTGTCCATATGCCGGTGGAAGGTGGAGCTGGGGCAGTTTCAGGTTGGACAGGGTGACAATGTGGGATAGTGGGATGACATCAGGGGGTATCCTTTGCTGGCGGGGGTCTTGGCATCCTACTCTGTCTTCTTACGAGATCTCAGGCCCGCTTGCGGGGTGGTTCTTCTTCTGCAGGAGGTGGGGTTCTGGTGGCCTGTTGTTGTGTGGGGGCCTCCTGTCCACTAGCGCCGGCCGAGGTGGTAGCCTGTTCTTGGTCCATGCTAGTGACAGGGGCCCTTTGTGGTGCCACATGGTCCCGCAATGTGGTGACAATCTGGTTGAGTGCCCCGACGATGGTGCCCATTGCGGAACTGATGCTTCGAAGTTCTTCCCTGAACCCCATGTACTGTTGCTCCTGCATGACCTGGATCTCCTGGAACCTGGCCAGTACCGTCGCCATCGTCTCCTGGGAGTGGTGGTATGCTCCCATGATGGAGGAGAGGGCCTCGTGGAGAGTGGGTTCCCTGGGCCTGTCCCCCCCTGTCGCACAGCAGCCCTCCCAGTTCCCCTGTTTCCCTGGGCCTCTGTCCCCTGGACGGTGTGCCCACTACCACTGCCCCCAGGTCCCTGTTGTTGTTGGGGTGGTGGGTTAACCTGGGTGCCCTGTAGTGGTGGACACACCGCTGATTGGCGTGTCCTGGAGACAGAGGCATGGGCCTGCTGGGTGGGAGCCTTGCTGGTGTTCCCAGAGGGGGTTAGGTCTGCTGTGGCCTGTGGCTGTGTGAGGGGAACCGACTGTCCCGAGGTCCCCGATGGGCCGGGCTGGTCATCTGGGTCCAGGGAGACAGAGCTGCTGTCATCACTGGTGGCCTCTTCTGGGGGTGGGATGGACATTTCTGGACCCTCCTAGGCGGTGTGGTGGCGTTCGGGTCCTGCAGGGGTATAGAGGTATGGTTATTGCTTCAGTGTGTGCCATATCGTGCAATGGGTGGGTGCCTGTGTACCCCAGGGCTGGCATTCCTGTGTGGGGGCTTTTGTGAGGGTGGCTTGTGGGGGAGATGTGTATGTGCAGTGGGCATGCTTTGGTGATGGGTGTCCATGCTTTGTGGACACATGCAGGGCTAGGTGTTGGGATGGGTGGGTTGTGATGGTGAGACATTTGCAGGGAGTAGGTGTGATGGGTGTGGGGGTGAGGGTTGGGGTATGATTTGGGATGCAGATGGGGTGGGGGGGATGAAGTAGTTAAGATTTGACTTACCAGAGTCCATTCCTCCAGCTACTCCTGCGAGGCCTTCAGGATGCAGGATGTGCAAGACTTCCTCCTCCCATGCTGTGAATTCTGGGGGAGTAGGTGGGGGTCCGCCGCCAGTCTTCTGCACCGCGATGTTGTGCCTTGATACCATGGAACGCACCTTCCCCCGTAGGTCGTTCCACCGCTTCCTGATGTCATCCCGATTTCGTGGATGCTGTCCCACAGCGTTGACCCTGTCGACTATTCTTTGCCATAGCTCCATCTTCCTGGCAATGCTGGTGTGCTGCACCTGTGTCCCGAAGAGCTGGGTCTCTACCCGAACTATTTCCTCCACCATGACCCGGAGTTCAGCGTCTGAAAACCGGGGGTGTCTTTGGGGTGCCATGGGGTGGTGTGGATGAGGTGTGGGGTGGTGTATGTGTTGTAGAGTGTGGTGAGTGTGGTGATGAGTGGTGTTTTGTGCGTGGATATTGTGTGGGTGATGGTGTGGTTTGCCTCTGTGTGATGGTGTTCTCTATTCTGTGCTGTCTGTCTCTGGCTTTCTGTCGGATTTATTGGTCGTGAGGGTTTGTGGGTGATGTGGGTGTGTGTTTTATATTGTATTGGGTGTGTGGGAGTGTTGTTTGTATGTGTATCAGGTGTGTGTATTTCGAATTGTCCAATGGGGTTGTGTTTTGTAAGTGTGTGTGTATTTCGACCGCGGCGGTGTGTACCGCCAATGGAATACCGCGGTTGAAAGACCGCCGCGTGGATTCGTGGGTCGGAATGGCATGGGCGTATTTCTGTTGGCGTGACGGTGGAGGTTTGGTCATCACCAGTTTCCCGCTGACCTTTGGTGTGGCAGACTTTTGTGGATGTCGGGTTTTTGGCGGTTTGCCAGTTGCGGGTCAGAATAACCGTGGCGGTTTACTGCGCCCGCGGCGGTGTTATGGCGGTATTCTGACCGGCGGTGAGCGCCTTTTACCGCCGAGGTCAGAATGACCCCCTTAGTCTTTTTTTCGAAGATTTTCTTCAGCGGGACGAACCTGCCAGTCCAATCCGACCTCCTGGAGCCCTTCTCCGGATACGCGATGCGGGAATCCTCGGTGGAGATTTTTACCTTCGGACTTAGTCGTTTTTTCGAGGTGAAAATCCTTCAACCGGGGTAAACCTGGATCTTGATCCGACGTCCATGGAGCCCTCCTCGGATACGCTGGCTGGGAGGTTCCGGTCAACTTTTTACCTTCGGACTTAGGCGGTCATTCCAAAAGGCCGCCCGCCGGCCCAGCGGGAAAGCCCCTGCAACGAGGACGCCGGCTCCGAATGGAGCCGGCGGAGTTGCAGGGGTGCGACGGGTGCAGTGGCACCCGTCGCGATTTTCACTGTCTGCAAAGCAGACAGTGAAAATCTGTATGGGCCCCTGTTAGGGGGCCACTGCACTGCCCATGCCAGTGGCATGGGCAGTGCAGGGGCCCCCAGGGGCCCCACGACACCCGTTCCCGCCATCCTGGTTCTGGCAGTGAAAACCGCCAGAAAGAGGCTGGCGGGAAGGGGGTCGGAATCCCCATAGCGGCGCTGCAAGCAGCGCCGCCATGGAGGATTCCCTGGGCCAGGGGAAAACCGGCGGGAAACCGCCGGTTCCCCTTTTCTGACCGCGGCCCTGGAAGCACCGCCAGCCTGTTGGCGGTGCTTCCGCTGCCCTCCGCCCTGGCGGTCAGGGACCGCCAGGGTTGGAATGAGGGCCTTAGTCTCTTTTTCAGAGATTTTCTTTACCGGGACGAACCAGCAAATCAGGCCGGGTCGCGGTTGAGGCAAGCCGGCTAGAGTTGCCGCGGCGGGTTGGTCCCTCTATGGAGCTTTTTTACAAAAGTTGTCCAAACTTCTCCAAACTTCTGGGGCTTCTCCCAGATGTCCTTTTAAGGTTCTTTTAGGGTCCACAGCTCACCCCAAGGGTCCAGAAGTTCTGAGATGGTCCTTGGGGGGTGCGGACTACAACTCCCAGAATGCACCTGGCGCAAACTCCTTTTTGGCCACTGGACAGTGGTCAGCTGGTCGCTTTCTTCAGGAGTTGGTGCAGGGGACTCTGGATAGCAATTTTTCACCTGTAGCAAACAGGGAGTCCCTCCTTGAACCAGTTGAAGCCAGGCAAAGTCCTTCTTGTGGTGAAGCCCAAGTGTGCAGCTGGTGCAGTCCTTCTGAGTGCAGGTTCCAGGTGCAGGCCAGGGGTCCAGCAGGGCAGTCCTTCTTCTTCTGTTGTTGTTCCTTGTTGAATGTGGTAGGGAATTGAGGTGTGGGTGCAGGTCTGCCAGTTTTATCCTTGCTCCTGGGTGAAAAGCAGGGGGGTCCTGGTTCTCCAATCAGGTGCAGGGTCCTTCCCCCGGTGATGACCACTTCCTGGGAAGTGTGGCAAAAATCCATCCCAGGAGGCAACATTCTCTAAAAATCCATCATGGCTGAATCTGATTTTTGGAGGTTACATCTGGCTGAGCCCACCCACTGGTGTGACTAAAAAATCATAAACACACCCTTCTCCTGCCCTCTCCTAATCTAATCAAGGGGGCACCTAGTTGTCTGGGGTTGCAGGATGTGGGGGTGTTGCTGGTTGCTCCAAATGTCCTTCTCTGCCTTTGAAGACCAGTTTGGCAGCCCTCCCCCTTCCTGCCTCATCATCTGCTGAGGGGAGATTCCTTCCCACAGGCACATTCCTTTGTGTGAAGCCAGGCCACTTCACACCTCATCAAGGCAGCTTGGCCAAGCTGCTCAGGCTGGCCAATCAGAGCACAGCAGCAAAAACAATGCAGGGCTGAAATTGAACTTTTCAGGTAAAGTTTAAAACTCTTTACCTGAACAAGTTATATTAAATCCAACAACTGGAAGTTGTGGGACTTATTACAACAATTAATTTGATACCAAACTCTTGGTATGCATCATTTAAGGAGACTTTAAAAATTAAAATAAAGTCTCCCCATTTTAGCCTATGAAGGCCATTTACCACAATGAGGGAAAAACGAATTTGGCTGTTTTTACCTCACCAGGGCTTATAAAACTATTTTTATAAAGTCCCTGCTTATAGTTACATGGCACCCAGCCCTAGGGGCACATAGGGCACACCTTAGGGGTGACTTATATGTAAAAATAAGGTAGTTTAAGACTTTGGAACTACTTTTAATTCCAAAGTCGAATTTGCATGTAACTTTAACTGAAAAGCAGCCAGCAAGGCAGGCCTGCCTTTAAAATTACACTGGGCACCTCAGCAGTGCACCTATGGGTGCACTACCTATGCTGTGGTCCCTAAACCTACATGCTCTACCATATACTAGGGACTTATAGGTAGGTTAACTTAGCCAATTATAATTAGCCTAATTTGCATATCCATTTTACACAGAGCACAGGCCCTGGGACTGGTTAGCAGTACCCAGGGCACCATCAGAGTCAGGAAAACACCAGCAAAAAGTGGAAAATGGGGGCAAAAAGTTAGGGGGCCTCTGCAATCAGCCCTGTTTTCCCACACAAGCCCCCCCCAGCCCACACGCCCAGGAGACTCAGCCCAACCCTGGGAGAGTCTTCCTGGCTTGTTAGGCGAGGAAGACAGTGAAGAAAACTGGCTGTCCCTTTTGCAGGGCCTACTCTGCCTTACATCCTCCTGTCAGGGTCACTCCCTCTGGGTAGTGAACCCACCCAAACAGTGAAAGGACCCATCTCAAACTGAAACTTCCCTCTAGGGGGGTCTTCCTCCTCTCTCTCTGCCAACTTGGGTACTGAGGTGCCCACCTCCCCTACTCCTAACTTTGCTAGGGCAACACCTAGCTTACCCAAAGAGGTCACCCAACACTTGAGCAACCCCACCATGACCAACAGGGTCAGGGGGCCTACTTTGCTATTGGCCCTGGGGTCTGCCTCCCAGGCCAAGTACAGTGCTGCCAGGAAGGCTAGCACCCAGCAGAGGCTACTGACAGCTGTCAGTACCCTGAACCACACCCCAAGCTCTCCACTGACAGGTGGCTGAGCTGCTTTAGGGGCAACTGTGGGGTCCTGGCACCCCTCTTGCTGTCTAGAGTGGGGGGCTACCACCTCCTGTGGCAGACACCCTCCTTCCACTCTCCCTTCTGACAGTGCAGGGGCAACACCCTGCATCTGGACAGCTGCCTGACTATTCAGGACTTCCTTGGGGTCAGGTGAGGCCTCACCAGTGCCAATTCTGGGCTCCCCCCCTACTGGGCAGAAGGCCTTTGGCTCCCTGGAACTCTCTTTAGGAGTGGCCTACCCTTCCTTTTCTTCTTTCCTTTTCTTGTGGACCCCTGTCTCCTAACTGTAGGGACTGACTCCCCAGGACTTTGGGTTGGGGGGGCGCCCTGGGCGACCGCACCATCTGGGACCAGACTCACCTCTGGGAGGTCATTGCCCAGGATACAATCTAGGGGGAGGTCAGCACTGACTACCACCCTAAACCAGTCAAGGATACCCTCCCTCTCAAGGGGCACTATGGCTACAGGTTTGGAGGTGACCTCCCCTGTGGCTATCCTGACTTTCCTTGTCTCTCCTGGGACATACATGTCTGGGGTCACTAACCGGCCACTCACTATAGTGTGACTGGCACAGGTGTCTCTCAGGCCAGTGGTAAGGATCCCATTCACCTGAATGGGGTGGAAGTGCCTACTCCCACCCCCAGGGATCACCAGCTTACCATCTGGTCCTGTCTCCCAGCTCAATGCTAGGAGGACTTCATCATCTGAGGAGTCCTCCTCCATGGCTACACTGGACAGCCCAGTGCTAACCACCTTCTTTGGACAGGCTGCATCTCCTCTGAAGTGACCTGTCTGCTGACAGTCAAAGCAAGCCTTACTGTCCAAGAGCTTTTTGAACCCTGGGTCTCCCTGTCTCTGCTTGTCAGAGTGGGAGTGGGATTTATTCTCCTCCTTCTTAGGGTTCTGGGGTACAGAGGGAGTCTCTGTGGTGGGCTTACCACCTCCCTCCATAGGTTTTTGGGGACCTGACCCCCCCTTCTTGGAGTCTCCCCCCTGGGACTTGACAACCACCCTGGTTCTCAACCACTCATCAGCTGCCTCCCCCAGTTCTCTAGGGTTGGTCAGCTTAGAGTCCACTAGATGCTGGCGTAACCTTTCTTGGGTACAATTGGTCAAGATGTGCTCTCTCATGATCAGATTGTATAACCCCCATAAGTATTTACTTTGTTACCAATAATCCAGCCCTCTAGTGCCTTAAGTGAGGTGTCTACAAAGTCAACCCAAGACTGGGTACTGACCTTCTGGGTGTCCCTGAACTTCATTCTATACTGCTCTGGGGTCAGACCAAACTTCTTGGTTAAGCACCTCTTCATACTAGGGTACGAATCTGCCTCCTCCCTCCTTAAGGTCAGAAGCCTATCCCTCCCTGAGTTGGGCACCAACTCCCACAAAAGGGAACCCCAGTACTGAGGCCTAACCCTTCTCATTTGGAGTGCCCTCTCAAAGGCCTCCAACCACTTGTCTATGTCATCCCCCTCTACAAAAGCAGGAACCACCGCTTTGGGTAATCTGGGGCAAAAAAAACCACCCAGGGACACCTCAACTTCTCTGTCACTGCCACCATCTCTTTTCTCTCTCTTTGCCCACTTTTTCTTTTCTAGGGCCAGCTTCTCTGCCTCCAAAGCTATGAATGCTAGCTGGGCCTCCAGCTCTCTTTTTCTGAGGGACAGGTTCTCTCCTCCTGAAGGGACCCCCTTCCCCCAACTAGCTTTGGGACTGCCGCTAGTGACTGTATGTAATGAGGACTGGACTTCCTCATTCCCACTTAGGCTCAGATGCCCTCCCTCCCCTGAGTGGTTAGAGCTTGCTTCCTCCCCTACTTCTCCCTCCTCTGGAGCTTCCTCTGGGTCTACCTCTTGGGCTTCAGCCCATGCTGTCAGGGATTTGATCAGGATATGCTTCCTGAGGTCAGTGGTTGCAGGCAACCCTCTTTCTGTACACAACCCCCTAAGCTGGACTACTGTCAGTGTGGGTAGGCTAGCCAGATCAAGCTACATGGTTCCCTAGTTTTGTGTCAACAAAAACTTTTTGCAAAAATTGGAAACAAGTATTTAGAAAAATCACAAAAATTCAATAATTGAAATTAATCCAAATTAAAATTAAAAACAATTTTTGCACTAGGACAATTTAAAGGATTTTTAATTTGTTTTACTTAAAACTGTAACGTGATACTGAACACAAGTACAGGATCCCACCACTCCTCACCAAACAAAATGTTGGAAAATGGGTCATTGGTAAGGGCAGGTAGGTACCTACACTTAGCAATAGGCCACTAACCTCCACTAAGGTCCAGTTAGGTCTCAGTAAATTAAACCCAGCTCAACCCTTGGTAGCTTGGCAACGAGTGTCAAGGCTTAACTTAGGAGACAGAGTGTAAAGCATTCAAATATCAAAAAACAGTAATTAAATAAAACACAGGAAACAGTTTAAAAATCCAAAACCAATTCATAAAAATAGATTACATTTTTATCTTTAAAATGACACCAAAACGTATAAAATCGGATAAGGGGAACCGGAGATATGAATTTTTAAAGATTTGTTTTTTTTTTTGCGCCTAGAAACAAAAAGCGCCAATCGGGTCATCTGGTTGCACCTCGACTGGGGCAAAGTCAAAGTTTCAGGCCGACCCCGATGGAGCCCTGCTCGGCTACAGGCCGCGGGAGGCCTCGGTTAAAAGTTTACCTTCACACTTAG
The DNA here is from genome assembly GCF_031143425.1 of Pleurodeles waltl. NCBI lineage: Eukaryota > Metazoa > Chordata > Amphibia > Caudata > Salamandridae > Pleurodeles > Pleurodeles waltl. The sequence goes on from NC_090438.1 coordinate 113,344,178, forward strand.
GGGGTTATTACAACTTTGGAGGAGGTGTTAATCTGTCCCAAATGTGACGGATATACCACCAGCCGTATTACGAGTTCCATAGGATATAATGGACTCGTAATACGGCTGGTGGTATATCCGTCACTTTACCGTCACTTTTGGGACGGATTAACACCTCCTCCAAAGTTGTAATAACCCCCTTAGTCTTTTTTTCGAAGATTTTCTTCAGCGGGATGAACCTGCCAGTCCAATCCGACCTCCTGGAGCCCTTCTCCGGATACGCAATGCGGGAATCCTCGGTGGAGATTTTTACCTTCGGACTTAGTCGTTTTTTCAAGGTGAAAATCCTTCGACCGGGGTAAACCTGGATCTTGATCCGACGTCCATGGAGCCCTCCTCGGATACGCTGGCTGGGAGGTCCCGGTCAACTTTTTACCTTCGGACTTAGGGGGTCATTCCGACTCCCGCCGGCGGCGGTAACCGCACGCCCGGCGGGAGCCGCCGAATGACCGCACCGTGGTCAAATGACTGCGGCGGCCATTCTGGCTTTCCTGCTGGGCTGGCGGGTGACTGCCAGAAGGCCGCCCGCCGGCCCAGCGGGAAAGCGCCTTCAACGAGGAAGCCGGCTCCGAATGGAGCCGGCGGAGTTGAAGGCGTGCGACGGGTGCAGTGGCACCCGTCGCGATTTTCAGTGTCTGCTTGGCAGACACTGAAAATCAATGTGGGGCCCTGTTAGGGGGCCCCACGACACCCATTACCGCCATCCTGTTCCCAGCGGTGAAAACCGCCAGGAACAGGATGGCGGTAAGGGGGTCGGAATCCCCATGGCGGCGCTGCAAGCAGCGCCGGCGTGGAGGATTCCCTGGGGCAGCGAGAAACCGGCGGGACACCGCCGGTTTCCCTTTTCTGACCGCGGCTGTACCGCCGCGGTCAGAATGCCCATGGAAGCACCGCCAGCCTGTTGGCGGTGCTTCCGCGGTCATTGGCCCTGGCCGTCGGTAACCGCCAGGGTCAGAATGACCCCCTTAGTCTCTTTTTCAGAGATTTTCTTTACCGGGACAAACCAGTAAATCAGGCCGGGTCGCGGTTGAGGCAAGCCGGCTAGAGTTGCCGCGGCGGGTCGGTCCCTCTATGGAGCTTTTTTACAAAAGTTGTCCAAACTTCTCCAAACTTCTGGGGCTTCTCCCAGATGTCCTTTTAAGGTTCGTTTGGGGTCCACAGCTCACCCCAAGGGTCCAGAAGTTCTGAGATGGTCCTTGGGGGGTGCAGACTACAACTCCCAGAATACACCTGGCGCAAACTCCTTTTTGGCCACTGGACAGTGGTCAGCTGGTCGCTTTCTTCAGGAGTTGGTGCAGGGGACTCTGGATAGCAATTTTTCACCTGTAGCAAACAGGGAGTCCCTCCTTGAACCAGTTGAAGCCAGGCAAAGTCCTTCTTGTGGTGAAGCCCAAGAGTGCAGTTGGTGCAGTCCTTCTGAGTGCAGGTTCCAGGTGCAGGCCAGGGGTCCAGCAGGGCAGTCCTTTTTCTTCTGTTGTTGTTCCTTGTTGAATGTGGTAGGGAACTGAGGTGTGGGTGCAGGTCTGCCAGTTTTATCCTTGCTCCTGGGTGAAAAGCAGGGGGGTCCTGGTTCTCCAATCAGGTGCAGGGTCCTTCCCCGGCGATGACCACTTCCTGGGAAGTGTGGCAAAAATCCATCCCAGGAGGCAACATTCTCTAAAAATCCATCATGGCTGAATCTGATTTTTGGAGGTTACATCTGGCTGAGCCCAACCACTGGTGTGGCTACAAATCATAAACACACCCCTCTCCTGCCCTCTCCTAATCTAATCAAGGGGGGACCTAGTTGTCTGGGGTTGCAGGATGTGGGGGTGTTGCTGGTTGCTCCAAATGTCCTTCTCTGCCTTTAAAAAAAGTTTGGCAGCCCTCCCCCTTCCTGCCTCACCATCTGCTGAGGGGAGATTCCTTCCCACAGGCACATACCTTTGTGTGAAGCCAGGCCACTTCACACCTCATCAAGGCAGCTTGGCCAAGCTGCTCAGGCTGGCCAATCAGAGCACAGCAGCAAAAACAATGCAGGGCTGAAATTGGCAACTTTTCAGGTAAAGTTTAAAACTCTTTACCTGAACAAGTTATATTAAATCCAACAACTGGAAGTTGTGGGACTTATTACAACAATTAATTTGATACCAAACTCTTGGTATGCATCATTTAAGGAGACTTTAAAAATTAAAATAAAGTCTCCCCATTTTAGCCTATGAAGGCCATTTACCACAATGAGGGAAAAACGAATTTGGCTGGTTTTACCTCACCAGGGCTTATAAAACTATTTTTATAAAGTCCCTGCTTATAGTTACATGACACCCAGCCCTAGGGGCACAAAGGGCACACCTTAGGGGTGACTTATATGTAAAAATAAGGTAGTTTAAGACTTTGGAACTACTTTTAATTCCAAAGTCGAATTTGCATGTAACTTTAACTGAAAAGCAGCCAGCAAGGCAGGCCTGCCTTTAAAATTACACTGGGCACCTCAGCAGTGCACCTATGGGTGCACTACCTATGCTGTGGTCCCTAAACCTACATGCCCTACCATATACTAGGGACCTATAGGTAGGTTAACTTAGCCAATTATAATTAGCCTAATTTGCATATCCATTTTACACAGAGCACAGGCCCTGGGACTGGTTAGCAGTACCCAGGGCACCATCAGAGTCAGGAAAACACCAGCAAAAAGTGCAAAATGGGGGCAAAAAGTTAGGGGGCCTCTGCAATCAGCCCTGTTTTCCCACACTGATGATTAAAATCAATAAACATTTCATACTTAAACATTATAAGACTTTGCAAGACATAGCTGTGGATAAAGGTAATTTCTGAGACAACACACATGATGAGTGATCACACTTTAGATCCTGAATCCGAACTCTAAATTCTAGATTTAAAAAAAACAATGACACAACTGATATATATATATATATAAATGTTTGGTGAGTGTCTATTGTAAATAAACTTAAATAGTTCAGTGTGCATGGCATAGATAGCCCATCAAGGAAGACTCAGGCCCTCATTCCGACCCTGGCGGTTTGAAACCGCCAGGGTGGAGAGCAACGGAAGCACCGCCAACAGGCTGGCGGTGCTTCCAGGGCTATTCTGACCGCGGCGGTAAAGCTGCGGTCAGAAAAGGGGAACCAGCGGTTTCCCGCCGGTTTTCCCCTGCAGCGCCGCCATGGGGATTCCGACCCCCTTCCCGCCAGCCTGTTCCTGGCGGTAAAACCCGCCAGAAACAGGATGGCGGGAACGGGTGTCGAGGGGCCCCTGGGGGCCCCCGCACTACCCATGCCACTGGCATGGGCAGTGCAGGGGCCCCCTAACAGGGCCCCACCATGATTTTCACTGTCTGCTATGCGGACAGTGAAAATCACGACGGGTGCTACTGCACCCGTTGCACCCCTGCAACTCCGCCGGCTCCATTCGGAGCCGGCTTCCTCGTTGCAGGGGCTTTCCCACTGGGCCGGCCCAGCGGGAAAGTCAAAATGACCCCCGCGGTCATTGGGCGGTTTCCGCCCGGCGGGCGGTGCCCGCCGTCCGCCGGACTCGGAATGAGCCCCACAGTCATTATGGCCTGGAGATTAAGTTGTGAGAGGTGACAAAGAAAGAAAACAAATTCAACTTTTGGATTAGTTGTACTCTGAACTGAGCAATAGTAAGTAAATCTGCTATGAAAGCCTCCATTTCCTTAAAAGAACAAGGGGCCTGCCATGCCTAACCTTTCATTCCCATGATCAATTGTTAGTGAAGATTGAAAGGGTAGCACTGCTTAACTATGTATATCGCTTCCATGGGTAATAGAAAGGCATAGGTAAACGAACATCACACTTGGAAAAGTAACTTGCATCAATGAATGGCAAGTGATGATTTGTGATTAATGTCCTGGGTGGGAGAGTTTTAGGTAAACTAGGACCCTGATTTATACTTTTTGGTGCAAAACTGCACTCACGCAGTTTTGCACCAAACTGTTTAGCATCGGCTTGCACCATTTCTGTGCACCAGCCGGGCACAATATTTATGGAATGGAGCAAGCCGGTGCAAAGGGTAGGCTAGCATTAAAAAAATGACATTAGTCGGGTGGGGCTGGCGGTATGGAAGAAGGGGGTTTTGCACCAAAAAATTACGTTAGGCAGGTTAGAGTAAAAAAAAAAAGACTCTAACCTGCCTAGAGTCACTTTCTGATGCAAAACCATCCATACCACATGACTCCTTTCTTAGAAAAGACAGGAGTCATGCCCACCACCCCAATGGCCAGCATAGGGGACCAGTGTCCCCTGGGCATGGCCATTGCATCCTGTGCCATGTAGGGTGGCCCATTTCAGGGCCCCCAATGGCACTTTAACTTACCTGTATTTACCTCTACTTACCTGGGATGGGGTACCCCATCCTCCGCTGTACCTCGGGTGGGGGTGTCCCTTGAGCCTGCGGAGGGCACCAGTGGGCTTATTCCATGGTGTTCCACCATGGAACTAGGCCCACAGGTCCCCTAACACCTGCCCTGACCCAGGCATTAAAAAATGGTGTAAAGCGAGCTTTGCACCATTTTTTGACCCCTCCTCCCCCGTGAGTGATTTTTGCACGGGAGGATAAATAAGGCGCTGGGGCCTTAGAGTCATTTTTTGCCCGGGAACGCCTACCTTGCATCTCATTGATGCAAGGTACTTTCCACTAGCAAAAAATTACTTTAACTCCAATATTTTGGTGCTAGGCATCTCTAGCGCTAAAATATAAATATGGAGTTAAATTTGTGCTGGATTTGCATAAAAAAAGACGCGAATCCGGCGCAAACAGAGTGTAAATATGCCCCTAGGTATTTCATGTTTTTAGATGGGGTTTTCAATGGGGTTAACACGGCCTTCTTCCAATCTGGGTACATTCTTCCATATGTCACTATGAATGTTACTTGATTGTCCTTTCATTAACCTAAGTCCATCATCTCAAGGTTCCTCCGAGACTACTCAATTTACCTAGACTAGACTAAGGCTCAATTTCCTTTTATTTTCTTTGTCTACAGATCTATCTCATTTTGAAAGAAATTAAACCTGCAGCTACAATCAACAACATTTGGAAGAAGAACCAATGCCTTTTTACTTCTATGGAACACAAGAGGCTTATTCTAGTGAGCTGGCAAAAAGTGAGATGATTAGAATCATGCAGAAATAGTTGCAAATGTAAATTAAGTGTTTGTAGACCTGCTGAGCACAGTTAAATTTAATTATTGTTTGGTTGATCATGGTTCAGTATGAGATTAGTTCTTAGTTGATGGCATTCCAGCTTGTGCTCAACCCTCTGATTTCTTGTGCACAAAGCTCACCTTGACTCTCCAATATTGTAAATGTATTTTTTCATTCAGCAGGCTTTCTCTTCTGCAACGCTCCAGCTCTGTAGTCGAGCCCTGCTGCCAGAAGAATGCAGTTGCGTCAATGGTATATGTTAGAAATTGGGTTTTTGGTTGGCAGTCAGGTTACCCTCTGTCCAAGCAAGAACCCTCACTCTAGCCAGGGTAAGTCACACACAATCCAAAATCAGCCTGTGCCCACCCTCTGGTAGCTTGGCACGAGCAGTCAGGCTTAACTTAGAAGGCAATGTGTAAAGCATTTGTGCAATAAATCATAAAATACCATACTATAACACCACAAAAATACACCACACAGTGTTTAGAAAAATATATAATATTTATCTGGGTATTTGCAGATCAAAATGATCAAAGATGCAATATGAATTTGTAAAGATATCACTGAAAAGTGATATAAAGTGTCTTAAGTCTTTAAAAAGCAAACAAAGTCTCATTGAAGCACAAAGTACCTGGTTTGGAGATTAAACTCTCTGCAAAGGGCCGCAGAAGAAGAGATACGTGGAAAAATGGTGTGTGCGTCGATTTCTCCCCAGCACACACGGACTTGCGTCATTATTTTTCAAGCAGGGAAGTCGTGCTTCGTTTTCCGGCGCGCGGACAGTCTCTTTCTGTGGATCGCGGGGATTACCAGATGTCCCGGGTCTGTGCGTGGATTCTCCTGCTTGTTTTCCGGCTGCGCGTCGTTCCGCGGGGCTGTGCGTTGAAGTTTCGCTCTCACGGCAGGTGTCGCGTCGATTTCTCCTTGGAAGTCGGGCGGTGTTGTCCTTGCGAGGCCGTGCGTCGAAGTTCCGGTTGTCCCGAAAGCGGCGCGTCGATCAGCGTTGGTGTGCGGCATTTTTCTCGCCGCGGAACAAGCTGTGCGTCGAAAATTTCGGCGCAAGAAGCATCCAAGTGAAAAAGAGAAGTCTTTTTGGTCCTGAGACTTCAGGGAACAGGAGGCAAGCTCTATCCAAGCCCTTGGAGAGCACTTTTACAGCCAGACAAGAGTTCAGCAAGGCAGCAGGCCAACAGCAAGGCAGCAGTCCTTCGTATAAAAGCAGACAGGTGAGTCCTTTGAGCAGCCAGGCAGTTCAGTAAGGCAGCAGGCCACCAGCAAGGCAGCAGTCCTTTGTAGAAAAGCAGACAGGTGAGTCCTTTGAGCAGCCAGGCAGTTCTTCTTGGCAGGATGTAGTTTCTGGTTCAGGTTTCTTCCCCAGCAAGTGTTTGATGAGGTAGGGCAGAGGCCCTGTTTTATACTAAGTTGTGCCTTTGAAGTGGGGGTGACTTCAAAGAGTGTCTAAGAAATGCACCAGGCCCCCTTTCAGTTCAATCCTGTCTGCCAGAGTCCCAGTAGGGGGTGTGGCAGTCCTTTGTGTGAGGGCAGGCCCTCCACCCTCCCAGCCCAGGAAGACCCATTCAAAATGCAGATGTATGCAAGTGAGGCTGAGTACCCTGTGTTTGGGGTGTGTCTGATTGAATGCACAAGGAGCTGTCAACTAAACCTAGCCAGACGTGGATTGAAGGGCACAGAAAGATTTAAGTGCAAAGAAATGCTCACTTTCTAAAAGTGGCATTTCTAGAATAGTAATATTAAATCCGACTTCACCAGTCAGCAGGATTTTATATTACCATTCTGGCCATACTAAATATGACCTTCCTGCTCCTTTCAGATCAGCAGCTGCCACTTCAACAGTGTATGAGGGCAGCCCCAATGTTAGCCTATTAAGGGAGCAGGCCTCACAGTAGTGTAAAAATGAATTTAGGAGTTTTACACTACCAGGACATATAACTACACAGGTACATGTCCTGCCTTTTACCCACACAGCACCCTGCTCTAGGGGTTAACTAGGGCACACATTAGGGGTGACTTATATGTAGACAAAGGGGAGTTCTAGGCTTGGCAAGTACTTTTAAATGACAAGTCGGAGTGGCAGTGAAACTGCACACAAGGGCCTTGCAATGGCAGGCCTGAGACAAGGTTAAGGGGCTACTGAAGTGGGTGGCACAAACAGTGCTGCAGGCCCACTAGTAGCATTTAATCTACAGGCCCTAGGCACATATAGTGCACTCTACTAGGGACTTATAAGTAAATTAGATAGCCAATCATGGATAAACCAATCAGTAGTACAATTTACACAGAGAGCATATGCACTTTAGCACTGGTTAGCTGTGGTAAAGTGCCCAGAGGTCAAAAGCCAACAACAACAGGTCAGAAAAAATAGGAGGAAGAAGGCAAAAAGTTTAGGGATGACTCTGTCAAAAAGCCAGGTCCAACAGTATGCAGCACCATTTTTCTTTACTTTTGTCATAAATATTTTTGAACTGTATGGATCTTCCCTATTATTCCTTCGTAGACAATTATTAACTAACTTGGAAGCCTTTGGCTGCAAATATTGTTTGAATAGGTTAACTTAACTGTTATCTTACTTCCTAGGGAGATGTGAGGTGATCATGGAGTTGGTGAATGGTAAACTCTTCCAGGGGAAGGTATCCAAAAATTGCAAATTTGCCTACACCAACCTTCTTACTCTAGCAAGAAAGGGACAACATAGTGAAAAGAATACATTTTATAGCAGTGTTCGATCAAGGGTAGGTGGTGTGCATTGTTTCACAATCTGTACTCAACAGAGAATCAATCTATATGATTATTTTACTTAGACTAACCTCATCCTGTGATTTAAGTAAGTAACAGGCATTTCTTAAGCGCAATCATCCAACAGGTATCTTGATGCTATAACCTCATACCAGTTTTAACCTGTGTCAATCCTTTTGTACTACCGTCTTGTACTCCATCTAGTTTGCTGCTATTCTATTGCTATTTCGGGAAGAGTCAAGTCTCCAGATCCCTCCTAAAACTGGCAAGATTCGTGCTGGCTCTGATGGATGTTTGGAGTGCATTCCATAGTTGAGCTCCCTCAACCTTTCCCTGTCTTCACTTTCCTGAATTTTGGTACACAGACCAGGTTGGCTGAGGCAGAGCGCAGATTCCTCTGCAGTATGTAATGCCTAAAATGTATTTGCAAAAATGATGGGCTTTTTCTGTTTAAAGCTTTATATACCTCAACCATAGCTTTATTAGATGTATTTTCTTTAACTGTCAAGCAGTGTAGCTCTTTCAAGGGAATTGAAGAGGAATCACATCTAGATGTATCCATAGCCAATTTAGCCACTATTGTTTGTACTCAGTACAATCGTTTTATTAGGTACTCAGTAGCTCCCAGCACTAGTGCATTGCAGTGGTCAATCTACTCAGAATCGTACTCTGGACTACTAACTTTCTTGCTGGCTGAAGCAAAAGTGGCACAATTTATCGGAGACTTCAAAGCAAGCCAAAGCATGTGCCTGCCATTTTATTCATGTGTGCTTTCATGGTGAGTTTATCACCAAGGTAAACTCTCAGGTTCCTTCCTACCTGTGATGGTTTTAGATCATCCGCCCTGATCCAAGACCAAAAATCCTTCCAAAGTTTTTCAGCTATTAAATTTCAGGGAGTTCTGTTCAGTCATTTTGCCACCTCATTTAGGGCCAGATGCATGAAGCATTTTTACCAGTAAAATGCTTTTAGGTATGTACCAACCCTATTTTGTGAGTTGGTAACCTATTACTGACTCACAAAATACGGTTTGCTGCTCGCTATTAGCAAAGGGCATGCCAAAGGAGTCCCCTCCTAATAGCGAGTTGCACTGGTAAGTAGGAATGTTTTGCGCTGGGAATGCAGCCACAAAACATTTGCAGTTGCCACCAACTTCAAGTTGGTGGTAGGCCATTCACAAAGAGTAAGCCTTTTCCAATGGAGGTGCACGGACCAATGCCTACTCTTAAAAAAGTGAAAAGAAAACTTTTCATTTTAATTTTTGTAATGCATCCCGTCTTCCATTTAGGAAAATGGGCTGCATACCAAAAAAAGGCTGATTCATTTAAAAGCAATCACAGACATGGTGGCCTGCAGACCTCAACAGGCCACCATCCCTGCGTTTGTGGCCATTCCCAAATGGGTCACAAATTGCGACCTGCCTCATGAATTTTAATGAGGCAGGTCTCTTGTGACCCATTTGGGGATCACAAACAGTGTTAGACACTGTTGTACACATCAGTTTGCGATTTCCTAATAGCGAATCGAAAAAATTCACTATTAGGAAATCGCAATCCTTAACCTACCTACATCTGGCCCTAAGACATCTATGCAGTCCTACCATTGGGGTATGCTTGTTTTCATCCAAATCCAGAATTAGGTGTGTCATCTGCATAATTTAGAAATGACATCCCAGGAGATCTAATGAGATCTGGTGAGGGCCAATGGTGGTCATAGCTATATATTAAAGAGTATGGAGTTCAGTGCCGAACCCTGTGGCACCTCCTGGTTTGTCTTCTTAAATTCCGGACGAAAGGGAAATTGCTTAAGACCTGTTGGAGAAATAATATACAATCCAGTCCAATGAAGCACCTTCTACTCCTACCTCCTTCACTCACAAGGCCAATATCTGGTGTTTCACAGTGTCAAATGCAGCTGACAGATCTAATAATAACAGAACTGCTATTTGAGTTCTGTCCACTATCATCCTTAATTCATCCAGTGCCAGGATAAAGGCTGATTCAGTGCCACGTGCTGGACTGAATCCCATTAGCCCAGTCTCCAAGCTGTTGTGGTTTTCTAGTTGGCTAGCAAGTCTTTTATTAATGTATCTTGCCATTATTTTGACTTAGTAAAGGAGTTGTGCGATTGGGCAATAGTTACTGGGAACATCTATGTCAGCAGTTGTTTTTTTCAATAGTGGGGTTAACAAGGCCTTCTACCAGACTTGGGGTACTAAACTTCTCCTCAATGATTGATTACATATTTTCAAAAGGCAAGGGAGTAATCCCTCCACCCTTTCCTTCCACAGTGACTTGCATGTTCATTATGCTTACTTTGTAAACGTCTCTCCCTTTACACTGTGTTGACTTATGCTGGCTTTGTCTTGGATTTGCCACTCATTCTGTTTATTCTTTTTGATTTCATATTGCAGAAAGATAATCCTTTGCTGGTTAACCTGTTTCATTCTGAATAAGTTGAACCTTGGTTTTCCTGTGATGTCTTACTTTTTTGGTCCTTTAGGGCCACCAACCATTATCTGCATCAATTGTAAGTCTTGGGGGTAGATGAAGACAATATATATCCGGTCAGGCAAGAATTAAAAGGAGAGAGCAATTGTGTTTGGGGTTAAACAGAACTTTGCATAATGAATATTATAAACATCTCTTGTATTCAGTTGGTTGTTGTAAGTAGTATTCCTCTATACTGATGGTGACTAAGTCAAAAGGATCGGGGAGAACACTAATATTCCTACTACTGATAGTGGTGGGTGCTCCTAGGTTAGTCATGAAGTAGAGTGGCAAATTTAATGCATCACCAGTTTTCCAACAATGATTGCAGGAGAGTGGATTGGATGCATGCACTCGGGTTAGCCTGGTGACAAGGGAGATCACATCAAATAGAGAGTAGACTATAGAGAGGATGATGAGGTTGGATAACTAGAACATTTCTTTGCGATCGACCTGATTCAGGATGCAGCATCTACTCTGATTGTTGTAGGAGGGAGCATTCTGTTTTAGAGATGTTACAGTAAAAAGTACAATAAACTGAACAACTAACCATTATATTAATAACCATAATAATTAGAATCCTATAAGTAGGAAAAAATAAAGTATTTATTTTAACAAAAAATAAACTCAACTACTCCACCAACAATAGGCAATTCTCATGAAAACCTCAAAACAATACTATTACAACCTACCCCTTCCCCAACTGTCTCACTCTCATCGTACAAAACAGGCCCACCACCTTTCCATTGAAACTGCCCCTTCATATCGTCCAGTCTTGTTAATATCTCCCTCTGGATCTTCCTAACATCTTCCAGGCTTTTCATAATTTGATAGAGGAAAACTCTAGTTGAGGGTTAGGAGAATGGGCAGCTCTTGGGGATGCTTCTATATTCCCCCAATTTGCAATGCACTATTGTGATGCTTAAGAACTCCCCCACACAATAGTACACATTGCACTATTATAATGCACCAGTAACACTGTGGTAGCTGTGGTGATTATACAACAGGATCATTAACTGGCAGAAGGTCCCCAAGATGGCCTCTATCCACTGAGGGTGCAGTCAGCCACTAACTTCTGCTAGTGATAGTCTGAACCTTACCCTGGGTCTTGAGGGCTTGGCCTATGGTGGTGACAGCTGTGCGGTCTTAGGGAAGTGAACAAGGCTCATTTCAGTGCTGTAATTCTTTGGTGCCATCCGCGTAAATGAATGTACTTTTCACAAAGAGTACCCATGTCAACCATCTTCATTGAAAGGGAGTTGTAAAACAAACTTCTATCACTATCTCTCAGCGATAATGCCTCCTTCAAAACAATAAAAATAGCATTCAAAATGTTAAATATCACTTATTGCCAGAACCACCACCTCAAAACCAAGTAGGTCCTGCAGGTCCTGCTGACAGTCTAAGACATCAGCCCACCAATCCCTTGGTCTTTACGCCACTGGTGAGGTGGTGTATCCTGCGTGATAGCATAAAATTAAGCAGTCAAGGGAAAACGACAAATAGAAGCCCTAAGGCTGGAAAAGGGAGACAAAAAGAATAAAGAAAGTTGAAAACATTGGAGAGATGGACATCAATTTAAGGGAGTGGAGTAGGGTTTGTGAGGGAAGTTAGGGAACACAACGAAGGCAGGATCATGCTGGATTCAAACCTCAATCAAAGTGGTCACATGCATGCATCATGTGACGCTGTTTCGTGGCTTTTTTGTAATTCAAAATTATTAATCTTCCCATTATTTTTTAATGTGGTACCCATATCACATAATTATGAATCACTCTACATATATTTTAAAAAAAATTCACAGAATTATGATAGCGTAAGTTACTCAAATTTACACATTTGAGTAAAGAGACTATGCTCCAGGGGAGAGACAAGCACAAGATGCACAGGGCAAATCATTGAATAACCAAGCAAATGATTGACAATAATGGCAACCAGTGGTAAGCAGTGGGTGGGTTTCAAGCCCAATATAAGATCTGATACGCTGGCAATATGTCTTTTACAACCAGACAGCTATGCCATCTGGTGGAGTCAGTCTAAAAAAGGAGAAGTGAAAAGAGTGAAAATGCAAAGGAAAGGAGGAAGGAAATTAAGAAAATGTTCCATGAGTGTCAATGGCCATTAGCTGGTTGCTACTCCTGTCATGCTCTTTGATGCCCTATCAGTATCTTTGCTGCCTCTGGTTTCAGGCCTTTTGAAGCGAGTGGTTGGCAGACAAACAAAATAAAGCTTTTGCAGCCCCATACATTTTCTGTAGTGCTACTACTATATGGATTGCACATTTACCATGCTCAAGAGCTCCTCTCCACCATCGCCCCCCCTCATAAAACAATTCTTTACATTGCCTATTTATCTATTGCCCCAATTTGTAATGAACTCTCCCACAAAATAGTATATATTACATTATTTATAATGCACCAGTAACACTCCCATGAATATTCACATACCCTCCAAATATGTAAAATGTCATTCCTATGCCTTGTTTCCTATTAACACCACAGTCCAAAAGTCCAAGAAAACCACAAACTGCGAGCCTCCCAAGTGTGTAAAGAATGATTGCTCTGCCTCTTTCCACTTTTTTAGAAACACCATTCCTAAGCCCAAGAAAGTCATGTGCTTGGGGTGAACTCCCAGTAAGTAAAACACATGCCTAAGAACACCCCCTTAACAATTCATCTCACCGGCATGGTATGGTACCAGAGTATCAAAAACTTAATATTGTGCTACAGAATTATTGTAGCTCAAATATCAAGGACCAAGTTATCTGCATGGTAAGTACATGTAGGGATGTGTATGATTAGTATTATTAACTCTATGCCAATGTAACATCAAGGTGCTTAAAAGTGAAGTTAGGAGTAGTAAATCTATATTTCATATACTCGCACAAATAAAACATTTTGAGCATCTATATTTTGACTCCAATATAGTTGTAGCACAATATGTTTGCGGTCAATGTTCTAATACACAAGCTACTGGAACAAGGGTGTCAACAGTAAGCTAAGCTTTCCTGCTAATTGACCAGGGAGGTTCAGCAGGTTGATCTCTGATGACAAATGCAGTGATATGAAGCCTGCAAGTTTGGATCCTGTAAGCAAATACAGCTGCCTCTTCTTGGTAGGTTGGTAAATTAAGTATCATAAATTGGATAATAGTGACATCTGTTAACTACAGAGCTTAGAAAACATCCGAAATGGGGTATGAAGCTATATACAGAAAGCACTTGCAAAGCCAATTGGTCTGGAGTTAGCTGTCATGTTTTTTGGCTTTGTAAATCCTTATTTTGGTTTGTTTTGGTATGGTTTTTGCAAAACAGAATTACCGAAGAAGCGGCCAGGCCTCTTCAATCCTAAATTTTAATAAACGGCTATGTGCAAAAATAATGTTTGGTCTCTAGAAGTATACATTGCCATAGTAGTCCACAGTATTGAAGGGGACTACTTTGTGTGTGGATTTGCTGCTTGTAAAAGGGGAGAATGCTGTCACTCACATTGAAGTTAGCCAATGGGGCTGATCCATTGTACATCCCATATGCTTTAGCGTGCATAATAAAAATGTGAATGACACAATAGCACACCATGGATGAAAGCCCCTATAAGAAAGTATATTATGCATACAGTTTTAGTCAAATCAAAAGGTGGGACCTAAAAACAGGTACACATTGTTGATGTCAGGAGCGCCAACTTGCCATGGTCACTGCCCCAGCTGACTGCAACCCTGCGAAGACTTGAGCTTTCTGTGGTCAGCAATGCAGTAGAGCACACACACATGCTTTATTACTGATTGAACAATGCCTGTGCAGCAGATCAGCACAGGCACTGCAGTTGTCAGTAGAACTGGCACTATTCTATCATGGTGGGCCGTAAAACTCAATATGCGGTAGGTCTGGTAGTGAGCATTGCTCTCTTTGAACAGTTTTCAGGGAATGACAGCATCCTAAGTAGGAGCTCTTGGGCCTGTTGCCTACCGAGGAATCACCATCTCCTAAGAGCCTAGTTAAATACTGGACTTGGTGTACTGTTGCCAGGAATTACATTTTTCAAAAACTATTAATATAGATGTGCTTTGATTGATATTTATTTTTGTTATTTTTCATTATTTAATGCATCTTTTATTAGACACTGGAACATTGGCAAAGACATTAGGGCCCTCATTACGAGGATGGCGGTCATGAGACCGCCAGCCTTGCTGTGGCGGTCCTACCACTGTGGAGCCGGCAGTAAGAACTGTCACATTAAGAGTTGTGAGGCTTTGCAAACGCCAAGCCTCCACAACATTGCCTGGCCCACCGGTGCGGTCGCACCGCCGCGGCCGGCGGTTAGCACCTCAGACCCAGTGACAGGCCTCAGCCTGCCATCTGGATTACGAGTCTGGAAACCGCCAGGCTTTCCACGGCAGTCACCCAGCCACTAAAACCCTGGCGGCCATGCACGTGGCGACAGGAATCTCCATTCCTGTCACTGGCACACATGCAAACATGTCCCCACGCATGCACACATCCCCCCCACCCGTCCACACACTCATAAACGCCCCCCTCCCCTTCATGCATGCATTCAAATACACACTCATTCATATACACATGCATGCACTCAGACACCCCTACTCACTCACATTCATCAACACACACACCCTCGCTCACTCACATTCATCAACACAGACCCCCAATCACTCACGTTCATCCACACAGACACCCCCATACACGCACACACACATTCACATTCACTCGCATACATGCACGCATTCACCACTCCCCTCCTCACACACGCACACATGCACCCGCACACACACAGGCACTCTCCCCCACCCTTTTCGGATGCCCACTTACCTTCTCTGCTGAGGAGGACATCCAGGAGGGGATGGGTCCGGGCAGTCTTGCATTGCCAGCACCACCACGCCAGCAGGACTCCGCCAAGCCGTATTACGGCTTGTAATACGGAGGGCAGAGTCCTGCTGCCATGGCGGTGCTGGCGAGGTCCTATATGTATCTGTTTTATTAATTCAATTGAATAGCAAGTTCTCACACACATGCACACACACACACATTCATTCTTACCCTATTGCCTCGAATTAAAATGGGTCTATCACATTTAGCTCCTGTTAATATTGTGCATGCATTAAAAAAAATAAAGAAATGCTCTATGAGTATTTGTCAAGCAACCACCACTTTCTGCAGAAACTCAGTATTATTATTTAAAGTAGCACTTACCCAAACATATTAAAATCAGGGATGTTCATTACACTGGAACGGAAAAAGGCCCTAAACATCGCTATTGGAGGATTATGTTTAGCCTAATTAATGAATCCCAAAAAAGTCATGAAAGTCGCACACATAGCACAATTAGCAAGTTAATGTTTCTCCTAGATGAGGAGAGAGGGAAATAGCAAGTACTGTAACAGTGGCCTTTGCAATGTACCGGGGCTCCCATTATCGCGGTGATTCACTAATGTGATAATAGCCTATTTTCAGCACACTGTTAATGCAAGCTGAAGTTTAACTGCGTCTATGAATGTTAAATTGAATTAGGGTGAGAGAAAAAAACACAGAAGGCTGGCCACATTTCGCTAGGATGTTGTCAGTGCTCCAGTTTTTCCAGCAGGACAGTCTTGGCAAGAGAACAAGTGTATTGTGGAAAGGTCACTTTCTAAGTCAAAGGTTTACAAATGTTACCACACCTGCATAGTTGGGTACTACCACAAAGGATTGTAATTTCAATGTGCATTTTAATGTATCCAAAATATTAAATCATTTATGAGAGCACTTTTCTGCAATTACCATCAGATGTAGCTCAATTCACAAACTGTATTTTGGAGCACATAAAGGAGTATTTTCTTGATGCAAAATGCAATTCACAAACCTCTGGCCAGACATCGCCGCCTCTCTTACATTTTCTTTAGGGACATCTCTACCACGTGTGCAGAGATATCCACACACCTTGATTATACATTATTTCTGTGAAGGAAGAATGGCTGGAAAATAAGAAATAATTGCTACTAAAAGGCAGAGGTTAAGTGAAATTAAAATAGGTATTTAGGGAAGGACATGCTAACACAATAAAGCAACCAGAAAGAGTAAGACAATTGTTGGTCACTTAATCGACTTTTAATTTGACTACTGCTCCAGTAGTGACAAAACAGGATTACGTGTATTCAATCCAAGCCTTGGAGCAAGTCAAGCACCACATATGGCCAATCATTAGTACCGTAACACACTCCCGTAGAAAACAATTGAGGCAGTAGTAAGCAAAGCAGTAACTTCCCACACTGTATTTTAAGTTTGCTTTCCATCTTTTCATAGATGTAATCATGATTGTTAAACCTCAAGACCTCAGCTGGTAGAGAAAATGCATAACA
The DNA here is from genome assembly GCF_031143425.1 of Pleurodeles waltl. Taxonomy (NCBI): domain Eukaryota; kingdom Metazoa; phylum Chordata; class Amphibia; order Caudata; family Salamandridae; genus Pleurodeles; species Pleurodeles waltl. The sequence continues at coordinate 113,360,967 of NC_090438.1, forward strand.
AGCCAAACCCTGTCCAAAACATCTGTTTGAGCGACTCACAACATGCCCCTAGAACTCCAAGGTTGGGTCTGTATTCAGTACTGCTTGATGAGGAACAACTTAATCAACCACAAACCAGAATGTATGTTTTTTTGTTTTATATGCATAATGTTTAATATCAATGTTAATAGAAACAATTTAACAAAATGGAAGGTAGCTCGTTATAAGTTTTGAACACTCTTCATTTTACACACCCACATCAAATAGTTACCTATGTCATTTTTACAGCCCCCACCTCATGTAAGTTTATGAAGTAACATTTGTTCACAATTACATATTAACGAGGTATTTATTAATCCTTTAAAACATAAATCATGTATTCATCCTTTTTCGGTAGGAAAAAGAGCAGTCACCTTTAGCTTCTGATTAATCTATATATTTTTTTACTATTTCAAAATAGGAAAAGGTAAAAATTCCAAATGTGAACATTTTGAAAGTTAAATATTATAATTTGTATAATTCATATTTCCCAAAATGACACCAAAATGTAAAAAATTCTATAAGGTGAACCGCATATGTGTTTTTTCCAAAATTTAAATTAATCAGTGCCAAATAGAACTAAGCAGAAATGATAGTGTACAGAAGCACTAGACTGGCATCTAGGCTCCTTTTCACATTTTCTCAATGTCACAGAACTCCAGTCATTAATTATCAACTACTTATTTACTCACCAAATGAATATGAAAAGCACAGGTGCTCTAAGTGTAATCATCAGACAAAGAAGTAAATCATTGTGTAATGCAACATCAATCACTTAATAGGCAAACTGGCAAAATTAGAGGTCTAAGAAATTGATTTTGGTTTTGCTGTACTCTACTGTGAAAGACAAGTACATGCTTTAATTGAACATACCGGTGATGAAGTGTAAAAGCTCAACCTCCTCACCATCCCAGAGTAGGAATATGTAATCTATATAGTGGTTACAAGAATGGATTATGGCTATAAAGGGGTTGATGGGAGATCTTGTTCAGTTCCAACTCATTAACATATAAATGAGCTACATTTGGGATAAAGCATGCTCCCATCACAACTCTCTTTATTAGTTCATAGTTTTTATTTTTGAGCATGAAGTAGTTGCTATTCAAGGTAGTTTTGGACAAATCTACAATGAATTGAGAAAGAGTAGACCTGATGTCTTTGCTTGATATAGAGCAGCCTATAACCTGAATGGCATTGTCCTGGGGAATGTTTGAGTATAGTGATTCGACATCTACAGTTATCACGATGTCCTACTATGTCATTGATAAATTCTCTTTTGTCACAGTTGGTATAGCTAGATGATCATTGTCCTGATGAGACCTGATAATGGATTCCGGATTAAAAATGTGAATTTCTTCCCTTGCTTTCTCACTGAATTATTTCTTGTGGAGGGACTTTGGATGGACTGGGACAGTCCCTCAAAAACGAATGTATAAACCATAATTCTGGGCACTATGCAACGTCCACTGTCATTTTTGTATCTATGTCCACTTTTGCCTAGAACAGCATCATCTGCACTAATCTCACCTGCACATATTGCACGTTCGTGTGATTTAAAAAAATAAATAAAATTGGAACAAGGATAAAAGTGCCTTTGTTTGATTTCTTTGAATGTGTACTGTCATACTATGGATTGAGAAATAATGGGAATACACACAGACCAAAATAATGTAATTACCTCTTAATTATAAGCAAGGTATTAATCTGAATCAGTCCCATGGAACAACTGTTTGGATTACACAGCCTGGAGTGAAGTACATTTGCTCCCCTTTAAACATGGCTCTATTGCCTTATTTCTGATGTGCACAATCAATTTGTTAATAAGTCTCAAGTGCAAGGTATATGGTATTGAAAATGTATCCAGGGGATTGAAGTTAAAAGCCATGTACAGACTTTAACAATCATTGTAAAAACTGGATTCTAATTTGGAGTAGACGATCACCTACGTCAAAGAATAATGACAGTTCTTATCAGGATGAACTTGCAAAGTCATTAAATTAACTTGAGTTTCAACTCACTTGCATGATATGGCTCTGAGTAGACAGGCTTAAATTAAGACAATGCGTAAAGTATTTAAGCAGTACAAAACAGTAACAAAGTCAAAACCATGATCAATAAAAATCCTAAAATGAATAAAAAAATGAGAGTGCGTTATAATAAAGAAAGTGTGGCCCAAATCAGAAAACTCCAGCAAGGGAAAATGGTGACAATATTTTTTAAATGTTTGATAAGTATAACACCAAAAAGGGCAAAGTCTCAAATACATAAATGCTTTATGTGCAGTTTGATGCCAGCCACAATGGAGCCCGGGTTGTACACACAAAGTAGATTGGTCCTTGTAAAGCTTGGAAGTTCAAAAAGTTAAAGAAAGTACCTAAGTCCTAAGTCCTAACCCAAAAACGTAATTTGAAGAAATATTATAATTGTTTAAAAAAAAATAACAAAGTCAATTTCTGAGTTGGGACTTAAGGCCAAAAGTAGCACATCCATAGAAATCGTTATTTAGGAAATGCAAAATTATATGTATCAAAATAAAATTTTCCTAATAATAGTTCCTACAAAGTAGGAATCTCTATTAGGAAATCACAATTAAGAAATCCCACGCCATTTGTTATAATTTAGAAAATCGCTATTTTGGAAATTCAAAACCAAGGATGGCTAAGGGATGAATGTCTCTCCATGATGCACCCCAAAAGAAGTGCATGTGTGTGCTCTATTGCACTTTAAAAAAAAGCATATTTGGGTGCTTTTTGGATGCTTTTTTCAAATTGCACATGGTTACCATCGACTTGGAGTCAATGGTAATCGCATTTCCTAACTGCCCAATTTTCATTTAGGAAATGATTTGTACATCTGAATAGGAATCACAATTAGGAATCCAAATAGGAAATACCTATTTGTGGTTTCCTATTTAGAGGATTGCAATTTGCGATTCCCTAACGGGCTTTGCACATTTGAAATACCGAAATAGCGATTCGGACTGTTAAAAAATGCTAAATGGCTTTGTACATCTGGCCCTCATGAACTATTTCAACAAAATTCCTCATTAGTTCAAGAGCTTAAGGGGGACCTGCCAGAAAAAAACTAGTAGTTCCGTGGCATGGAACTGAATTGCAGATTCTTCTTGCTCAAAGGACCCCACAACCCTGAATAAATGACACAGTTCCTTTCTGCTTTGGGACTTAGATGTGTTTTCATCAAAAATTCTCACAATCTCTAGTCCTGAAATAGGACTTATTTACTTGGTGCACTTCATCCACTCTCCATCACAGTCAGCCTCAAATTGTGCATAGGTTCTGGACTAATTGGTGCTTTGACCTTTTTGTTGCTATTGTTATAAAAAAACACTTTAAAAGTTCAAATTCCCAGCACAAGTTATTGGATTTTTTTTATTTTGGTCTCATTGTATTTATTAAAATTTCCACTATATATGTTTTAGGAATTGCTTCATGTAGGCAGCAGAGCAGTTCTATGTAGACAATTGCAATATACACTACATGAAACAAACAGCAGTAAATATTGAAGAGTTGAAATTGTGTGCATGTGGTTCTTAGGTAGATGCCAAAAAGCAAGACAGTCACAGAGTAGAGCAAGACAATGACTAAAAACAGAGCAAAATAAAATGCCCTGAGAAGAATATACTGGAACGGAGGGATGTAAGAGCACAAGTGAAGGACAGACAGCAGATGGGAACAGCCTCTCTAATCAGTGTGAGTTTCACATCTTGAAGGACACACTTACTAAAGGGGCATGAGTGATGTGGACTGAAGCATCTTTGCACTCATACTTTATATGTTTTACTCCTTAAGCCATCAGCTCACACATTTGGAGTGAGTGGCAAACTTCCCTGCACTGTCTCACATTGAGTATGAATGTGATGGCTTGCAGCACACTCTCACTTATTGGTTTGAGTTTTACTTAATGAGGTACACTGCACTAATTGTAAAGCTAACTTCTTGGAGCAGATGCATACTCTTTTTGTGTGAGTCCTACACTTGGTGCACATTCTTACTCATTTGGGGTGACTCCCATATCCCAGAGAAAGTATTCACTAATTCAGTGTGTCATGTATCTTGATGCACTCTCATTTTGAGTGTCTAATGTCTCTGAGCACATTTTCACTCTCTGAATGGGAGTTTCATACTTTGATCTGACTCATTAGGTGTGAACCCTACACCTTGATGCATAGTCTCATTCTCTAGGGTTTGACCACTGGCACCTGCCCCATAGAACCCTCATATCAGAGCTGCACTCCAGAATTTCTGTTGTACCACCCACATCATCCCCCCTAGTTGAATGGCACACCCTCAAAGATTTTGTAAGCCCAGAAGGGTCTTGCTTATCGGACTCCCTTTAGAGAGAAAAGGAAACCAGAAAAGTATTCTGTGTCAGACAACTCTGCAAAAAATAGTCTTTCAATGTCTTCAATGCTTACTGTTTACTGCCTGTTGATCTGTGCTCTGGACTGGTTGGTGTTCAGTTCTATGAGGATGATCTTCCTAGGGCACATTCCATGACAGTTGTTGTACATGATAGTGTTGGAATTTACACTGGTCTGCTGTACAGGATGAGACACATTATATGCTTTCACTGTGTACACTAATACCAGCCTTGATCTTTTCCTGTAGGGAAATAGTGAAGTGATCATTGTTTAGGTTCCTTTCTTTCCCAGCATCAATATTGGATCTCAGTAGGTTGAACCAAACTCTCAACTCCAAGCCCTCTACCTGGAGTTCACTGGCTTTTTGATAACAAACAGCCATTGAATACAGCTTCATGCTCCTTTAATGTTTAGTATGTTCCCTAAAAGTGTTTACATTGCAGTGAGAATAATAAATCTGACCCCTTCAATGCCCAATATCTTCCCTAGGGAGGTTAGGATTTGAGTGGGAATATGAATACTGACCCCTCCAGTCCCCAACTCCTTCCCCCACATGGCATTGATTAGAGTCAGAATAATAAATACAAATTATCCCTTTATTATCCAACAACATCCCCCAAATTAGATTTGAGTGGGAATAGTAAAGAGGACCCCTTCAATGTTCTAAACCTTCCTTAGTGTAGTTGAGTTTGGTGTTGGAACAGTACGTCCGACCCCTTTAATGCCCAGCACCTTCCCTTGTGTGGTTTGGTTTGGAGTGGGAATAATAAACCTGACCTCTTCATTGCCCAATACCTTGCCCAAAATGGCTTGGATTGGCAAGGACTAGTAAATCCTACCCATGTAATGTCCAATGCCTTCCCCAAAGTGGCTTAAATTGGATTGGGAATAGTAATTCTGACCAAAGGCTTCAATGCCCATCATCTCCCCTACTGTAATTTAGTTAGGGGTAGGACTAGTGAATTCTTCCCCTTTAATGTCCAAACATGTTCCCAAAGTAGCCTAGATTGGAATGGAAATAGTAAATCTTACCCCTTCATTGTCCAGCATCTTCCCCAGAACGGCTTACATTGGAGTGGGAATAGTAAATCTGATCGCTTCAATGTCCGAAACCTTCTCCTAAAATGGGTTATGTTGGAGGTGAAATGGTAAGTGTAACCCCTGTAGTGCACAACACCTTCCCAAAAGTAGGTAAGATTAGAGTGAGAATAGTAAATGTTAACCCTTTAGTGTCCAATAAAGTCCTCAAAATAGTTTATGCCGCGTTGGTTATAGTATATTTTATGTTTTTGATGTGTAATTTACTTAATGAAAAATGTGTAGTGGGAGAGTGCTAGTATGCAATATGTATTATACTATTGCATGTTCTGAAGAATTGGGTGGTATGTACTCGTACTCAGTTTTATAAATGTTTTGCTTAAAAAATGAATGCATTGTACTTTACAAAACTGAGTTTTTCTGACATTGGCCAAACAAGGCATAAATTAGGGCTTGAATCAGCATGAATTCCAAAGTGATTGTGTTTTCACAAAAAATTACTGTATAAGGTTCTTTCTGCCCAATCTCTGGTAAACTATTCATTTCACAAGTCTACTTACTATAGGTCTGTGTAACTAAATGTGTACAGTCATATTTGATTACTTTAGGTCAAGAGGGGACTAATGATAAATCATTAGGGGTTGTTCTTTAGGATAATGTCAGGTAATGCTACATTATATCCTGTATTGTGATTTGTGGAACCTGTGTAACATTTTGATCACCTTATGTGCCTATGTGATTTCCACACATGAGGTGAGCCATGAGTTGCTTTCTGACTGTTAGAGAGCAGGCTCTTGCCAGACTGTCTCATGCTTAAGACTGAAAGCAATTTTTATATTTTCTCTAACGTCTGACATAATATCAAACCTCCCACTACATTTGACTAAGGCATATGTTAATTCCATATATGTGATTTAATATGCCTTTTGACTGATTTGTAAAGCGACTAAATTTTGCCTTTCATAATACATTTTAATTATTTCATAAACCTTCATGGTTTCTAACTCTACCCTGTCTCAAGAAGGCTTATTTAAATAATGATTTGCTGTCAATATAATATGGTTGAGGCACATTTCCTCATATGATCCTGGGGACAACACCATCCCTGGATTTTCATTTGTTAATTGTTTCCTGTTTTTTTGGGATAATTCTGCGGATATATTTTTTAATGTTTCATGTTTGCATATTTTTGGATAATGTTTTGCCTATTTTTGATGATCTTTTCTTTTGTGGACTGGAGAAGGATTTTGGACATCAGCAACAAAACCATGAGCTGTCTTTGTTTCTTTCATTTTTGGGTGTTGAATATTTGCTATTGTTAAAGTTATGTATTGTGATGTGATGTTAAATTTAATGTTGTAGATTGTATATAATGCTTGTTGGCTTCAAATTACTTAATTATGTGCTCTTTTGTTTATTATATGTATGCATTTATTTATTAAGAAAGTTCATATGAAATTATTTTTATCAGTCTTATTGGCGATTCTTTTATTATATTTGTATGTATATTTTATTGTGTTTGTTGGTTCCAGGTGGATTTTAATGTCATTTGGATTGCTAAGTGGCTTATAGTATAGTTTTATCTATGTTTTCTAGTTAATGGTTTGCCTTTGTTATTTATAAGGAATTTTACTTTGAATTATAGAATTTTGTAAGTTTCTTTGATCTTTTTGAATATTTTAGGTTCAATTTGATTTATAGAGTGCTCTATTCCTGGTATCTTTGTTAATTTGTTAGGATTTCCACAGGGGTGTGATGCAAGCCCCTGCAGCTCCTGTGGCACAGGAGAGCCACCAACCTTTCAAGGGCCCCCCCAACCTTTGAGGGGTCCCCATTCAGCCTAAGTCCAATGACTAACTGTTTGGTATGGAAGACTCAGAGGCTGGTCTTCACATTCTGCACGGATGTTCTGGGGAGCAGGGAGTTAGCATTTTGCACTACGACACTGGCTTTCTAGGAATTGGTACAAGTCATTTAAAGCAACTTACAGTAACCAGACTGGAAAGACCTTGCCAAACACCTCCAGATCTTACCCAAAGAAGCATTGCCAACCACATGGCCTGTCATAATCCCAGAATTAACCTCCATCCCCATGAAGTCCATCCACTCAGGGATCCCTGCCCCCACCATTTATGCTCCACAGGACTGTAACCCATCAGCGCCATGAAAACATCCATTTTGAATACCTTCACCTCTTTAGCTACCTTTCCAGATACTTGGGAATACTCAACTGTCCTCCCATTGCTGAAGAAACCCTCTGCAGACTCTTCAACGCTTGCCAACTGCAGATCAAGTTCCCTGCTGCCTTTCCCTGCCATGGTCTTAGAGAAAATCATCTTAACAGGCACCAAATCCTGAAGGCCACTGTGTCTGATTTCAGACCCAACTACTGCATGGAAGCTGCTCTTGTCACCACCACAGAAGATATCCGCATGGGTCTAGACAGAGAAGACATGGCGGCCCTCATCCTTCTGGACCTCTCTGCAGTGTTTGACACAGTCTTCCACCCCATCCTCATCCAACTTCTACATGACATCGTAATTCAAGGACACACAGTCTGAAGGATCTGCTCCTCCTGACTAGAAGGACTGAGTCAATCAGCTTGGCACCATACACCTCGGATGCCCCAAACCTCATTAACGGAGTTCCCAAAAGATCCTCCATGAGCCTGACCCTCTTCAACTCATACATGATCCCTCTAGCCAGCATCTTCTGCTCTCATGACATCAATGTCCTCTCTTAGACAAATGAGATTAAACTCATTCTCTCCCACACAGACAAGACACCCAGTACCCAGATCAAGTTCATTGCCTACATGGCTAAAACTGTGTAAAGCTAAATGAAATCATGATCTTTCAGAAGAGCACATCACTGTGTGATTCAACCTGATGACCAACAGAGCTAGGACTGATATCTACCCCCACCATCCATGCCAATAACCTTGGGATGATTATCAACAGCAAACTCAACATGACCTCCCAAGTCAATGTTGCCATAGTTACAGACCCTTCATATGCTGAAGAAGATTTTCAAATCAGCACCTGGAAAATTGTCATGCACGCCCTGGTCAAAAGCAAGCTAAACTACAGAAACACCCTCTAAGGCGGGATCATAACATAACATATAGGCCCTCATTCTGACCTTGGCGGGCGGCGGAGGCCGCCCGCCAAAGTCCCGCCGTCAGGTTACCGTTCCGCGGTCGAAAGACCGCGGCGGTAATTCTGACTTTCCCGCTGGGCTGGCGGGCGGTCTCCTTCAGACCGCCAGCCAGCCCAGCGGGAAAGAGGCTTCCACGATGAAGCCGGCTCGGAATCGAGCCGGCGGAGTGGAAGCTGTGCGACGGGTGCAGTTGCACCCGTCGCGTATTTCACTGTCTGCGCAGCAGACAGTGAAATACATGTAGGGGCCCTCTTACGGGGGCCCCTGCAATGCCCATGCCAGTGGCATGGGCACTGCAGGGGCCCCCAGGGGCCCCGCGACCCCCCCTACCGCCATCCGGATCTCGGCGGTCCGACCGCCGGGATCTGGATGGCGGTAGGGGGGGTCGGAATCCCCGCGGCGGTGCAGCAAGCTGCGCCGCCGCGGAGGATTCAATGGGGCCGCGGTACACTGGCGGGACCCCGCCAGTGGTGCCGGTCCGACCGCGGCTTTACCGCCGCGGTCGGAATCCCCATTGGAGCACCGCCGGCCTGTCGGCGGTGCTCCCGCGGTCCTCCGCCCTGGCGGTCAAAGACCGCCAGGGTCAGAATGACCACCATAGTGGCTAACACCTAATGTGGCTCAGAAGGTGTTGTTCCATCCTTCCACTTGGTGGCTTGTTTTGACTTGTTAAGATGGTGCTGTCATTTATGTTTCACCATGATATTTGAAATTTGGGTTGTTGTGTGTGGCCAGAACAGGGCAGTCTGCCAACCCAAGCACCTTCAAAATAGCCCATTAGAGGACTTTGTTTTTGTTTGTATGTTTGGTATTAGGTGGATTCTATGAGGAGGTTGTAATGTTTAGTTATCTATGTGACTTGTACTTATGCTAGGGCTATTAATTTCTTTATTTAAAAATAAAATTGAGTGTTTGCTGCATAATAAACACAGTGAAGATTTTTGGGGGTGTCTGCGAATGCTTTGGTTAAAATGGCAATAGCACTCTTGTAAGACTGTGTGTGGGTAGATTTTCCAAATTGCTTGTAGCATTGCTTGCTCAATGTCTATGATGCTTTTTGGGGGTAGTAGTTGATAATTTTTATTTTTATTTGGTTTAGCAGTTCACAGTATTTACCACTTTACTTGTTAAGAGGGAGTACTTAAATTAAGGTTACATTACTGTTCTAATACTCTCCATGTATGGTGCATAACTGTGTGAATGGTGGAGAGCACAATTTAAAAGTGTCACCCACCATTCACATTGGGCTTTGGTTAATCTAAGGAGGTTATTTTCTGTGGCATATATTATTAGTCTCCAGTTATTATTATTATTATCGTGCAAGAAGAAAGGTTCATCAATATGTGTAGGTTTTAGATTCTCATGAATGTTTATGTATTGGAACCTTCTAGGAGAAACAAAGTTTTTTTTGGCCTTTCTGGGGTGTACTATTAATGTTTTTAAATTAGGGATTGCTGGCAGTTGCCTTGTAGTGTACTAAGTAACGTATGGGATTGTAGATTGCATTTATTCATGTAATTCCATTAGCTTCCTGATAGCTAGTGCTTGCTTCGCTGAGGACTTGTAAAACATGCATTACATCTCTGTTTCAGTTGTGGGCGGTTATGCTTTTGGATGTTACTTACATCATCATTTCTAGTTGTAGCCCTTCCATAACAAGCATCAGAATAGTATTTTGTACATTTACAATGTATATTACTGGTGCTTGTGCATTCCTGTCCGTAGGTTCATCCCATGTGTGATAATAATTTCTTTGCCTTTCTAAGAGGTGGGACATTGTTGTTTTTAAGTGTGAAGAAAAACATTTTCCCTTGTAATCTTCGAATGGAAGCTAAAATTTTGTGATATAAAGAGAAAGACTTACTAGCAATTATTTAAAGGTACTTTTAAGTTCATGAGTTTCTATTACTTTCTTTGTCACGTGGGTTGTAGGCTTTGTGAAAGGCAGCTCCTGCAATTTCTCTCAGGAAACCAACAGTGTTACTCTTGTATATATGTAGAGTTTTTGCTGATGCTTATTATGTTCCTCCTATATTGTTAACTAAATTAGTTAAAGCAGTGGTTTCCAAACTTGTTAGAATACTTTTTAGAACAACAAACATTTGTGACCCATCTACCATTAGGGGACATGAGGAGGGGTGATTTTTTAATGTAACTAAAGCAGCAATGCATTGTTATTTATAGAGAGAATATTTTCTATCGAAATGGCCACTAACGTTGCACAGACATGCAGCTTTTCTGATAATAGAATATGGTATACAACACTCAAATGATAATGTTTGGAAATGGCCTTTCTGTGAAAATTATCATTTGTGCATCAACAATTAAAATGGCTTTATTTGTTGTGAGCCTATTGAAATCTCTGTTTGCAGCAAACTTTAGTATTTAAAACAATACATCCTTCATTTTGGCTTTACTAACTGCTGAATGCATTCAGTTCATTACAGATATTTACATTGCCTGTTGCAAAAAAGATATCATTCACTTTCCTCTCACTTCGTTTTCAGAGAAAGGAAAGGAGCCATCAATTCTGTGTTCAAAGAATAAACAACACCTTGTCAGAAGACATAACCTGACATTTGACTTCTGTTGCTGATGCACCACAAATGTAACATAAAAAACACATAATTTAAAGGCATCTTTATTTACAGCTCGGACTTTCCTGACTCACCAAAAATTGTATCATGGCCCTCTAGCGGGAAATATTTCCAGTACTTCCACTAGTGTGGGTCTCAACCCACGGTTTAGGAAACAATGAGTTAAAGAGTTCTATTTGGGTAATTTGATTCACCATTAACATTTACTAGTTACTTTGTGTTCAGTTTGATTTTTTGAAAGTTTGTTCCTGATCTGGTTGTTGCTCATTAAAGATTATGTTAAAGCATTGCCTTTATATTTACACGTATCAAGATTATTGTCTTATTTTTATCTAATTTTATGCTATATTTTAGTTGTTAATGTTTTGTTTATTAATGATATTTTATACGTTTTATATTATTTGTATGTGTTTAATTGGTTTAGTAAGATGTATATTTATTTTTGTTGTCTTTTGATTAGAATTTATTTTATAAATAATTATTTTAGGTTTCTGTGGTAGGAAAATATTTCATATTATTTTGTTTATATTTTGTTCATTTGTGGCCTTTTAGAGTTAATGAATAATTTATTTTAAATTAGATTACTTGTTTAGCTTATCTTAACAATATTGTTGTAGTTGATGTTGTTTTGAATAGTTTTGTTATTTTCTATACATTTAAAAGCATGGCAATATTTTGTATTTCTATGTTTTCATGTTCAATATTATTGTATTTTAGTTATTTGTAAGGCATTATTTGTGTATTTCTTAAGAATAAGGTCACAATATTTTGACAAATAAAATGTTTTGGTGATATTAGCGTTATACAATATTGTGGTGATCAATATTGTGTCATACAACCAGCACTACACTGCTATAGTCCCTGATATTGTAATTCACCTATATTTGTTTAAGATATTTTTGGGCTCCTATTATCATTTGATATTGTTTTTGAACTTGCATTTCATCTCTCAATGTAATCATGTGTAATGTTGCATCTTTATCACAACCCGCTTGGTTTTATGTAATGCATTAGCCAGTTGTAGTGCCCATTTTGCGGCATACTGGTATATAAGTGGCAAAGGCACCAGTGAAAAAAGTCTCCTTTTATAGTTCCCTCCCCTAAAGGAACCTCAATTATAATGTGCCTGTGGTGGGGAGAGGCAATTTACTTTTGCTAGATTCATGACAAAGGAACCAATCAAGATCAAATTGTGGTTTACCTTTACAGCCACCATGAAATGTTGTTAACTTCTTTTGTGTAAGCTGCATTTTTGGCTTACTTTCTTGTGGAAGACTTTCATTATCTGCTCTAGTTTTTAATTGGCATCTCTGCAGTCTCCCACCTAAGGTATTTCTCCCAATGGATACATAGGCCCTCATTAGGAGTCTGGCAGTCTTCTGACCGCCAGACTCACTGTATTGGCCCCACTGCCGACAGGCTGGCAGTGAAGACCACCAGATTACGAGTGTGGCGGTTTGGCCTGTGCCATAACACCACTTACCCATTCCTACCGCCAGGACGGGTGGACCACTGAACCGGAGATAAGCATCTCTGACCCCGCGGTCCACCAAAGACTGTTGGCGGTATCACGAGCCCCTTACTGCCAGGGATTTCCTGCCACGAAATCCCTGCGGGAAGGCTCCCAGTGACAGGAATTTGCATTCCTGTCACCGGTAGATGACTCCCCCACCCCCTTGCAATCCCAGCACCCCTCCACCCCCTTACATATCAGAACCCCATTCCCCTCCAATACCAGACACCTCCCTCCTCAGCCCCCTTCCATACCAGAAACCCCCTCCGCCAACCTCCCTTCCATACCAGATCCCTCTCCCACTTACATACCAGGCCCCCCTCCCCCTGCATACACGCACACACACCCACACGCACCCCGCATCTACTCATTCACAAACACTGACATACACCCATTCACTCAGACATTCCAAAACGCATTAACTTTAACAATCATACCCTCATTCATACACCCATACACACACAAATACACACACACATGCACACACGCATTCAAACATGCTTACAAACATGCATACAAACACCCTTGCACACATGCATACACACTTACATTGTCCGACGAGGAGGTCGTCTGGCAAGGAGGAGGTGCTTCCACTGCCGGCAGCGGCCCGCCATCAGGACACCGCCAGGCCTTATTACAGGTCGTAATATGGCTGGTGGAGTCCTTTTGGTGGGGCGGGGCCAGTGGTGGAACCGCCCCTGCACCTCCTACCACCAGCATGACTACTGATGGATTTCCGCCAAAATTGGAGCGGAAATCCCTCAGTACTCGTCTCGCCAGCTCTGATGGTCTTCGGGCACCCGCGGCTTCGACGCTATATGTAAAAGACCGCCGAAGTAGTAATGAGGGCCATAGACTTGCAATATTATTTTGGGCTATTCCACCTCTTTTTAGTCTTGTGGAATAGCATTGTATCTTTGTAGAATAGCAAATAATGATGAAATGCTTTTAATATTGCCAAGAAATACCTAATTTATTGTGGCTATGTTACCTAAGGGCCTCATTACGACCCTGGCAGCCGGCAGTAAGCTGGCGGTAACACCGCCAACAGGCTGGCGGTGTTCCGCCAGCTAATATGACAGTAGCACAATAGCCACGGCCATACCACCTGCCCCTCCATTATCCCGCCAGGCTTCCGCCTGGTGGTCATAATCCCCAGGGCAGCGCTGCAAGCACTGCTGCCCTGGGAATTATGAGTCCCTGACCGCCAGCCTGGCCACAGCGGTAAACACCGCCATGGAAAGGCTGGTGGTAAGGCAGACTTGGGTTGCCCCTGGGGACCCCTGCACTGCCCATCCACTTGGCCCCCAGGCATAGCCCCATCGCGCATTTCACTGCCCAAATTTCGGGCAGTGAAATGTGCGACGGGTGCTACTGCACCCACTGCACATCAACATTGCCGCCGGCTTTATTACAACCGGAAGTATTGTTGATGTGACTTTTCGGCTGGGCCAGTGAACGGTAACACTGTTACTGTCTGCTGGCCCAGCGGAAAAGTCGAAATAAGGAGCCAGAAATACCGCCAGCACTGGCGGTATTCTGGCACCCGCTGCCTCGGCGGTCTTCTGAGAAGACCGCCTAGGTTGTAATGATGGCCTATATGCTTCATCATTAAATCTGCTGAAGATGAAGCTCCATGCTCTTCCTCTGTTTGTTTCCGTACTTCTTGTAATTCTGCAAACTAAGGCATGCCATGTGTAGTTATGTATAAGCAGTGCCACTGGAATGATTGGTTTGCGCATTTGCGGTGATTTTTGCATAATTATAGAGTGCCACATAATCCATTATCTGCCGCATAATCTGTAGAGTTTAACAAAGAAAATTTTTGTTTCTAGCTCAAATGGTTTAAAAGTTACTAAAAATGTGGCAACATGTGTTGCTGCGTAGTGAAAAGCCCTCTGCAAAGCTGGACTTTTCACTTTTTTGTATTGCTAAAAAATTGTACTAATGAGGTGCAACCAAAGCCAAGACAATGCTACCAACGTTAAAAACGACAAAATAATTAAGTGATATTATTACAAAATGTGGCGCTTTATGCCGCATAATTTGCCTTTTGTTGCAGCATAGTTCACTTAACTTTGCTCCAAATTTGGCATTCTCCTGCTGCATAATTCCAGTGGCCCTGTGTATAACATATCAAACCCACTCCCCCATGACTGACACTGTTGTACATTCAGTACCATACTCATTGGCAAACATATATTCAATATTCCGAGGGCTATACACAAACGTAACTTACACTTGTGAGTTATTTATATGTGTAGGCTTACTCTTACACTTTTGAGTAACTTTACGATTTTGGCTATTCACCGTTTATGAGTATAAAGCAACTCAGAAGTGTTCACTTACACCCACCATCTTACCACAAACAGAGAGTCGGGGAGAGAGGAAAGACTAGCAACCCATACTTTCTCCCCAGAAACAGAACCATATACACAGGAAGCATGGGGTATTTGTGTGGGAACCACTGGCAACAACTTTTACCTTGGACCCTTTTGTCTCAGAATTTGAGGTTTATTTTGCGTGCTGCTTAAAGCTATGTGGTAGGGTAAATTTCCTTTATGGACTAGGTGGTCTCACACACTATAAAGTGTCTTGCTTCATCATATGACCACCTAGACCCATCCGTGTAGGACAATGCTACCTGAATGGACTCAACTTCACCGTTTAAAGACCTCGGAGAGAGTGCAGGGATATGAGTTAGCTGGATAGATGTAGGATCCAGTTGTGCTAGGGAAATAATAAAAACACCTAGTCAATCACCTGTGTAATAGTACACCTTTATTCGTGGTGACCTCTGGTGAGATTAAGAACAAATGATGGTACACCTATTTGAGAGTAATGACTCGAAGGGTCACCTATCTATTGATTAGTGGCCGACATGTTTCTGCCCACTACTATGAACCAACAAAGGTCTAGGGGCATTCTTCAGGGCCTGGGATCCCTCAATATCAGTAGGAGGAGCTATGATGCTAAAGATAAGGAGTTGGCCTACCTGTGGAAGGCTAAACCACGGAGGCCTAAATGAAGCAAAAACAATATTGTATTATACTGTTTTGTATCGGTGTAACACAGCAAACCACAGCACACAAGAAAGTGACACAGCAAACAACAAGTCATGCAATATCAGCGTGTAGACATAGTACTAAAACAAGGGGATGTTGTCCAAAGATAAGAAAGGGGTCTCTTACCCTAATCGTGTAGGGCAATTAGCCCCAGGTCTATCGGAGGGGGAGTGCCCCCTTATAGTCACACACTAGAGCCAGGAGAGAAGGCAAGACAAAGCACAGAAAAACAAAGATGATTTCCAAGGAAGGGCGCAAGTCCTTATAGTCTAGGCAGCTCTACAGCACAGAGGAAAATGGGGTGCTATAGTCACACTGCAATGGTAAAGTCTTTCCTCTCTCCCCGACTCTCTGTTTGTAGTAAGATAGTTTTGAACAGCGCCTAGCTCTGAGAGTCCTCTCTCCTTGACTAGAACATTCCAGTTATCCTGTCCACATGAATATACTTCGGAAAGGCATTAGCAAACCAGCAAATACAACCATAGATATGCAGAAGGCCTCACATTTGATGATGAAGAGGTGTTAGCAATTCTATCTGCACCCTCACTGCTCGGAGACACAGCTCTGTCAAAAACCCTATCCCAGCTAGGGGATTGGGATACATTAGTGGAAGCCATGGCTCCTAGCGAGTCCTGTAACTTTGCAAATATAAGACGTTTGTTTAACTTACCGGGTCCAAAGGCTTTTTTGCCCAATCATAATATTGGAAAAAATTAACATAAAAAAACTCCAAAGATTTTTATATCGCACATCGCTATATTCTATGATAGTGATGTCTAAACTCTACATGTGGCCTAAATCTATAATATTATTAGTCTCATGCTTATTGTAATGGCTGAATAATCAGACTTTTCCCCATCTACCATATGTCAAGCCATGTAGTATTGCTGCATAACTTGCAGGCTGCAGTCAGACAACAGTTCTCTTGCATTTCTTACTAGCAACCGGCCTTTGTGTCTGCCCTTCCCAAATTTGTATACATCTTGTTACCTTTCCACCCATTTGGTTCCCTATGGAGAGGCGAGGGGTTGTTATCAGTCTCTTGATTCTCTTTTGGGACAGAAAAGTTCCAGGCATGGTGACGGATGTGAACCCCTGCCCTGGATGCCCCAAATGTAATGATACCTGGATCTCTGACGCTGATTTTTGTTGTCATGGATGAACACAAATCATGCGTATGTGCCATGGCATAGTATCTCCTTACAGGTTGTGCTCTTTTTGAACCAGGATAAGAGCCCTCATAGTGATGAAAGACTGCTGTGTTTACCAGGAGTTAAGCAGCTCGAGCATCGTGGTGGCAGCTTACCATGTAGTGATCAGTACAAGTGAACAGGTTGTTGTACCTGTGTCACTGGAGTGAGGACTACAAGATAACTTATTAAGGTTCCGCTGCTGTGTGCTTAACTCAATCTTGGTCTACATCAGTTTGTTGTT
This sequence comes from Pleurodeles waltl, assembly GCF_031143425.1. Lineage (NCBI taxonomy): Eukaryota > Metazoa > Chordata > Amphibia > Caudata > Salamandridae > Pleurodeles > Pleurodeles waltl. Next base: position 113,378,172 of record NC_090438.1, read on the forward strand.
TAGCGCTGTGCAGGGTGTGTGTTATACATTTGCTGGGTGTGTGTGTGTGTGTGTGCCTGTGAATGGTTCAATACAGGGATGATGCAGTGCTGTGCAGTGTGTATGTGTGTGTTGCATTCATGTGCTGGGGTGTACGAGTGCTGGTGAATGGTATAGTACATCGGAGGTGTAGTGCTGTGCAGTGCATGTGTGTTGTATACATGTGCTGGGTGTATGTGTACCTGTGAATGGAACAATGATTTGAAGATTCTGGGATCCATTATGGGAGACCCAGGGCTAACTGAAGAAACATGAGGAGGTAGAGAATTCACCCAGACAGATATGTGGATTGCTTCTTTCCTATTAGGGGTGGGAGGAGTTTGTGAAGTAAAAAAATCTCTGTTAACTTTGCCTAACTCCGCGAGTGGCGGAGTTGTGCTTGTTTGCCTGTTCATGCTGGTTGGTGTGAGTAGCGCACTTTGCGTTGCAACGTGAGCTAAACAGCACAAGGCAGTCACCTGCACACGTGGCCATCTTGTTTTTCCTATTCTGTGCATGGTGCTGGGCCTACTTTTCAATCCCTACTATAACTTAGCCACCCTTACTTTATCCAACCTATCCTCCCCTGTTTTACATTTACTTCCTTAGTGTGTGAATTTGTGTATTTTACGCTTTTGCTTCTTTTTTATTTTCTGGTGCTTTTTTGTCCCTTTAGTAGTTTCCCCTAACTTCCCCAAACTTCCTAATTTCTCCTTCTCTATTCCTTCTCTTCCCCCTGTATTTTTTTATGTTCTACCAAGTGCCATGGCAGAATTAGGTGGCACCAGTGCAGAAGGTGCACCGAGCTGCACTCCCTGCAGGCACCAACACCACCAGGAGCTGCAGCTTCAAGTCATTTAGTGAGCAGGAGTTGGCCGCACTTGGATTTTTTGTGCAGCGTCACCTCCCCTCTATGCTGGCAGCAGGCGACAGTCCCGGGAGTGAGTACAGCCTGCAGGAGCATCGGCTGCTGTGAGGAGGGGGCACGGTTGCGTCCGCTGACATACTGGGGTTCGGCACACCCAGCAGCAGCTGATGCACCGCTGGATTGATACCCTGGACCTGGAGAGGGACCTTCTCGACCTGCTGGGAGTCCAGGTTGCGGGGCTTGATTAGTACTAGTAATTGATTATTACTAATTTTGTTATGTCCTATCCTGTAATGCAAATTTTCTTTTTCAAATAGCATGCTACTCACACCCAGAGGTAAATTAAGTTCAAGTAACATAACATTATGAATATTATGTGATCCAATTTGAATGACCCAGATGCTTGATTTTACCTATTTCTGCTCATTGCTGTAGGCACTCACTTGCTCAGATTATTTAAGAAGTTATGCTGACTCCTCTATCCTCCTGTCATTAAGATAGTGGTACTATGGTAGTAGTAGTAATATAATATCAGTGAATAAGCATTCTCTGTGTCTTCAATTGTATGTAGCTCGTACAGTCCCAAGCAATTGTCCAGTGATGTATGAATCTATGCAGTGAATTGACTCATCAAAGGGGGTTGTGATTTGTGAAGTAAAGATCATTAGTTGCAATGCATTGGAATTTCCAAACGTAGTTTCCGAAGTTTGGAATAGGGCTTGGGTAAGGTTTTGGGGATTAGGAATAGGTTCACTTGATAATATACTTTTAGGCAATCGATTTAGAAAAGTAGAATGTCAAGATGTTACTGTGTTTGCCTTTGCCTCTCAAAATATTTTCTAAGAGATTAACTGTACCACTAATCTATTTTTGTTATCTTCTTTATTTCTTACATCAGCACCCAAGGGTGAGGGCATTCGAGGATTGGGCTGAGGAGTATACCACCACCAGTGCCGTGGAGTGTGGAAGCTCCACTAGATAGCAGATGGCTCTGCTGGCCCCAATAAGTTTTTATTCATATCATTTATATTTCTAACTTTTACTTCTCCCCAGTAGAGTAATTGTTCCTCCTTTCTATTGTACTGTGACTTTTTTTAAATTCTCTTCACTCCATTTGTTTATTTTTGTTATCTCTCCCTGCATTATCCTGTTTTCCATATTTCTTTTAGCTAACTTACTTGTGTTTCTGTACTAACCTGTAGCTTAAGCTTTCTTCCGCTTGTTTATGAAGTCCTTCTCCCCTAACTTTATATCATGTGGACTGGCACTGTAAAACTAAGAGGTAGTCTGCTGTGAAGATTGCAGAGTTTGCAGACCCAAGCAAGCTCTTTTATGCTTGTTTGTTAAGAAGGCTTTCTATTCCTTGCTCATGCTCAAACGACACAAGAGTGGCCATGGTTATGGTGACTTCCCCAATGCTGTGTTGTATGTATTATTATTCACTATCACAGCAGTTTCAATGACTGTGCAGAATGGCAGAAGAGTAGCATGAAGACAGTCACATTGCATCTGCCAACTAAAACCAAACCATGTGCCCTTCATTGACCAATTTATTGGACCTCTTAATTGGAATTCAAATGACCCACAGTCACCATCCTACTTCTTACCCTCCATTACGGTGGGCTTGACTATTGGCTTTTCTAACATTGTCAAACAGCAAAATGCCCAAAGTGACATTTTAGATGGTAGAGCAGATACTAAAAACTGAACTGTAGTCATGTGTTGCAGTTGTATTTTGTTAAAACAAAAAAAGGGGGAGGTGTATCTGACATCTAAAATGTGCAATGTTTTTTTATAGCCGCATAGACCACAAGTGCCAGGGCCAGCACCAGTGCACCAGATGATGCAAGGGGAGTCTCTGAGGCAGCGGAGACGGGTGATGGTTAGTCACATTGCTTTGTTATTGACAATTACTACTATACCCACTGTATTTGTTAAGTGAGGAAGATCCCACTCATCATCATCCATGGCCTCCCTGCACATGACACTCCGCAAGTCGCGACCCATGGGCCATGACCCCCCAACTGCAGCATGATTTAATCCGGCACTGCAGTGTTGGCTGTGCAATGTAAGTCTGCTTCTGGTAATGTAGCATTTGCAAAGGTTTCAATGCATTGCAAACTAAAACAAAAACAAGATGTTTTTCTCTGCCCTCCGAGTGCCCTCTCAGTCACCTCCTCTAGTACCGTAATCCTTTATGAGTTCCTAAGTTCTGTTCCTATTTTTTTGGCATGTACATATGTTACGGCCCGGACAAGTGGTTCATGCTTTATACGGCTTCCATAATGGATTTACGCAGTTCAAATTTGACATTCATCAACTTTCAGTTTCATCTACAGTGACTGACTAAGCTTAAGCTATATCATCAGTGAAACTCCACTCCCCCCCATTATTCTATAGCATAACCTCTACCATACCTTTCAGGTCTTTTCTTTGTACCTTACCCTGCTGCAGCAGACGAAGGGCCTGATTTAGAATTTGGCAGAGGGGGTTTCTCCTTCACAAACGTGATGGATATCCTGTCCCTCGTATTGCGAATCGTAATACAGTAGACAGGATATCCATTTGTGATGGAGTAACCCCTCTGCCAAACTCTAGTGTAAATCAGTCCCTAAGTCAAGTTTCCTTCCCTTACTGCCAAGCAAATGTACTTGATTTAAATAATTTGTGTTTGAGGATGAGGCCAGGAAATAAAGTGCCTGTGATTTCATGTTTTGCGGATGGGATAATCTGTGGCGAATGTGCTCAATAAAATCTATAAATCCTGCTCCTTTCCCCGTACTGCAATGCATTGTTTTTCCCACCATGTACTTACGCCAGACAGGATATCTATTGTCTGCATGTTGTACATGACGTGTGTGACATATTAATCATCATCTGCCTTTTTGGAGTCAGGGTAGAATTGAAAGGCATTTAGAGAAGAGGAGGGCCATTGGAATCAAAGATTGCAGCAGCCCCATCTGCATTCGGCAAAGAGTAGCAAATTCGTACCCAATGTGCTAGCTAGCAAGCTTCCAGTCATTTAGCACTCCATAGTGGATGATGCCTTACTCATTAAATAGTTATTTTCCTTTTTTCACACAAAGTGACTATGTGGTTCAATTTGTTTTAGGAAATCCTTTACTAGAAAAATATCACTCTGTTTTTTTAATCTTATGCTGCCTCCTTTCAGCCAGTCAGTGGCTTTATGTGAGACATGTGCTGATGAAATCATGCCCCTCCTTGTGACTGACTTTCCTAATATCAAAATTCATATAGCCCTAGGGGACCAGCAGCAATGTACTTATACTGTGCCACTATGTAATTTAAAAAACAATTGTTTGCACAGAGCATTCTTTACAATTTATATTTTTTCTTTTTTTTCTTTCTTGATATAGCTACTCCTGCTGTTCCAGCACCACCACCGACCCGACAGGAAATTGCGGCCCGGCTAAGGCAGCAGAGGCTAGAGGCCATCAGGGCACACTACAAGTGGCTGGTGGTGGACCCGGAAGGCCGGGCATATACCCCTGCTCCTGGGCCCAGTTCCAGTATGCCGGTTAGGATGCTATACTGCCATTCTCTATATTGCCTACAGAAACATAAACAAGCACTTATTTAATCTGCAGTAGAAGTTAGCTATGCACTAAGTAAAGTAGTTCACTTCACCCCATAGTTCTCTTACCTGACTAGATGAAGTGATGGTTAGCGCCTACTCCCTCTGTCAATCTTCCAGCACCTTACTTGAGGGTTTCCCAAGGTGCATTCATTAAGGTAGTAGTATTGTGCTAACAGGGAAGACATCAAAGCAACGTCCCACTCCAACAAAGGTGGTCTCCAACTGTAGGATTAATGAAAAGGATCACAGGCAACTAAATTGAAAGAAAAACTGAGTTAGTAGGTTATACACAAACATTTATATTATAGCTTTAGAAAGACTGAGGATAGAATATTACCACCATGACACATGAAAGAATACCACAAATAATAAAAACTAAAAAATAGTAAATTATTCTGAACAATGGGGAGCATGGAATTTAAAAACCAAAGTTATGAAATCCTCAAGTCAGGAAAAATGTACTCAATAAAGTCTGTACTCTGTAGTCAACAAGATTAAGGCGGTTATTACAACATTGGCGGTAAAAGGCACACCGCCACAGCTATTATGACCCACATCTCGGAATCCGACAAAATTCAGACACCCACACAAGTCCGCCACACCAAAGGTCAGTGATAAACTAGCGAAATAAAAACCTCCACCATCACTCCAACAGAAATACGCCCACACTATCACGACACACGAATCCACGCGGCGGTCTTTCAACCGCGGTATTCCATTGGCGGTACACACCGCCGCGCTCAAAATACACACACTTCTACAAAACACCGCCACATTGGATAATTCGAAATACACACACCTGATACACATACACACACCACTCCCACACACCCAATACAATATAAAACACACACCCACATCACCCACAAACCCCTACGACCAACATTACAGAGAGAAGGCCAGAGAGAGACACCACCATCCACAAACTAGCATCCACAGGCACACAACACCATCACCCACACAACTTCCACGCACAAAACACCACACACCACTACATATCACCACACTTATCACCACACACACCACCCCACACATCACCTACACCACCCAATGGCACGGCAAATACACCCCAGGTTTTCGGAGGAGGAGCTCAGGGTCATGGTGGAGGAAATCGTCCGAGTAGAGCCACAGCTATTCGGAGCACAGGTGCAGCACACCTCAATTGCAAGGAAGATGGAGCTATGGCGAAGAATAGTCGACAGGGTCAACGCAGTGGGACAACACCCAAGAAATCGGGAGGACATCAGGAAGAGGTGGAACGACGTACGGGGGAAGGTGCGTTCCGTGGTCTCAAGAGACCACCAGGCGGTTCAGCGGACTGGCGGCAGAGCCCCACCTCCTCCACAACTAACAACATGGGAGGAGCAGTTCTTGGCGATTCTGCATCCTGAGGGCCTCGCAGGAGTCGATGGAGGAATGGACTCCGGTAAGTCAAACCTTTAACTACCATATCCCCCGCCCTACCTGCATGCTATCACATACCCCCACCCTCGCCCCCACCCCTATCACTCCAACTCCTCACAATGGACCAATATCACAGACCACCCATCCCAACACCAAGCCCTGCATGCAACACCAACGCATGGACACCCATCACTAAAGCATGCCCACTGCACATACCCATACACCCCCCTAAACCATCATCACACAAGGTCCCACACAGGAATGCAAGCACTGGGGTACACGGTCACCCACCCATTGCACACCATGACACACACAGATGCAATAATCATGCCTTTACACCCCTGCAGGACCACTACCCAATGTCACCAGACAGGAGGGTCCAGACATCTCCACTCCACCCACAGAAGAGGCCCACAGTGATGACAGCACCTCTGTCCACCTGGATCTAGATGACCAGCCTGGACCATTGTGGGCCTCAGGACAGTCGGTTCCCCTCACACAGGCACAGGCCACCACAGACCTTCCCCCCTCTGGTAACACCAGCACACCACCCACCCAGCGGGGCCATGCCTCCATCCCCAGGACACGTCAATCAGCTGTGTGTCCACCACTACAGGGAATCCAGGATAACCCACCACCCCAACAATAACAGGGACCTGGGGGCAGTGGCAGTGGGCACACGGTCCAGGGGACGGAGGCCCAGGAACACAGGGGAATTGGGAGGGCTGCTGTGCGACAGGAGGCGGACAGGACAAGGAAACCCAATCTCCACAAGGCCCTCTCCTCCATCATGGGAGCGTACCACCACCCCCAGGAGACGATGGCAACGGTACTGGCCAAGTTTCAGGAGACCAAGCGCATGCAGGAGGAACAGTATTTGGGGTTCAGGGAGGAACTCAGAACCATCAGCTACGCCCTGGGCACCATCGTAGGGGTGCTGAAGGAAATACACAACACCAGGAGGGACACTGTGGCACTACAAGGGGCCCCTGACACTAGCATGGACGATGAACTGCCCACCACCTCCGCCGGCGCTGGTGGACAGGAGGCACCGCCACAGGACCACCACACCAGCACCCCACCCCCTGCAGACGGAGAACCACCCCGCAAATGGTCCCTGAGATCCAGGAACAAGACAGAGCACAATGCCAAGACCACCTCCAAGAAATGAGACCACCCTGATTGTCATCCCACTGTCCCACTTTGTCACCCTGTCCATATTGAAACTGCTCCAGCTCCACTTCCTATGCCCATATGGGCAATGCACCTGTGAGACTAATAGACTGGACTCTGCCATGGACACTCCTCCGCCATCACCCCTCACCATTTAACTTCCCCCTCCAATATTTTGTATGTAAATAAACACACCTAAAGCACCAAAAGATCTGGAGTCTTTCTGTGATTTCAAAATAGTGTATTTGCAATTACAGTGACAACATTTTCAGGAAATAGTAATGTCAACATACCTATGTCACACAGCTCTAGTCCATGAGGAATCTAAGCAGATGACACACGTTGGGACCCACACCTGTGAAACCGTAAGGGAAAATGACAACTCAGTGACCATACACTGGGTGAAATCGACAGACAGGATAGAGGTAGAAGTGTAAAAGTACATGTAGTAGGCAGGAATGTATTCTCACCTGTGTTTCACTGGAAATATTGCTGGATGACTGAGTCCCTGTTGTCCATGTCTTCTTCCTCTGCTTCCTCCTCATCACTGTCCACAGGCTCCACAGCTGCCACAACACTCCCATCTGGACCATCCTCCTGCAGAAGAGGCACCTGTCGTCGCAAAGCCAAGTTATGAAGCATACAGCAGGCCACAATGATCTTGCACACCTTCTTTGGTGAGTAGAATAGGGATCCACCTGTCATATGGAGGCACCAGAACCTGGCTTTAAGGAGGCCGAAGGTCCGCTCGATCACCCTCCTAGTTCGCCCATGGGCATCATTGTAGCGTTCCTCTGCCCTTGTCCTGGGATTCCTCACTGGGGTCAGTAGCCATGACAGGTTGGGGTAACCAGAGTCACCTAATAGCCACACACGGTGTCTCTGGAGTTGACCTATCACATAAGGGATGCTGCTATTCCGCATGATGTAGGCGTCATGCACTGAGCCAGGGAACATGGCATTCACATGGGAGATGTACTGGTCGGCCAAACATACCATCTGTACATTCATGGAATGATAACTCTTCCAGTTCGTGTACACCTGTTCACTCCTGTGGGGGGGGGCCAAAGCCACATGGGTCCCATCAATGGCACCTATGATGTTGGGGATATGTCCAAGGGCATAGAAGTCACCTTTCACTGTAGGCAAGTCCTCCACCTGAGAGAAAACGATGTAGCTCCGCATGTATTTCAGCAGGGCAGACAACACTCTGGACAATACGTTGGAAAACATTGGCTCGGACATCCCCGATGCCATGGCCACTATTGTTTGAAAAGACCCACTTGCAAGGAAATGGAGCACTGATAGCACCAGCAATTGAGGGGGGATTCCTGTGGGATGGCGGTATGTACCCACAGTCTACACAGAACACCATTCATACACAAAATCTTGCCTGTATGTGTGTTGAGAGTAGGCCTAGGTATGTGTGACGCAGTTGGTAATTAGGCCATGTGGGCCCCTGAAATGGCGGCTGCCTGACCTCTAAAGTGGGACAATGGGATGTGAGGTAACTGCGCTGGCGTTGTACACCGTCGCGGTAGGCGGTCAAAGACCGCGGGGCAATGCTGCATTGGTTAACATTGGACCGTATGGGTCCCAGGAGCCAATGACGATGTACGCCGGCGGTGATGGTACGCACCGCCGCGGACGTGACCGCCGCGGACGTGACTGCCATTTTCTATCTGTTGAATCACTCGATACCTGATCTTCGACAGGAGAGGACCTATACTGCAAGTGCTGCTGTGACCTCGGTCTGGAAGAGACAATGGCTCGTGCGTCTGGGGAATGGGCCCCTGCCTTCACATCGGAGGAGTTGGAGAAGCTCGTCGATGGGGTCCTCCCCCAGTACACGCTACTCTACGGTCTTCCAGACCAACAGGTAAGTACACAGGGAGCATGTTGTATGGGCTATGCCTGTGTGGAGAGGGCTGGTTGTAAGAAGGAAGGGGGCAGAGTTCTGAGTGCATGAAAGACGGTGGGTGCATGTGCCACATGGCAAGGGTAGGGATGGGGGCCACTCACTTTGACGGCGCAGTTGGTAATGACTTCTCTTCTTCCCCTGTACATTTCATGTAGGTCAGCGCCCACCAGAAGAAGGATATTTGGCGTGCCATCGCCAAGGACGTCCGGACCCTGGGGGTCCACCACAGGCGGAGCACCCACTGCCGGAAAAGATGGGAGGACATTCGCCGCTGGAGCAAGAAGACAGCGGAGGCTCAGCTGGGGATGGCCTCCCAACGTGGGAGGGGTGCCCGTCGAACCATGACCCCCCTGATGTTCCGGATCCTGGCAGTGGCCTACCCGGAGTTGGATGGGTGCTTGAGGGCATCACAGCAGACACAAGGGGGTGAGTACACTCTCATTCAGCTTACTTTGCGCGCAGTGTAGGGGTCTGGGTGGGGGAGGAGGGCTGTGGGTTTCCCTAGGCCAGGGCGAGTTCCGTAGGCTAGGCCCCTTCGTAAGGCATGGCCCTGTGGCCCCCCACCCCACCTCTGTAGAGTGCCAAGTACAGCTATTCATGCACCTGTGTCATCTATGTGTGCAGATGTCGTCCATAGCCTTGTAGGCCATTTCCCAGGAATTGCACTGTAGAGTAGAACAGCGGGACGCAGTGCAGGGGGCTGCTGTGTCTGTCTTGTCCGCCAACGGTAGCGGTAAGCCATGCACTCAACATGTCTTTCTTTTGTTTCCCCCCCTTTTTTTGCGGTCTCCCTGTTCTTGTGTGCATTAGCATCATCAGGCGAAGAAGCAGTGGCACCGGAGCACAAGGGAGCTGCATCCCACATGGCCATGGAGGGCCACACTATGGACTCTGAATACACCAGTGGGACGGAGGGCGAGGGAACCACCACGGCGGGGACAGGAGCTGAAACCAGCGACACAGACTCGTCCTCCGATGGGAGCTCCCTTGTGGTGGCGGCAACACCTGTGCCCCCCACTACTACGGGTACAGCCGCCACCCCCCCTACCAGCACCGCCCTTCCAGCAGCCCATCAGCCTTCGCCCCGTGCCCGCTCACCCAGGAGGGTGGGCATCACCTTCGCCCCAGGCACCTCAGCCCCTGCCCCTGTCACCTCTGCTGCCCTCAGTGAGGAGGCCATTGACCTCCTCAGGTCCCTCACTGTTGGGAAGTCCATTTTGAATGCCATCCAGGGTGTAGAAAGGGAGTTGCAACAAACCAATGCATTCCTGGAGGGCATTCATTCTGGTCAGGCGGCCCTTCATCGAACCTTTCTAACTCTGGCCTCAGCACTGATGGCAGCCATTGTCTCTGTGTCTAGCCTCCCCCTCCAACTTCCTCCACCCAGACCCAATCCCTTGTACCTCTGCCTATCCCAAGCACACCATCAGACCAGCCTGCACACACCTCACCACACCAGGGAAGCTCAGGCAAACATAAGCACCACACATCCCACAGGCACTCACGCAAGCATTACACACATACAGACACACCAACATCCACTGCCTCCACTGTGTCCCCCTCCTCCTCGTCTCCCTCCTCCCTCCCAGTCTCGTCTACACTCACACCTGCATGCACTACCACTACAGCCACTACATCCCGCACCAGCACACCCACCACCACACCCCGCTCACGTGTACTCACCACCCCCACTACCATTCACTCGTCCCCTGTGTCCTCTACCAGTGTGTCTGTGACGCCCCCTCCGAAGATGCACAAACGCGGGAACACACCCACCCAACATACATCCACCTCACTACAGCCTCCAGCGCATGCACCTGCACCCAAAGCCACAAAACGTACACTTCCTACAACCACCACCTCTTCCTCCACTCCCAAACCTCCTCCAGCTACCCGTCCCAGTATCTCCAAGCAAGTTTTCCTGTCCAGCCTTAACCTATTTCCCACCACCCCCCCGTCCAACTCATAGGTCCCGAACTAGCACCTCAGCCACAAAATCTCCGGGACCAGTGGTGCCTGTTGTCACAGGTATGTGGAGTGCACCGGCCACCAGGACAGCCAGTGTATCACAGAGACACAGCACACCCGGTCCCCCCCCCTTGTGAAGCACCAGAAGTTGGCCAGTGCCCGGCGGGAGAGGGGGAAGACTCCAGCCGCCCAAGCCGCTCACAGGGGTCCCGGGGGGAGTGTGGACTCAGCTGTGACTCCTCCCAAGGTGGGGAAGGGGCAGAAGAAACCCGTTAAGTCTGGGAGGAGCAGCACGGCGGAGAAGACCGCCATCATCCCCACTGGCCAGGAGGCCACCGCCAGCCCCATCGTCGCTGCCCAGCAGGCCACCGCCAGCCCCATCCCCGCTGGCCAGGAGGACACCGCCAGCCCCATCCCCACTGGCCAGGAGGCCACCGCCAGCCCCATCGTCGCTGCCCAGGAGGCCATCGCCAGCCCCATCCCCGCTGGACAGGAGGCCACCACCAGCCCCATCGTCGCTGCCCAGGAGGCCACCGCCAGCCCCATCGTCACTGCCCAGGAGGCCACCACCAGCCACAGCCCAGCTGCCCAGGAGGACCCCGCCAGCCACAGCCCAGCTGCCCAGGAGGGCCCGCCAGCCCCAGCCCAGCTGCCCAGGAGGACCCCGCCAGCCACAGCCCAGCTGCCCAGGAGGCCCCCGCCAGCCACAGCCCAGCTGCCCAGGAGGGCTCCGCCAGCCACAGCCCAGCTGACCAATGAATGACCGCCAGCCCCAGCCCAGCTGGGCAATGAAGGACCACCAAGTCAAGCACCGCTGAACAGGGCAAGCACTGCTGAACATGGCAAGGACCGCCAAGTCAAGCACCGCTGAACAGGGCAAGCACCGCTGAACAGGGCAAGGACCGCCAAGTCAAGCACCGCTGAACAGGGCAAGGACCGCCAAGTCAAGCACCGCTGAACAGGGCAAGGACTGCTGAACAGGGCAAGGACCGCCAAGTCAAGCACCGCTGAACAGGGCACGGACTGCTAAGTCAAGCACCGCTGAACAGGGCAAACACCGCTGAACAGGGCAAACACCGCTGAACAGGACAAGGACCGCCAAGTCAAGCACCGCTGAACAGGGCAAGCACCGCTGAACAGGGCAAGGACCGCCAAGTCAAGCACCGCTGAACAGGGCAAGGACCCCCAAGTCAGGCATCGCTGAACAAGGCAAGCACTGCTGAACAGGGCAAGGACTGCCAAGTCAAGCACCGCTGAACAGGGCAAGCACCGCTGAACAGAGCAAGGACCGCCAAGTCAAGCACCGCTGAACAGGGCAAGGACCGCCAAGTCAAGCACCGCTGAACAGGGCAAGCACCGCTGATCAGGGCAAGGACCGCCAACTGAAGCACCGGTGAACAGGGCAAGCACCGCTGAACAGGGCAAGGACCGCCAAGTCAAGCACCGCTGAACAGGGCAAGCACCGCCAAGTCAAGCACCGCTGAATAGGGCAAGGACCGCCAAGTCAAGCACCGCTGAACAGGGCAAGCACCGCCAAGTCAAGCACCGCTGAACAGGCCAAGGACCGCCAAGTCAAGCACCGCTGAACAGGGCAAGGACCGCCAACTCAAGCACTGCTAGCCCATGAGCAGCAGGGGCACTGACGCAACAGGGACCGTCATGGGGTGAGTGATGCACTCTGGGCACCAGTCCCCCTCCAGAACCAGTGGAGACATGCATCCACTACCTCTGTCCTGCACAGGATAAAGCACTCTGGGCACCAGTCCCCCTCCAGAACCAGTGTAGACATGCATCCACTACCTCTGTCCTTGCCAGGATGAAGCACTCTGGGCACCAGTCCCCCTCCAGAGCCAGTGGAGACATGCATCCACTACCTCTGTCCTGCACAGGATGAAGCACTCTGGGCACCAGTCCCCCTCCAGAACCAGTGGAGACATGCATCCATTCCGTCTGTCCTTGGCAGGATGAAGCACTCTGGGCACCAGTCCCCCCCCCCAGAACCAGTGGAGACATGCATCCACTACCTCTTTCCTGCACAGGATGAAGCACTCTGGGCACCAGTCCCCCTCCAGAACCAGTGGAGACATGCATCCACTCCGTCTGTCCTTTGCAGGATGAAGCACTCTGGGCACCAGTACCCCCCCCCCCCCCAGAACCAGTGGAGACATGCATCCACTACCTCTTTCCTGCACAGGATGAAGGACTCTGGGCACCAGTCCCCCTCCAGAACCAGTGGAGACATGTATCCACTCCGTCTGTCCTTGGCAGGATGAAGCACTCTGGGCACCAGTCCCCCTCCAGAACCAGTGGAGACTGTTATCCACTTGAGAGACTGTGGCTTTGCACTCCCCAGGATGGTACAGTGGGCAGACCACCCACTGGAGATACTTGAGAGACTGTGGCTTTGCACTCCCCAGGATGGTACAGTGGGCAGACCACCCACTGGAGATACTTGAGAGACTGTGGCTTTGCACTCCCCAGGATACATCAATGGGCATGGAGGCCCCTCGTGGATCTGGCGTCGTGCACTTATCCGGCTGAGGTGCCCCCCCTTCCCTTCCCCCTGAGGTGCCTTTTGTATTTCTATCTGATGCCCCAGCAGTGTTCTCTCTGTTTTGATCTGGTATCGTGTGTGGGCCTCGCCCATGCATTTTGGGCCCAGTGGTCCATGGACTATAAATGGTGCAATACCTGGACTACTAATTGTGGTGTATATTTTGTTAATAGTGTATATATGTATATTTTTGCTTACTGAATTTTGATATATTACAATTATTACACTCATTTCCTTTTGTCTTTGCATTCTTCCAGGGGGGTTGGGGGGTGTAACTGTAATGTATAGATATGCATTGGTGTGTGTGTTGTAGTGGGTGTGGGTGGGGGGGGTGGGGGTGTTGCGTGTGTGTGTCCCTGTTTTTTGCCTCCCCCCTCCTCTGTGTCGTAGGTGAAGTACTCACCGTGGTCTTCGCCGCCGGCGTTGGTGCTCCTGGTACAGGAGCAGGAAGACTATCGCAGGAAGAATATGGAGTGCCGGCTCCATGGTGTCCTCCTTCCTCGTGGAGTGTGTAGAGGTGAGCGTTTTTCATTCGAAATGCCTGTTTCCGCCGTGTTTTTATCCGCTGTGAATCCGCCCCGGAAAAGGTGGCGGATTGACCTGTCATAATAGTGTGGGTGGTACATTGTCCTCCGCCTGTCTGTTGGCGGTGACCGCTGTGCTGTTTGTTTGTACCGCCGTGGCGGTCGGAGTGTTAAAGTGGCTGTCTTTGTTGGCGGTGTCCGCCACGGTTGTAATTCCAAACTTTTTACTGCCGGCCTGTTGCCGGTCTTACCGCCGCTTTAACACCGTCCACCAGGGTTGTAATGACCACCTAAGTGTTTTATTTACGCATAACAAAGGCCTGAATATTGACATTATTACGCATGGTTGGGTATGGGCTATTGCTCAAGTAACAGAAGATCAAGCTGTGAGTTGATGGAAATATTGGTTCATTTAACCACATCTGCCCCACCAAGTGTGTGATCTATTTGGTGTAAATTAAGGTACATCTCCAAAATAAAGCACACATCATGGGGGAAGAGGGTTAGGGAGTTGATGAATGGACAGGAACAGGGATTTTGGGAAAGGTGTGACAAAGACAAACACAAGACAAGAACAACATTCATCAGGGTGATGAGCAGCACATCAACATCAATCTGTTGTGGAAGGAACAAAGGAGTGAGTATGACACACTTTAGTTGAATGCTTTGCAAACAGTCCTTCTGCCCTTGAGACCCAAGTTATAAGGTATCTACGGCCCTCATTACAACATTGGCGGTAAGTGCTGCTCACCGCCATGCTGGCTGCCGCCAACATACCGCGGCGGTATACCGCTACGGGTATTATGACCCACACATAGAAATCTGCCACTATACAGACACACACACAAGTCCGCCAGACCAAAGGTCAGTGATAAACTGGCGGTACCAAAACCCACACCGTTACACCAACAGAACTACGCCCACAGCATCATGACCCACGAATCACTGCGGCGGTCATTCAACTGCGGTAAACCACTGGCACTACAGACCCCGGGCTCAAAATACACACACTAAAAAAACAACACCACATTGGACAAACAAAATACACACACCTGACACTCATACACACACACGCACCCACACCAATATAAAACACACACACACACACACTACCCATACCCCTTTACGACCCAAAAAATTTGGCAAGTGAAAGAGAGAGACAAGGCAGGAGCACCCACTGAATCTGAGCGCAAAACACCATCACCCATACACCATCCACGCACCTCACAGCACACACCCCAGCACATCACCCCACACACCCTCACACACACCACTCACACTACACCCATTGCACCACAAAGACACCCCAGGTTCTCAGAGGAGAAGCTAAGGGTCATGGTGGAGGAAATCATCCGGGTAGAGCCACAGCTATTCGGATTACAGGTGCAATGGACGTCCATTGCCAGGAAGATGGAGCTATGGCGTAGAGTCGTGGACAGGGCCAACGCCGTGGGACAGCACCCCAGAACAAGGAATGACATGAAGAAGAGGTGGAACGACCTACGGGGGAAGGTGCGTTCCGTGGTAGCAAGGCACCAGATAGCTGTACAGAGGACTGGCAGTGGACCCCCACCTCCTCCCCCACAACTAACAACATGGGAGGAGCAAATCTTGGCGATCATGCATCCTGAGGGCCTGGCAGGAGTAGCATGAGGACTGGACTCTGGTAAGTCAAATCTTTACTACTTCATCTCCCCTACCTGCATGCCATCACAAACTCCTACCCCTACCCTCACCCCCAGCACTCCACCACCTCACATATACCCCACCATCACATCTCCCTCATCCAAATACCAAGCCCTGCATGCAACACCAATGCATTGACCCCCATCACAAACCTGCATGGACACCCATCACCACTGCATGCACACTAGTGACAATAATTTAGCTAAACCAATCACAACTCACACAACCCGAAGGTGCCTTGTTAATAATAACTATAGAGGGAAACATATCCATGCACAAGATGACACACGCAGAAACAATAACACTGCATTTACATCCCCACCGGACCCCCACTCAATGTCACCGGAGAGGAGGTTCCAGCCACATCCAGTCCCCCCCCAGAAGAGGCCCACAGTGATGACAGCAGCTCTGCATGCCTGGATTAGGATGACCAACCTGGCCCATCAGGGACCTCTGGACAGTCTGTGACCCAGCCACATTCCCAAATCACCACAGAGCCTCCCCCCTCACGAAACCCCAGCACAGCACCCATTCAGCGGGCCCACCCCTCTGTCCCCAGGACACATCAATCAGCAGTGTATCCACCAGTACAGGGACCCCAGGCAACCCCACAAACACAGGACGATCAGGGACACGGGGTCAGTGTCAGTGAGCACACGGTTCAGAGGACAGAGGCACAGTACAACAGGGAAGCTGGGAGGACGGCTGTGCGACAGGGGGAGGACCGGCCGAGGGAACCCACTCTCCAGGAGGCACTCACCAACATCCTGGGAGCATACCACCATTCCCAGAAGACCATGGGCCAGATACTGGCCAAGTTGCAGGAGACCCAGCGGCTGCAGGAGGGACAGAACCTGGGGATCAGGGAGGACCAGAGAAACATCCACACCACCCTGGTCATCTTGCAGGGGTGCTGGCAGACATGGCCAACTCCATGAGGGAGGCAGTGGCACACCAACAGGCCCCTGACACTAGCCAAACCGAAGAACAGCCCTCCACCTCCACCAACGCTAGTGGACAGGAGGCCCCGCCACAGGAACAACAGGCCACCAACACCCCACCCTCTGCAGAAGGAGAATCAGCACGCAAACGGTCCCTGCGATCCAAGCAGAAGCCAGAGAACATTGCTAAGACCCCCGCTAGGAAATAACACTATCCTGATTGTCACCTTTCTGTCCCACTCTGTCACCCTGTCCACCTTCAACTGCCATTGCTCCCCATCCTATGCCCCCTTGGACAATGCACCTGTGATCCAAATAGACTGGACTCTACCTTGGACTTTCCTCCATCATCAACCCAGCCAATTTCAATGCCCCTCCACTTATTAACACCTAAATAAACACCCTTGGAACAAAATC
Source organism: Pleurodeles waltl (assembly GCF_031143425.1). NCBI lineage: Eukaryota > Metazoa > Chordata > Amphibia > Caudata > Salamandridae > Pleurodeles > Pleurodeles waltl. Next base: position 113,395,244 of record NC_090438.1, read on the forward strand.
AAATAAGGAGTCTGTCAATTGTTTCACAAATGTATTAGTTACACAAACTGTAAACATTGCTATTCAAATGTACTGTAACATGGACATAGTTATGACCCATAGTGGGCAGCAGTAAACACACCAGGAGCCAGAGTGGGGCACAGAGATCTGAAAATAAAGATGCCAAAGGGTACAGTAAGTGGCCATAGAAATAGGGAATTCAGGCTGACATGTTCAATGTCCAACACAAAACTGCAATGGAAGGTAAAGTTACAGTGTCTTACCTGTGTGTCACTGGAAGTACTGTTGAATTAGTGTGGTTCTGTTGTCCACATCTTCTTCCTCTGACTCCTCTTCGTCACTGTCCAAAGGCTCCACCGCTGCCACACGACCATCCCCAGGCTCATCCTCCTGCAGAAAAGGCACCTGGTGTCTCAAGGCCAGGTTGTGCAACATGCAACATGCAATGATGATCTGGCAAACCTTCTTGGGTGAGTAGTACAGGGATCCACCAGTCAGATGGAGGCACCGGAATCTGGCCTTCAGGAGGCCAAAGGTGCGCTCAATGATCCTCCTTGTTCGCCCATGTGCCTCATTATAACGTTCCTCTGCCCTTTTCCTGGCATTCCTTTCTGGGGTCAGTAGCCATGAGAGGTTGGGGTAACCAGAGTCACCTGCAAATATCGAGGGATACCTGTTAGCCACACACTCACTCTTAGGGCCAAACCCACACCCATATACCTACATCAACTGGGTGGGGACCATGGGCTCACCTATTAGCCACACCCTGTGCCTCTGGAGTTGAGCCATCACATATAGGATGCTGCTATTCCTCTGGATATAGGCATCATGCACAGAGCCAGGATACTTGGCATTGACATGGGAGATGTACTGGTCCGCCAAGCACACCATCTGCACATTCAGAGAGTTAAAGCTTTTTCTAATTCTGAACACTTGTTCATTTCTCCAGGGGGGGAGACAAATGGAATATGTGTACCATCAATGGCTCCAATGATGTTGGGGATATGTCCCAGTGCATAGAAGTCAGTCTTCACTGAGGCCAAATCCTCCACCCGGGGGAATACGATGTAGCTGCACATGTTTTTCAGCAGGGCAGACAACACTCTGATCAGCACATTTGAGAACATAGGCTGTGACAACCCTGATGCCATGACCACTGTCGCTTGGAAGGAACCACTTGCCAAGAAATGGAGCACTGACAGGACCTGCACTAGGGGGGGGATACCTGTGGGGTGGCGGATAGCTGAGATCACGTCTGGCTCCAATTGGGCACACAGTCCTTCTGCCCTTGAGACCTGTCGCGTGGTCTCTCATTATTCTAAATGAGACTACTGGATTTCTAGGTAGCAGGATCGATAACGGTGTGGGGGACTGAGTCTGACCCACGTGTAAAGAACTCTGTCACCCTAAATCCGGTTTTTGCTCCGGCTAACTAGCAGTGCCTCATTTCTCCCATGTGTAAGGAATGATTTGGCAGCTGAGCGCATGACATCTTTGGAACTTCTCAGGGAAGTCGTGGTTACTCAGATCCTAACCAACTCTCTTATTTCCAATATGATCTCATATACAAATGACAAAGACAGTATAAGTTTTATATAATGTTTTAATAAAACGACTGTATTTTAGATATTAAGGCGTGAGCCGCAATAACCAGAACGATACAACACAGTAGGATTGTGATAGTTACCAGGAGAGTAAAACATAAAAACAAAGCTATCATATTGTTAAACAGTTTCTACTCTCCCTCTGCTTGTTCTATCTAGAGCACAGCATGTTAAGCTTCTAGCTTGCCTATTAGAATCACTACGGGGATATCAGCCCTCATACCTGAGCAAAGACCTGTGATCTTGGTTCAGCATCTGCAACGAGGCAGTCAGCGTCAAGTTGTGGTTCCCTGGTCGGAATCTCCCTCTTGCGTGTACTGGGACAAGGAAGTGATTATATAACTAACATGTCAGCGAGATCACAAAATGTCCCTACGCAGGAATGCCGAGTCTAAACTCTTACCACGTCTATCGGCAATGTACCAGACTGTATCCTTGACTGAAGCACAGAGTAAATATGTTATGGAGAACTCTAGTGCAGAGTAGGCAAAACAGTGTGATATGAATAAAAAACAACACCGTAGAACTGGCTATTTGAAAAATAACAGTACGAAGCCTAATAAAAAGCATGTAGAGCAAAGTGCACAGAGGCTCTAAGCTATTAGCAAATGAATAAAATATATTCAGGGCAAAATGCACAAAGGCCTAAAGCCTGAAGCTAAAGCGCAATGAATATGTAAAACTAACCACACTACACCCTCCCCTTGTGGTAGCAAGTGGTTCCAATAACATAAAAGGATGCCCTAAATATAAACCAAACTAAAATAAGTATTTCGACAAGGTGAGAAGACAATAAAGTCATAAATTTAGGTAACATGTGAGCACAACTAAGTTCAATATAGTGTCAATTTTGTAAAAATCCAATCATCAGACAGAAGCAATAGAACGTAGGAGTTCCTCCACCTCGATATATGTCAATATCGGAAGATCCACGCCACAAAGTACCATGGAGCAGGTGTGATCCAAAGCCCCAAAACCACTCAGGGCGGCACCCCGTGCAGGGCCTATGAAAGAGACAATACCATCTTCCTCCAGGAAGGGAATCTCATAAACTGCCTCACGAAGCAAGCGCATCCGTAGTGCACAAGTCTGGGAATGAGCCCTCATCGGGAACATCAACAGATCAGTATCGACCATTGGAGGGCGCTGCAATGAGAGACAGAGAGCCAGTGCATGTTCAAACGAGCACCAAAGGCACCGAAACACGGGTTGCACACAATCCAAAACCGGTCTGAATGACAGAGACCAGTCGCACTCCAAACGTCCCAGGAGTGTTGCTCCAAAATGCTGCATCATGCGTTTACGACACAGCTGCGCTGATGGGAGCAGCAGTACAGGATCTCGTCGTGACGGGACAGCCATTGCGAAAAAATAGCAATAACAGCAAGACTCCAGCCAATAAAGCCAAAGTAATCGGGAAACCCCCAAAAATGCTTCCGAAAATAGAATGTATAGCCGAAGGTATCAAACCGAATATGGAAGAGAAGGTATTAGCAAAACCAACACCAACGACTTTGAAAAAATGTGCAATACCAGCAGTGCTGGATGCATTAAATATACGCCCCACAAGTTCACCGAAGTGAGTCGGAAAGTTAGTATTCAAAAGGGACTGTATCTCCGCCAATGACCTTGCCACCTGAAGTGCGTAGGTCTCGCTAGCAGATGTAAGGGCCACATGCTTTTGAAACAATAAAGCTTTTAGCCGACTCAACTTGTCGAAATCAACCTTGGAAGTAGCAATATGAGGCCAGATGTCCGCTACCTCCCTAATTTGAGTGGGGGGAAACAACACATTCCCGCAGCACGTAACGGCCTTGTTGACAATGACGATGTAAACTATTCCGGCACGCATGCCACAGCAGCGTTCGCTGTTAAGAACAATGTAACTGCCGTTAGAAAGCACCTGGAAAGTGTTTTTAATAACCGGGACTGGAACTCCCTTCAGATAACAAGCTAAGTTAGCAATCGAAGCATTACACGCCCCGTGCAAGGACAGCTGTTTAGAAACCATTGAATGGCTGACAGAAGCTTCGCATTCGCTGCCGCTAAGAAAAACCTCCTTCAAACCATTAACACATCTGTACTGAAAGGGAAGGTCCCACACCTCGTGTATGTAACTGTCTCCCAATAGTTCATATCTACCCACCGGAATGTGCTTCAAACACGAAGCAAATTGCAAAGTAGAGATAGGCAAATTAATAACCCCATGGATCAACCATTCAGCTGACGGAATCTCAGCTACCGGAAAGGCAGTTTCTCTAATTTTTCAATATTTAACATAACATATGTCGCTTCCTTTTTAGCCATCAGTTGTTGTTGACGAGTCAAATTAAAAGAGATAAAGATCTCCTTGGCACGAACGTGCTGCCATGGAACGCGACCCGCCTTCAAGGTCTGAAGAGTCCAACCCAGCTGCATGATGGATCGTGTCTGACTCTGCCCATGATATAAAGAAGACATGTCCGATTTAATAATGTCTATAGCAGAGGACACAATGCTGTCAATCATGTAAACACGTTCAGAAAGGGTATGCATGCCATTATCAACAACAGACAAAGTCTGCATCAGATTTGCTTGAACAATCTGCCTCAACCGGGCTGCAGCCTCTTGTTGTGAAAGCTTCCAAATCTCATTATAAACCTCGTATAAGAACCTTTTCTTCCGTGGTACTCTGGGACCTGACAAAAAATCTTGCAAATCAGTATTATTAGACAGTAACATGAGATGTGACTTAACTGCATCCAGCGTGGAGGACTTCAACCATTGCTGACAAAGCTTCCCCACACTGTATGTAGTTATAATATCAGCATGTTCTGGTGAAACGTAACGAGGGTCTGCCCTACTAGTCCTGAACCCCCCTGAAGAGGTGACAAAACGTTGATGACACATATTAGTGTCTATAGGCCATAATAACCACCCGCCTGGATGTAACGATGAAGTGTTAAGTGTACCATTCTGGACCCAATGTGTAAAGTCACTGAAAGTAGCATTCACATAGTGCTGCCAATTTTCTAATTTAGAAGGGACAGGTATACTAGGCAAAGTTAATTCCTTAATCGTCGCTAAGCCCAAACAGCTAGTCTGTTGTACTGTGTCATTGAGGAAAATCATCTGCACAGGGATAATACATGCTCTAAATAACGTGTCCCTGCCTCGCATTTGCCAATTTTTCGTACCCCAAACACTTTTCAAGTCAACAGTTTTGAACCAGTATTCATATCCCTCGACCGACAGTTTAGATACAAACAAATTAGAATACAATAATTTAGTATCGGTCAATAACATTTGCTTATTAGAATACGGTGTAACTTTAAAATAGTAGGACCTAGCACTACGCGGATCATGCCCAGTAAAATATGCAAATTTGTCATAATACGTTTTTGAACTCCCTTGTGGAGGAGTCGAGCAATGTTCCCATTGCACATAATTAAACATGGACTTAGGGCTACTAGCTTTATGAATAAAGTGGTGTCCATAATAGTTGTAACAAAACATGTCACCATGATTATCTCTAAACTGGTAAGCATCTTCATCGTCATAGACAGTATAATATTGCAAATCCGTTAGCATAGAATCTACTGTCTTCACATCCCAATCATCAGAAACAATGCCTGGTATAACAATATCATTCATAGATAATTTGAGGACATACAGTATTTGAATCAATTCAGTGGGACCATATATATCAAACATTACTTTATCCCACACAATTCCATCCGGAACTGGTATAGCAGAAATGTTCACTGTGGACAAGTCTCTTCGAACCATATGAGACGAAAAATGTGGTTTCAACACAGTCTCCACGTGCTCAATGTCAGATCGATCAGGAAGAAAATGACCATGTATAATCAGAAAAAAAGTAACCACAAATCCCAACCATAATAATATAGTCATCATGGCCAAAACTAACCAAAAATAGTTCCAAGGAAAAACAAAATATGTCCGTTTAAGCCATCCCAGCAGCCGTCGTGGACCGTGGACAGAAGACATCGAAGACGAGGAGCCGGACCCATCATTATCAGCGTCGTTGAAGCAGCCAGAAGCAGTTCTAGCAAAAGGTGCAACTCTGAACGAAGAAGCAGACGGAGGCTCCCGCCGTGGCACGCTATAAACCACATGTTCCGAAACATCAGTAGAACGTACAGCAATTTGATCACAAGATTCCATATTAATCGCCGTCGGTGGAACGATCGCAAGATCATCATCCACCCTCCCCAAGCTCGGAGAGGAAATAGTGTCGGTGAAAATCACCTGCAGCGGGACCTCATCCCCAGTAGTGAGAGGGATTCCGGAACTACTGGGTGTCCCTCTTGGTCTGCTGTGCAGAATCGGCCACATGTTGTAACTTGACATTATCAATGGAAGCAAAGCGATTTCCTTTGGCCCCTCGCAGCGGCGGTAAAATCACAGTTCTCGTGCTGCTTACCCCTAACACAGGGACAGGTTCTCGATAAGAAGGACCAAATTCTTTTTTAACTGCGACCTTTTCACGCACCAGATCCCCAATCCTGGGTATCCAACCAGTAGGTGTTACTGGCTCATCCTTAATTCCTGAGGAGGCAGCATTGGCAGAAGAGTTATCTTCACGGAATTGTTGTAAATCCTGCAAAACAGTGACACGATCATTTATGTCAAAGGGCGTATCTGCCGCCTCCACACCAGGACCATCTAGATCAGGAACATACATTTGTGTTCCAAACAGGCACTCATATGAAGTACGACCCCCCAGTGACCTTCTAGGCAAGTTATTAAGTGCTCTCTGTACTCCATATAGGTGGGCTAGCCAACCACGACCCGTACCTATAACTCTGGCCGTTAAGGACTGCTTTAAATCACAATTTAAACGCTCCACGACAGAATTTCCCTCGGGATGAAATGGAGACGAGAATTGGAGTTGGACCCCCAACGAAGCCATGGTGTCCCTTAATGCCTTAGAGGCAAAAGCAGGGCCCTGGTCCGAATGAAAAGCTGCAACTGCAAATATATCGACAAAGATGCGCAAATCTTTAATAACAGAGCGAGCGTCAGCCGAGCGCTGTGGCCAGACCCACACAAATCTGGAGCACGAATCTACAGCAACCAATATATATTTGTATGCACTATCTGGTGTCAGCGGACCACAATGATGCAAATACACACACTGTAATGGCTTGTTTGAAATCAGAAGGGGCGTCTGCTGCGGGCGTCTAGCCGACGATGTCTTAATTTGTTGACAGATGTCACAACAAAGGACATACTGTTTCGTCTCTTTATAGAGACCAGGCCACCAATAACGAGCCTGTAAAAGTGAAATTGTGGCAGCCACCCCAGCATGTGCAGAAGCCACCCCCTCATGTGCTGCAGAAATCAATCGAGGTCTCTCAATTTTATTGGGAATTTCACGTACACCAATGCCTGGAATTGTAACAGTAGCATGTAGCGCACCATTCAAGCAGTAACTATATTTTGAAGGAAATCCTTTAGGAAAGGGCGTGCCATCAGCCGTAGCCTTTATGGCAGCTGAAATTTCTGTGTCTTGTTTTGAACTCGAACGAGTCACTGCGGCTACAGCCGATTTCGCGGCTTCATCAGCCAAAGTATTCCCAGCAACGTGTATTCCAACGCGCTGGTGTCCAAGTGTATGCACAACATGGACTTTAGGAAGCGTTTCCTTTAGATCCGCAACCTTACCCCACAACATTTTATGCTTAATGGTGTTGCCTTTAGAATCTCTGAACCCATTCATCTTCCAATAGTGTAAATATTCGTTGAAAGACTGCACACAGTAGTAGGAGTCACAGACCAGCAAGGTTAAAATTGCCTGATCCGCATGCTCCAACGCTAACAATAGAGCTTTGAGCTCAGCCAGCTGTGCCGTGCAATCTCCCAAGGTTTTAGTATAAGTATGTCGGGGGCAGAACACTTCCCCTTCCATAGTGCCGCTCACCACCGCACATGCAGCAGAATACTGTTGTTTAGTCCCAACCGCCGGTTGCGCAGAGCCATCGGTATACATGACCACTTCATATTGGTCAATAGGCAATGTACCAGCAGGAACAGGGTATTCTATTTCGTATTGAAGAAATTCTTGAGTCTGCAGTTTAGGGTCAAATACATAATCTACATCAGTGGCTGTCAAAGACGTAGCCCATTGTATCCATCGCGGGTGTAGAACCTTCGAATTAGGAACACTCGCTTTGGTAACAGCCTCTAAGGCCGGAACCGGGGAAACGACAACAATGCTTTGACCCTGGGCCAGCGGTCTTTCTTTAATAACAGCCATCTGTACTGCAGTGAGAATTTTCTCAGTTTGCGCAAAACGTTGCTCTGCAGCAGAATACAAGTGAGATTTGTATGCAATCGGGACAGTCTCCCCTTCATTAAAGGTGACATAAGTAAACCCAACAGCCCCAGGTATTACCCTGATCACTAAATGTGTCTTATTGTCCCGAGTGTGTAAATGTTTAACTACTAATAGATCACTCTGTAATTCTCGCAGTATGTGTGTATGTTCAATCGTCCAAAGTTTACTTGAAAAATTCGGGCGAATCAACTCGTATAATGGTTTTATACGCGTTGCATATTCAGGAATGTAAGTTCTGCCAAAATTCAGAAACCCCTACAATGACTGGAGCTTCCGAACCGTATTAGGAGGCTGCAATAAAGCACATTTCTCCCAAAAATGTGGCGCCAAGCTCTTGCCCTCACTCGACAACTCATAACCCAGGAAAATGACGCTGAGGAAAGCAATCTTTGATTTCTTAAAATTGAACTTATAGCCAATATCAGCAAATCCCACAACAATGCGCGATACACGCCTTAGATGTTGCAGAATCTCATCATCTGTCAGATATATGTCATCAACATATGATAATGCTTCAGGGTCGAACTCATGCAGCATTTAAGTTACACGAGCCGAAAACAGTCCTGGGCTATTCTTATACCCCTGAGGCAAACGACAAATTTTTTTCTGAGAGCCAAACGCACTGAAACAGGTATAGTCCCGACTCTCGGGCGCTATATTCTGGCAGAAAAATCCATTCGAGATATCCAATGTAGTTTTGTATTTTTTATGCACTATATTATTCATAAGCGCTGCGCTATGTGAATTCTGTATTGCATATGTGCGTGTATGACTATTCAAATGTCGGTAATCCACCACTATCCTATAGGAATGGTCCGGTTTAGCAACCGGAAATAAGGGATTATTCATCGGCGAGACACAAGGCTCAATCACACCTTGGTACTCCAATTGTGTAAGAATTTCCCTAACCGATGCCCTAGCTTCAAATTTGATAGGATATTGCGGTTGTGGCTGAGGTTCGCCCTTTATCGGTATTACATGATAAGGTGATTGTCTGTCCCGCCCCACGTTGGGCGCCATGTCGCGTGGGCTCTCATTATTCTAAATGAGACTACTGGATTTCTAGGTAGCAGGATGGATAACGGTGTGGGGGACTGAGTCTGACCCACGTGTAAAGAACTCTGTCACCCTAAATCCGGTTTTTGCTCCGGCTAACTAGCAGTGCCTCATTTCTCCCATGTGTAAGGAATGATTTGGCAGCCGAGCGCATGACATCTTTGGAACTTCTCAGGGAAGTCGTGGTTACTCAGATCCTAACCAACTCTCTTATTTCCAATATGATCTCATATACAAATGACAAAGACAGTATAAGTTTTATATAATGTTTTAATAAAACAACTGTATTTTAGATATTAAGGCGTGAGCCGCAATAACCAGAACGATACAACACAGTAGGATTGTGATAGTTACCAGGAGAGTAAAACATAAAAACAAAGCTATCATATTGTTAAACAGTTTCTACTCTCCCTCTGCTTGTTCTATCTAGAGCACAGCATGTTAAGCTTCTAGCTTGCCTATTAGAATCACTACGGGGATATCAGCCCTCATACCTGAGCAAAGACCTGTGATCTTGGTTCAGCATCTGCAACGAGGCAGTCAGCGTCAAGTTGTGGTTCCCTGGTCGGAATCTCCCTCTTGCGTGTACTGGGACAAGGAAGTGATTATATAACTAACATGTCAGCGAGATCACAAAATGTCCCTACGCAGGAATGCCGAGTCTAAACTCTTACCACGTCTATCGGCAATGTACCAGACTGTATCCTTGACTGAAGCACAGAGTAAATATGTTATGGAGAACTCTAGTGCAGAGTAGGCAAAACAGTGTGATATGAATAAAAAACAACACCGTAGAACTGGCTATTTGAAAAATAACAGTACGAAGCCTAATAAAAAGCATGTAGAGCAAAGTGCACAGAGGCTCTAAGCTATTAGCAAATGAATAAAATATATTCAGGGCAAAATGCACAAAGGCCTAAAGCCTGAAGCTAAAGCGCAATGAATACGTAAAACTAACCACACTACAGACCCAAGTTATTAGGTATCTAAATGTTCTGCCTTCTAGGTCCGAAAAAAAACAAATTATGGAGGAGTGAATTGAACCCACCCAGATCTAAAAATATGATTGTTAAAAGAAAAATTATACTGCATTGCCAAATTAGGGAGTGCATCTGCATTCTATATAAGAATGTCCGTCACTCTTAGGGTGCCGGTCTAAACCGGTCCGGCAGGTAAGCAGGAGTGCTGAGCTCAGCTTTTTCCTGTCATTCGTGGGAGAGGAGAAGGCCTGCACATTGTAAAACAGAAACTGTATTGTAGAGTTAAGAGGAAGGACAGAAGGAAGGTAACCTTCATGAGGAGTGTACCAAGAAGACTCAGAGGCAGAGAAAAAAACAAGAGGAATCAGAGTTTCACTTTTGGGATCAATGCAACACACACAAGCAATGCACCTCTATCCATTCCGCATAGCTGAGTACTAGGCCTTAGAGTCATGGTTTCCATTTGAAGTTGATAACTTCCTTTTTCTAGCTGTTATTGAGGTGTTCTCGCCCTGAGTCCTTCCATCATCCTCCTGACTCCAAGTAACTCCATCTACTGCTGTTGAAGAACAGGTAGAGAAACAGAATTGCAGTATTTTGTATAGATGTTATGTTTGTTACCTAAAGTGAGTGGTCAGGTCTCTGGAAACCCCAAAAAAGGAGCGGACCATGCAAATAAATTTTCACTAAGTAAGTTTGTAAAGGCCAATCACCTTCAGGAAAATGATCACCTATCAGGCACCTAACATTGCAATTCATTAAAATCGAGTTTACTATTAATTTAACACCTTCCTTCACTGTCTGCCACCACATAAATCATCACTCACAATCACTCACTCATTGTTGCAATAGTTGTAGTTAGTTAAAGTTACCTCTTCCAATCCAAGCACAGGTAAGTTAGGTACACAATTGTATCTTTGATGCAGGCAACACACCGGAATTTGGTATTAGCACTATTGTAAAACAATGCTCTTCAGGGTCAGCTCTGCTCAGTGATGCAAATAAAAAGGATAGACTTGTGAGGGAGGCAGGCATTGTCTCCAATGTCATGAATTAATTGTGGAGGTTTATTTACTGCACACTGGTCTAACTTTAATCCTGCCCTATCTGTGACTAAAAATGGTGGGGCAGCATAAATCTGACACAAACATAATGTTCCACTAGCTCCTTTTTTTTCAAAGAAAGAAATTGTATGAAAAATAATTAAGTTCCATGGTGGCACTGGCATTATCTGCGAAGTAGATTTCATCCTTAAAATCAGATGGTCCACCCTGAAGTTGGTCTGCTAACATACCTGATTCTGATCAGTCGTCTTCCTCCCCCTCCTGTGCTGTTTCAGGAACAGTGTAATTGTGTGGTATGAAATTGTTGGTTCATTTTGATCATGGTCAATCTCTCCACGTTTTAAGGTGAGAGACTGGTCCTTCTCACTGTAACAACTTTGCCAGATGCACTGAACACACTTCAGAATACATACTGGCTACAAGACAAGCCAGATGCCCAACAATCCACCTCTTGGATTTTGAAACATGCCCTTAAGAAAAAAGGAATGAAAATGGGAAGAACTTTTTGTATCATGGATCAAGTAGTGTGGAACAGATATACTCTTTAAACGAGATGATGTCATTTTGCCACCTTGCATTACAAGCCAAGCGAAAGATTAAACTCTCTACCAAGGCAAGCAACAACTGGATAGGTTTGCCCATCATACTGTCCTCCTTGCTGACTTTCTATGAGAAAACGTCAAAAGGGAGTAGCATCTGTATCAGGCATTTGACTAGGCCCCGTTGGTCCCCATTCATGGTCATAGCTTTCCCAATTGCATCCCCTCCTCTTTGAATGACATAGTCATTCATCTGTCCCTACTGCTCAAACAGACAGTGCAATATGTAATAGGTTGATTTCCAATGTCTTGGTACCTCCTGTATCAGGGCTTTAACTGGTTCTCTATTAGCATGCTGAATAATCCACAACTACTACTGGGTTTTCAAAGAACAGCTGAAATGAGTGCAGATTCTTCTGCAGATGGTCAGTATGTTGCTGGCTATGGCCCTTATTACAACATTTGGGGTAAATCCCGCTTACCGGCGTGCAGAAGACCTCCAACACACCGCTGCGGCCGCGGAATTCTGCTACAGCTATTACGACCCACAGGCCGGAATCCGCCAAAATCCAGACACCCACACAAGTCCGCCACACCAAAGGTCAGTGATAAACTGGCGATAACAAAACCTCCTACGTCACGTCAACAGAAATACGCCCACACAATCACGACCCACGAATCCACACACCGCCGCTCTCAAAATACACACACTCTTACAAAACACAACCACATTGGACAATTCGAAATACACACACCTGATACAGATACACACACCACACCCAAGCACCAAAACCAATATAAAACAGACACCCACATCACCCACAAACCCCCTACGACAACAACTGAGAAAGAAGCACAGAGAGAGACACCACCAGAAACAACACTAGCATCCACAGGCACACAACACCATCACTCACACAACATCCACGCACCTCGCACAACACACACAAACAGATCCCCTCACAAATCACAACACACACCACCTCACACATCACCCACACCACACCATGGCACCGCAAAGACACCCCAGGTTCTGTGAGGAGGAGCTCAGGGTCATGGTAGAGGAAATCGTCCGGGTAGAGCCACAGCTATTTGGATCACAGGTGCAGCACACCTCCATAGCTAGGAAGATGGAGCTATGATGCAGAATCGTAGACAGGGTCAACGCAGTGGGATAGCATCCAAGAACACGGAATGACATCAGGAAGAGGTGGAACGGCCCATGGGGGAAGGTGCGTTCCATGGTCTCAAGACAGCAGATTGCAGTTCAGAGGACTGGCGGCAGACCCCCACCTCCTCCCCCACAACTTACAACATGGGAGGAGCAGGTCTTGGCTATACTGCATCCTGAGGGCCTCGCAGGAGTAGCAGGAGGAATGGACTCTGGTAAGTCAAATCTTAACTATTACATCCCCCACCCTACCTGCATGCTATCACATACCCCACCCTCACCCTCACCCCATCACTCCAACACCTCACATATGCCCCACTATCACAACCCACACATCCCAATACCAAGCCCTGCGTGCAACACCAAAGCCTGGACACCCATCACCAAAGCATGTCCACTACAGATACCCACACAGATCCCCAAACCAACTATCACACAAGGTCCTAGACAAGAATGTAAGCACTGGGATACAGGGTCACCCACCGATTGCACACAATAGCACACACAGATGCAATAATCATGCCTTTACACCCCTGCAGGGCCCTACCCAACGTCACCAGACAGGAGGTTCCAGACATGTCCACTGCCCCCACAGAAGAGGCCCACAGTGATGACAGCAGCTCTGTCCAACTGGATATAGATGACCAGCCCGGCCCATCTGGGACCTCAGGACGGTCCGTTTCCCACACACTGGCACATGCCACCACAGAGCCTCCCCCTACAGGAAACACCAGCACAGCACCCACCCAGCAGGCCCATACCTCTGCCCCCAGGACACGTCAAGCAGCAGTGTGTCCACCACTGCAGGGAACCCAGGCAAACTCACAAACCCAAGAAAATCAGGGACCTGGGGGCAGTGGCAGTGGGCACACGGTTCAGGGGACAGAGGAACAGGAAAACATGGGAACTGGGAGGACTGCTGTGCGACAGGGGGGAGGACAGGCCCAGGGAACTCACTCTCCACGAGGCCCTCTCCAACATCATGGGAGCGTACCATCATTCCCAGGAGACAATGGCAACGGTACTGGCCAACTTTCAGGAGACCCAGCGGCTGCAGGAGGAACAGTATTTGGGGATCAGGGAGCAACTCAAGTCCATCAACACTACCCTGGTCACCATTGTAGGGGTGCTGAAGGACCTTGTGAACACCAGGAGGGACACTGTGGCACAACAAGGGGGCCCCTGACACTAGCCTGGATGATGAAAGGCCCACCACCTCCGCCAGCGCTAGTGGACATGAGGCACCGCCTCAGGACCAAGACAACAGCACCCCACCCCCTGCAGATGGAGAACCATCCCGCAAACGGTCCCTGAGATTCAGGCACAAGACAGAGAACAATGCCAAGACCCCTGCCAAGAAATGAGACCACCCTGAATGTCATCCTTCTGTCCCACTTCGTCACCCTGTCCATCCTTAAACTGCCCTAGCTCCACTTCCTAAGCCCCTTTGGACAATGCATCTGTGAAACAAATAGACTGGACTCTGCCATGGACATTCCTCCACCATCACCATCACCCCTGGCCATTTTACAACCCCCTCCACTAATTTGCACTTAAATAAACACCCTTGAATTACAAAACAATCTGGAGTCAGTCTGTGCTTTTACAAATGTGTATTTGCTATAACTAAGGAAAATGGCAATGTCAATTGTATTGTCAACATACCTATGTCACACAGCTCTAGTCCATGAGGTAATATAGCAGAGGTCACACAGTGGGACCCACATCTGTGAAACGGAAAGGCAAAGTGACAAGTCAGGGTCCATACACTGGGTGAAAGTGACAGACATATGATAGGTCTAACAATTGTATGAGATGTGGGAGGCAGTGATGTCTTCTTACCTGTGTCTCACTGGAAGTATTGCTGGATAACGTTGTTTCTGTTGTCGATATCCTCTTCTTCTGCCTCCTCTTTTTCACTGTCCACAGGCTCCACAGCTGCCACAAGACCTCCTTCTGGACCATCCTCCTGCAGAAAAGGCACCTGCCGTCGCAAAGCCAGGTTGTGCAGCATACAGCAGGCCATGATGATCTGGCACACCTTCTTTGGTGAGTAGTAGAGAGAACCACCTGTCATATGGAGGCACCGGAACCTGGCCTTCAGGAGGCCGAAGGTCCTTTCGATCACTCTCCTAATTCGCCCATGTGCCTCATTGTAGCGTTCCTCTGCCCTTGTCCTGGGATTTCTCACTGGGGTCAGTAGCCATGACAGGTTGGGGTACCCAGAGTCACCTGCAAATGTCGAGGGACAACTGTTAGACACACACTAACCCTTAGGGACAACCCCAGACCCAGACAATCATTCACACGGTATAGGGTCCTTGTCCTCACCTATTAGCCAAACACAGTGCCTCTGGAGTTGCCCCATCACATAACGGATGCTGCTATTCCGCAAAATGTAAGCGTCATACACAGAGCCAGGAAACTTGGCATTCACATGGGAGATGTACTGGTCGGCCAAACACACCATCTGCACATTCATTGAATGGTAGCTCTTCCGGTTTCTGTACACCTGTTCTCTCCTGCGGGGGTACCAAGGCCACATGTGTCCCATCAATGGCACCAATGATGTTGGGGATATGTCCCAGGGCATAGAAGTCACCTTTCACTGTCGGCAAATCCTCCACCTGAGGGAAAACGATGTAGCTGCACATGTGTTTCAGCAGGGCAGACAACACTCTGGACAACACGTTTGAGAACATAGGCTGGGACATCCCTGAAGCAATGGCCACTGTTGTTTGAAATGACTCACTTGCCAGGAAATGGAGTACTGACAGGACCTGCACTAGGGGGGGATTCCTGTGGGATGGCGGATAGCTGACATCAGGTCTGGCTCCAACTGGGCACACAGTTCCTGGATTGTGGCACGATCAAGTCTGTAAGTGATAATGATGTGTCTGTCTTCCATTGTTGACAGGTCCACCAGTGGTCTGTACACCGGAGGATGCCGCCATCTCCTCACCTGCCCCAACGGACGTGCCCTATGGACAAGAACAGCGAGCAGAGTCAGCCAACACTGAGGTATTAAAAAAAACATTTATTGCACACATTTGTCAATCCGCAATGGTCCTGTCACTGTGTGTATGCAAGGCCTAGATAGGTGTGACACATTTAAAATTAATGCCATGTGGCCCCCTGAAATGGCGGCTGCCTGACCTGTAAGGTGGTACAAGGGGATATGAGGTAACTGCGCTGGTGTTGCACAACGTAGCGGTAGGCGGTCGGAGACCGCGGCGCAATCCTGCATTGGTTAACATTGGACCCTATGGGTCTGAGGAGCCAATGACGATGTACGCCAGCGGTGACGGTACGCACCGCTGCGGACGAGACCGCCATTTTCTGTCTGTTCGCTCACTTGATACCTGACCTTCGACAGGAGAGGGCCTACACTGCAAGTGCTGCTGTGACCTCAGTCTGGAAGCGAAAATGGCTCATGTGTCTGGGGAAAGGGCCCCTGCCTTCACTTCGGAGGAGTTGGAGAAGTTAGTGGATGGGGTCCTCCCCCAGTACACGCTACTCTATGGTCCTCCAGACAATCAGTTGACTACACATTGAGCATGCTGTATGGGCAATGCCTGTTTGGAGTCATGTGGATGGAAGATACGGGGGGGACTGAGGCCTGCATGAGCGGACGGTGAGTGTATGTGTGTCAGGGCAAGGGTGGGAACATGGGTCAATGACTGTGACGGTCCGGACGGTTAAAGATTATCCTTTTCCGCTGTACTATTCCTCTAGGTCAGCGCCCACCAGAAGAAGGATATTTGGCATGCCATCACCAAGGACGTCCGGACCCTGGGGGTCCACCACAGATGGAGCACCCACTGCCGGAAAAGATGGGAGGACATTCGCCGCTGGAGCAAGAAGACGGCAGAGGCCCAGCTGGGGATGGCCTCCCAACGTGGGAGGGGTGCCCGTCGCACCATGACCCCCCTGATGTTCCGGATCCTCGTGGTGGCGTATCCAGAGTTGGATGGGCGCTTGAAGGCATCACAGCAGCCACAAGGGGGTGAGTACAGTCACATCCATCTGACTCTGCGCTCATTATGAGGTGTCTGGGTGGGGGAGGTGGACTGTGGGTTCCCCTAGGCCAGGGCGACTTTTGTAGGCAAGGGCCCTTCGTGAGGCAGGCTATGTGGCACCCCAACCCCACCAGTGGTCAGAGCCAACAACACCTAGTCAGGCTCCTGTGACTTCCATGTGTGCAGCAATCGGGCATAGGCCTTGCACCCACTGTCCCTGTGATTAATTAGAGAACTCTAAGTGCATGGCGTAGTGCACGGGGCTGCTGTGTCTGTAGTGTCCGCCAACGGTAGCGGTATTGCATGCACTGAGCATGTCTTTCTTCTGTATTTCCCCCCCTTTTTGTGGTCTCCCTGTTCTTGTGTGCATTAGCATCATCAAGCGGAGGAGCAGTACCACCGCAGCAGGAGGGAGCTGCATCCCACATGGCCCTGGAAGCCACCAATGGGACGGAGGGCGAGGGGGGCTCCACGGCGGGGACAGGAGGTGACATCAGCGACTCCTCCTCTGATGGGAGCTCCCTTGCGGTGGCGGGCCCCTCTGTGCCCCCCGCATCAACAGGTACAGCCGCCACCCCCCCTACCAGCACCACCCTCCCAGCATCCCCTCAGCGTGTGTCCCGTGGCCGCTCACCCAGGAGGGTGGGCATCTCCTTTGCTCCAGGCACCTCAGGCCCTGCCCCAGTCAGCCCCTGCTGCACTCAGTGAGGAGGCAATTGACCTCCTGAGATCCCTCACTGTTGGGCAGTCTACCATTGTGAATGCCATCCAGGGTGTCGAGAGACATTTGCAACAAACAAATGCATACCTGGAGGGCATTCATTCTGGCCAGGCAGCCCAACAGAGAGCATTTCAGGCTCTGGCCTCTGCACTGATGGCAGCCATTGTCCCTGTGTCCAGCCTCCCCCTCCAACTTCCTCCACCCAGACCCAATCCCCTGTACCTCAGTCTATCCCAAGCACACCATCATAGCAGCATGCACACACCTCAACACACAAGGGTGGCTCTGGCAAACATAAGCACCACACATCCCACAGGCACTCACACAAGCATCATACACATGCACACATTCCAACATCCACTGCCTCCACTGTGTCCCCCTCCTCCACGTCTCCCTCCTCCCTCCCTGTCTCGTCTCCACTCACACCTGCATGCACTACATCTTCAGCCACTACCTCCATCACCAGCACGCCCATCACCACACACCGCTCACGTGCACTCACCAGCCCCACTACCATTCACACATCCCCTGTGTCCTCTACCAGTGTGTCTGTGAGCCCTCCTCCCAAAGTACACAAATGCAGCCACACACCCACCCAACAGCCATCCACCTCACAACAGCCTCCAGCCCATGCACCTTCACCCAAAATCAGCAAACGTACACCTCCTACATCCACTACCTCTTCCTCCACTCCCAAACCCCCTCCATCTACCCGTCCCAGTGTGTCTAAAAAGCTTTTCCTATCTAATGTTGACCTCTTCCCTACACCTCCCCCCCGTCCGTCCCCTAGGGCCCGCCTTTCCAGGTTCCAACCCAGCACCTCAGCCACCACATCACCGGGCACAGTGGTGCCAGCAATTGCGGGCTTTTGGAGTGCGCCAAGCAACAGGGCTGCCAGTGTTCCATGGAGCAAGGGCAAGGACATTCCGCCACCTCCAAAAGTCAAAAAGTTGCCCACATCCCGGAGGGAGAAGGTGAAAACACCTGCCACCAAGGGCTCAGGCAATCAAAAGTGGACAGTGTCAAGACAGCTGCGCCACCATCCAAGGTGGGGAAGGGCCAGAAGATCAAGGGCAGGTCCACGTTGACTCCAACCTGCACGGCGGACAAGACCACCACCAGCACCACCATCTGCACTGCTACCAGCACCGCAGTCACTGAGCCCGCCACCATCACCGCAGTCACTGAGCCCGCCACCACCTCAGCCGCCACAAAGACTGCCGCCACAAAGACTGCCGCCAGCACTGATTCCACAGAGGCCGCCGCCAGCACCGATGCCACTGAGCCCGCCACCAGCACCGATGCCACAGAGTCCGCCGCAAGCACCATCGCTACAGACACCGTCGCCAGCACTGATGCCACTGAGGCAGCCGCAAGCACCGCCGCTACTGACACCGCCGCCAGCACCAATGCCAGTGAGGCAGCCGCAAGCACCGCCGCTACTGACACCGCCGCCAGCACCGCCAGCGGCCCTCGACATCCTGAGCCAGTGGCACCACCGCAGGCATGGCTGCCATCCCCAGTGGTCAGTCGTCTGAGGCTGGTGGCCAGTTCCAGGAGCCTGGGCAGCTTGCATGTTGCACCACCGTCAGTGGAGTGTCACATCCACTACTTCTGTCCTTGGCAGGATGAAGCACTCTGGGCACAAAGCCCCCTCCAGAACCAGTGGAGAAAGACATCCACTACCTCAGTCCTTGGCAGGATGAAGCACTCTGGGCACAAAGACCCCTCCAGAACCAGTAGAGAAAGACATCCACTACCGCAGTCCTTGGCAGGACGAAGCATTCTGGGCACAAAGCCCCCTCCAGAACCAGTGGAGAAAGACATCCACTACCTCAGTCCTTGGCAGGATGAAGCACTCTGGGCACAAAGCCCCCTCCAGAACCAGTGGAGAAAGGCATCCACTTGAGAGACTGTGGCTTTGCACTCCCCAGGATAAAGCAGAGGGCAAACCACCCACTGGAGAGACTTGAGAGACTGTGGCTTTGCACTCCCCAGGATAAAGCAGTGGGCAAACCACCCACTGGAGAGACTTGAGAGACTGTGGCTTTGCCCTCCCAGGATAAAGCAGTGGGCAAACCACCTACTGGAGAGACTTGAGAGACTGCACTCCCCAGGATAAAGCTGTGGGCAAACCACCCACTGGAGAGACTTGAGAGACTGTGGCTTTGCACTCCCCAGGATAAATCAGTGGGCAACCCTACCACTGGAGAGACTTGAGAGACTGTGGCTTTGCCCTCCCCAGGATACAGCAGTGGGCATGGAGCCCCCTTGTGGAGCTGGCGTTGTGCACTCATCCGGCTGAGGTGCCCCCCTTCCCCCTGAGGTGCCTGTTTCAATTCAATCTGATGCCCCAGCAGTGTTCTCTCCGTTTCGAGTCTGGTATCGAGTGCGGGCCTCGCCCATGCATTTTGGGCCCAGTGGTCCACGGACTATGAATGGTGCACTATCCGGACTTGTATAGTTGGTGTACATAATTGTTTATACTGTATTTCAAGTTTTGACTAATGGATTTTTCATGATTACAATTTCCTTTTGTCATTGCGTTCTTCCAGGGGGGTTTGGGGGGAAAATGTAATGTTGCAGCATGTATGTGTGTGTATGCTGTTGTGGGTGAGGGTGGGGGTGGGGGTTTTGCGTGTTGCATGTGTGTGTCACTCTCTTTTCCCTCCCCCCTCCCCTGTGTTGTAGGTGCAGTACTCACCGTGGTCGTCGCTGCCGACGTTTGTGCTCCTGGTAGAGGAGCAGGAATACTATCACAGGGAGTATTTGGAGTTCTGGCTCCACGGTGTCCTGGTTCCTCGTGGAATGTGTAGAGGTGAGTGTTTTCCCTTCCAAGTCCTGTTTCCGCCGTGTTTTTGTTCACGTTGGTTCCGCCCCGGAAAAGGTGGCGGATTGGCCTCTCATAGAAGTGTGGGCGGTACATTGGTGTCATTACAACCTCAGCGGTCTTTTTACAAGACCGCCGAGGGACCGCCGTGCGGAAGACCGCCAGTAGTGGCGGTTTGCCGCTCGGCGTATTATGACTGTTGGCTGCTCTCCGTCCTTTTTCCAACTGAGAGCCGCCAACAGCCATACTGGCGGGTGGCGGGGAATTGGAGGTTGCTCCACCTCCACTGCCACGCCAACAGAACCCCGCCCACCGAATCACGTCCTGTGATTCGGCGTGGTGGTGTTCTGTTGGCGGAGTGGTGTCGGCGGAGCAGCCCCCAGGGCTCCTGTCCCCTCCCGGAGGATCGACGGAACAGGTAAGTTGATCGTCCGTTAGGGGAGGGGGTAGGGGGGTGTTGTGTGGGTGCATGGGGGTGTGCGTCTGTGTATGTAGAGGGGGTGTGTGAGTGCGTGAATGCTTGCGGGGTGTTGCGTGTTTTGGGAATGAGTGCGTGTATGTCTGTATGGATGTGTGCGTGTATGTTTGTATGTGGGTGTGTGTGTCTGTGTGTGTGTATGTTGGCATGTATGTCGGTGTGTATGCATGTGTGTGTTGGTGGTGCCTGCGTGCGTGTCGTGTGTGTGTGAGTTATGTGATGTTGGGGGTTGGGTTGGGGAGGGGGGCCCTGCCACCTTTGGGGGGTGGCAGGGGTGGTGGGGGGTGTAGGGGAGGGAGTCGGGGTGGGGGGTGGGTGAGACCCCTATCAGTGCCAGGGAAGGAATTCCCTGGCACTGATAGTGCTTACCGCCAAACCGCATGAAATCCATGGTGGTCAGCCGGGTCCAAATACCGCCGGAGGTATAGTGACGCCCGCCGGGCTGAAGACCCAGGTCCCCAGCCCGGCAGTCATCTCCGCCCTGGCGGGCGGAACGGAGAACCGGCGGATGACCATGGCGGTAACCGCCATGGTCATAATTCCACAAAGTAAGACCGCCAGCCTGTTGGTGGTCTTACCGCCGCTTCTCCGCCTTCCGCCAGGGTCATAATGACCCCCATTGTGTTCCGCCTGTCTGTTGGCGGTGACCGCCATGCTGTTTGTTTGTACCGCCGTGGTGGTCGGAGTGTTAAAGTGGCTGTCTATGATGGCGGTTTCCGCCATGGTTCCATTTTATTTACCGCCGGCCTGTTGGTGGTCTTACCGCCGCTTTAACACCGACCGCCAGGGTTGTAATGAGGGCCTATGCCTTCTTCTTTTAGAAAATCTTGCACCACCAGGTTGATGAAATGCGCCAAAAACTGGACCCTGACATAGCCACGGTCTGCCATGGCCTTGACTATGTTACTGTCATTTTCCGTGGCAACAAATCCAATTCTGAGACCTTTGGGTTGCAATCATTCAGACATCTTTCTAATTAATTTGTCCAAGATGTTTGCAGCTGTATGTGATTTCTCCATGGCAAACATGGCTACTGTTGCATGCCGCTGGATGCTCTTAAAACATTTTTCAGGGCCAATAACTGCAGATAGCTTTTGCTTTACCCCCACAAAAGAGATCCAGTGTGCAGTGATGCACATTTAATCAGGCACCTCACAACTGCTCGACATATCTATCATCAGGTGGATAGCGTGAACAACACTTTGCTGCAAAGCTTGCCCAGCCAAATGCAGCACATCGTGAAGCAGCACTGGAACAGCAACTCTGGTAAAATAGGTATGACTTAGAACCTTCCA
Organism: Pleurodeles waltl; assembly: GCF_031143425.1. Lineage (NCBI taxonomy): Eukaryota > Metazoa > Chordata > Amphibia > Caudata > Salamandridae > Pleurodeles > Pleurodeles waltl. The sequence goes on from NC_090438.1 coordinate 113,417,344, forward strand.
TTTCCGGTAGATGGCTGACACAAATTCTATGAATCACACTCCTTCCTCAAAAGGAAAAGGGAGGCGGTCCAGCGCTAACAGTTTTGCCAGCTTCCCATTGTACAAACGTGCCACTAGGTGGTTGCGATCATAGGGCCCCTCCTGCCTATACATGCCCATAATAGTAGCCTGGATTTTGTTCTTTTCTAGGGCCACTGAGGCAGGAGACTTTTGAGAAGTAGGTGGTGGTAGACTCAATGAGCATTGTGGGGCAGTCACTGTATGCTGTGGTGTCTCCATCTGACTGAGTCTTCTTGTGGCATTGTGAGGTCACTGAGGCGGGTGATTCTGGCACACTGCTGGGGACAGGGCTGCTTTGCATGAGGATGTCATCCGCTTCTTCCTCACCATCACCTCCCACCGTGATTGGACTTTTAGCTGATGTTTCCCAGCTCTCCTCACCTTCACCACCACAACCACGTTGAGCAATTTTTTTAAGGTGCTCCTCCCATCAGCTTGCATGATGTTTTTTCGTATGAGTTGTTTGGCCTCCAGTACCATAATGTGAACCAGGATTACCTCGACAAACATTAGGGTGGCAAATGGAGCATATAGCAATGTTCTCCTCCTGTTTGCTACGCGTAAAAAAGTCTCAAACTGGGGAAGAGTATTTTCTTAATGGGCCAATACCTGAAGAAGAACTGGAGGTATGTTGTGTGTCATCGATTGCCTCTCTCCAGTGCATACTTTTACTGAGGTAGGGGTTGGTGCAGGTTTCAACTAGGGCTTTACAAATATTGGAGCTGGCTGTGCTACCTGTGCCACATCCCTCAGAGCAGTTTAAATAGTAATGTCGGACTGCTCTGCGACAGCTTCCACAATGACTCACTTGCTGTTGACATCCTTCTCATCTTTCCCTACCATCATTTTAAGGCTTTCAGGAACTTTTAATTTCCAGTGCCTCTCCTGGCGTCTCCCAGATCCACTCTGTCCCTATCATCATCATCAGAAGTGGTGCTTGGAGAGTATGGCGGAGTAGCACTCTTCCTTTTCCTTGCTGGAGATCTGGGAGCCAATGATTCTAAAAGGGGAGGTTCTTGCTCGGTAGGAAGCTTGCCCTCCTGTTCTCCTCCATCTTCGGGAAGATCTACTATTGCTGGCTGCGGCTGCTGTTCACTTTGCTCTGTTTCCTGAAACGATTGGGTACTGCTTTGCAGAAGGGACAAATCCAATTCAACGTCACTGCTCATCAGAGTTGCCATGATTGCAGTGGCTGCCTCACTGGCAGACATGGTCTTGGGCTTAGGTTGGGGTGGTGCTGTTGATGCAGGTGTTCTGCTCCCAGGTTCCTCCCTGTAGGCCTGTGCTGCAGGCACACGTCTCCCAAAAAAAGGTTGTAGTCAGCACATCACTGGTGGTGTTTCTTCTCTCTGACCACTTTCCTGGGAGAACTTTCTTTGGGGCCATCTTAAAACTCTTAGTTGGCAGTGGCATCAAGCTGCACAAGCAGAAGAGATTGGAGGACTGAAGGCCTTCAGTTTGGCAGCACTGCGGGTGATGTATCTTCTTCTCTTGTGCACTTAAAGGCAATTAAGCAAGAAAAACATGTAGTTAATGAAACATGGCATTGTTGCAGGTGGATGGATGGATGGATCGAGGCAAAATGCTAAAATAAATAAATACATTTAAAAAAGAAAAGAAATCTAAAATAAAAATAAAAAATACAAGTAAAAATAAACAAGTACAATTAAAAAATAAAGTAAAAAATTGAAATTATTAAAAATGAAAATTAAAAAAATTAATAATTACCAACGAGAAGAAACCTATTGCCGACAAGAAGAAACAGACTGGGAAGCAAGGAGGTGCAAAATAAAAAATACAATAAAAAAGCATGCAGTAAAAGCACTGTTCATCAAAATCATATTCTTAATATACATATACAAGCAACAAGCAAATTATTTATTCAGCGAATCTTCGCCATCAAAGATCATATAAATACAGTTACATACAACTATAAAAGGATAAAAATGTTGATACAATAAACTACAATATAAATATTTCCCTAACAAAACTAAAATCCAGTTTAAAAAAAAAAGAAAACGAAGGGATACATCCCACTTTAAAGTGCTCTTTACATAATCCTTTCCATCACCATTAAAAAACGTTAAACTGTGAAAACACTAGTTGGCCATTATCAGACCTGGCAATCCTTAATGCTTCCTTGTATTCTCTGACACCAAGGTTCCGGTATAGTGGTGCAATCCACGTATTTCTCACTTCACGATAACCAGGGCAAAAAACAGTACATGTTAAATTGTTTCAACTCTAGACACACAAAACGGACAGTAGGCATCTCTTAATTCTGCCAATTGACCCTGTCTTTCTGTGAATGAGGCTATCGGTAATGTCCCATATCTAAATTGTAGCTAGAGCTTTCTAGCAATGGGGGGCTCTTTATCATCAAAAAACGACTCTTTCTAAAAATCAACTTTTAACATCAAAAATGCTACTGTCAGTGACCCCATATTGCTTTGGGATTTTCACGAGCCTGCTTGAAACTCCCAGAAGGCATTCTTTACTTGCTGCTTGGAGATCATACATGCCTCTTTTGGGGCAATCCACAGGTTGTCAAGACCAATATTCACCAGCGTTGATCTCCCATACCTGACCCAAGGAAGGTCTCCAGCACTTGGAAGAGACAAAACTTCAGCCAACCTCTGCTGATAAAAGCTCAATTCCAGGGTCCCCCATAATCTCCAAAACAGAAGGGGTTGCAAACTTGCTACCTGTGTAATGTTTTTCAATCCGTGTAATGTTTTTCAATCCAATGTCCATTAGCAAAGAAAGCAGTGGTGTGCTAATTGGGAGACCAATTTGCTGCCTCATAAACCGATTTTCAACAGCAGCTAAGGATGCGACCTCCTTATAACCCCAGAGTACTGCACCATTCAGAGCAGATCTAGGTGCTTTACAATTATAGGCCTGAAGCACTGGCAAGATGGGGCAAAACTGTGAGGCTTTAAATTCTTTCAACATTCCCACACTGGTCTGTTCTAGACCACGTTTATACCTGGTAATATGGATAGGCCAGTGAACGTGTACGTCCAGGACCATGTCTAGGTATTCAAAGGTCAAAATCTGGCTTCAAGGGGGTCCCTCTCAGCAAAGGATTTGGTCTAGAGGACCGGATGGAAGTAAACACCATGTAGTTTGTTTTTGCTAATTTAATATCCAAGCCCTTAACTTTGCAAAAACTTTCAAGCTATCTAAAAAAAATTTGGGCCTCATAGGGGACTTCGAAAGGAGCAATGCGTCGTCAGACAATATCAGAGCAGGCACCCTGAGGTTCGCCAGACAAAGTACATCCGACTCAGCATGATCCACAAACACTACCAAGTCATTTATAAAAAGCAAAAACAAGGTGGGAACCAATATCCACCCTTGCCTAACCCCTTTATCAATCAGAAATCGATCAGTCAACACTCCCAGTTAACCATACCTTATTAGATCATAATTATGCTTGTTGAGCCTTATTATTAAAATCAATAAGTAAGTTGGGACTCCCATATCAGCTAGAACTTGCCATAACTTGGACCATGGTCAAATGCTGCCCTCAAATCAATGAATACTACATACAACCATGCCCAACTTGACAAACTTCCAATACAATAATTGCAACCTGAAGACTTGGTCTAATGTGCTTATATGCTCCCTAAAGCCTGCTTGCAGAAGGGGTCAACATATTTGATACAAGCAACCAGTCTTGTAATCGGCTCAGAATGACCCTTGCAAAGACTTTTTGAGCGCTGTCAATCAGGCTTATAGGCCTATAGTTTGAGGGGAGATCTCTAGACCCCATTTTAAAAATAGGGACGCTTTGTGCACCCGCCAAAGTTGCGGGGATTGGGGCCCCTTTCAGTATGGCATTAAATAGTACAGTAAATTACAGTGCCCAGAGATCCACTTCACCCAAAAATAGCAAGCCCAGGGGCTTTGTTTCACATAATTGTTTTAATTACCTATTTGACTTCTCCACAGTTGAAATCCATATCCTCCAAGAAGAAACTAGACAGAAAGAGCGTTCCTGAAGTGGCTACTGCTAAACCTAGTTCAACTGGGATCAATTCACAGCTCAAACCCTAGGTCTTGTTCATCTTGGTGATGGGGGTTACCAGGAGGTACAAACCCTAAACTCTGCTCTTCATGAGAATATAAACTAGTGAAGTGGGTGACCCAATCCCAAAGGGAAGGTACCTTTCACTAGAACCAGTGGTTCTTGAGTCTCCACTTTGGACTGCTGCTAGCAGGCCTTCCCACTTTTGGCTCTCCAGTCACGCTTGCAAGCACCTCAGGTTGTTTTTTAATTCCTGCCTAGCTTGCCTTATCAACTGCCTATCACTATTTTTAATGGCGCTCATCAGTGCCCCTCTTGCCTCCTTGCATTGATGGCTAAACCAGGAAGGCGCAATAGATCTCTTGGCCGTTCTACTAGTTTCCACAAAAAAGTGACCCCTCAACTTTTGAAACATTTAGTTATGGATGTTGTTAATTTGGGATGGTGGCATACCCTCCTGCCCAGGCATGTTTAGTATCGACAACAGCTCTCCATCCCTTCTGCAACCACCCCTTAAACTTCAGCTGTCGATTACCTTGAACAAGATAGTGTACTCAATTTAACCCTGCACCTGTTAGAGGTCAAGGTTAACCTTCTGTCTAGGGGTTTGTTACAATTTGGCTGAGCTACAGAAAAGGCTTCTCAATTCCAAAGCAAGTGCGTTATGGTTGCCACATACGCATCAAGATGTTCAAAACTAGCAATTAAAGTCTCCCCCAGTGATCTTAACAGCCTCTGCTGGGAGTTCATCCAAATGGGCAGACAGCATGTGTGCTACCTTAGATTCCACCTTATTAACAGTTGGCCTACAATGGCCTACAATAAATATTATAGATGAAGATTGGGGCCACACCTAGCGGGGTCAGGGCAATACACAGCAGATCCGGGGAGTCCAGATCCACTCCTTAACCCAAATTATCAAACCCCCTTTGGGTCTACTTCTCCCTGCTGTGACAGCATCCTTAACAAATGACATAAACCCTGCCCGATCCACAGGGCTAGTTTGCCAGGTTTCTTGGAAAAAACAGATGTCATATTTGTCTATTAAGGTGCCCCATGCACCACAGCTTTGACAAGAGCCCTGCTGTATTCCAGGATATCAATTTGGTGTTGGCCAAGAATCACACATTGCCACACTCACTCCACCAACACCCACCTCATTAGGGGGGCTACACCCACCATAACTCCCTCTTCACACTCTTGGACATCAACCCCTTGGATGGCCCCATTCCCCAATAGGAGTAAACTTCCAGCAGCAACCCAACCAGAGGGGACCTCCTGTACATTGCCCATGGGCCTGCCACACATTTGCCAACTTGCATTGCCCCACAGTTATCCTTGATAAGTCAATCCACATTGGCCAGGTCACTATAGTGATTATATGTCAGGATCCCATTCATCTCTCTAGCTTGGGCTCCCCACTCATTCTTTTCCCAGCTAGGTACACCTGGGGCTTGTGAAAATAGCCCAAGGGTAAGAGATCAGCACTACTACTAACCCAATGGTTGTTAGGTTGCCCAAAGTGTAAGTCCTGCACCACACAGTGCTCTTTGACATTTACAATGATACAATTCCCTTCCCTATCCTTGGGGCCTGCACCAATCCAATCCAACCCGCCCTTCTTATTAGGAGAATACGACTAGCCATATCCAAATGGAAATTCTTGTTGCGGCCCAACCAGTTCATTGTCTTAGTGAGTAGTTCTGCATGGGATTCCCTTTGGTTCGGTCTCAGCAGAGGTACTCCAGACAAGAACACCACATATGGAGCTGATGCTGGAGGTAATTTAATGACTGGCTGTATTGACAAATTTGGACACTCTTCCAAGTCGTCCTTCTTAATAGTTTGTTGCTTGGTGATAGTGGCAGCCCTTCTTTCAATGAAGTTACCTTGATGAGAGGTTTTGGGCCTATTGGTGCATAGGCCCTCACTTCCACTGAAATTCGAAACACTAGTGTCCGACCTCAGCGACTCAGGCAAACAACCAGAAACTGTGGGTGGGATGGTGCCAGACATGAGCCCCAATGACTCTTCTACAAGGTTCTTTGGCTCTTTTGATGTTGTAATGGAGGCAGGACTAGGGCCCTGGGTGAGCGAGCCCCACTAATTTTTTAGGTCGCCCGCAGAAGGGTCATTATTTTGTCCACACAATTCTCCAACAGTTGTGCCACCCCCAAAAGCTGAGACAGATGAGCCAACAGCTGCTGGTTAGTCGAGGCTAATGCCACTACTGGTCAGGGCTTAGGAGTACGCTTCGGTCGCTTAGCCACCACCAATGAACGTAAACTATCAGCTCTCCCAGACGGCAATGGCTGCAATGGCAATGCAGTGTGACCAGGGCCTGGGGGAACTGCGAGAGTGAAAGTGAAAGGGAGGGAGCGAGACCCAGTCCAGACATGGTACCAAGCGAAAGTCTGCACTCTGTTAGATCGATTTCATTACACTCACTGCTCCCTGAATCATTCTGTTTATTGACTTGACTTTAGTAACTGGTGATGAAATTGAGCTTCCTCCTCCTTGTTTCCTTTTCCCTATGATGGTGGGACTCAACACAGGGCAGAACCAGGTATTTTGGGGCCGCAAACTTCAAATTCCCATAACACTATCCAATGGGCGAAAGAGGGATAGCCTAGTCCAACCTCCTCCGGGCTCCGACGGTCATGGATGGGCCCGCCCTTGACCTGGGCTTTACCCAGGCATGTCCCACACCGTGGGACACAAATCACACCTTTAGGTGCTGCTTTGCTGTGTGGTTGCATTGCAGTACTCTTTCCTGCCCTGTTGCGTCCTGGGACTAGTAGCCCCTTTGCAGGCTGTGAGATTTTCGTGGCGTGCTTTTAGTAACTGCTTTGCTGCATGGCTGTGTTGCAGGGCTCCTTCCTGCTCTGTTGCATCCTGGGACAGGTATTCCCTTTGCAGGCTGCCATATTTTTGACCCCCACACTGCGGGACACAGTGCGCACTTTTAGGTGCTGCTTTGCTGCATGGTTGTGTTGCAGGGTTCCTCCCTGCCCTGTTGCGTCCTGTGACAGGTAGTCCCTTTGCAGGCTGGGAGATTTTCAGCTCCCCCTGCGTCATGGACACAGGGTGTGCTTTTAGTCACTGCTTTGCTGTGAGGCTGTGTTGCAGGGCTCCTTCCTACTCTGTTGCGTCCTGGGACAGGTAGTCCCTTTCCAGGCTATGAGATTTTCAGCTCCACATATACTACAATGATCCTCAGTTATAAAATTTAACTGAGATAACTCCCATCAGTCAATCAACTAATCAATCAATCTGAGATTATACAGCGCAACTTCTCACACGCAAGGGTCTCAAGGCGCAGGCGCGTAGTGTCAGCAGTGAGGTGATTCTTCAAAAATCCCTGTCTTCAGGTCCTTCACATGAAGTTGAGGAGGGGGGTGGTTTGTCTGATGTGGAGCGGAAGGGCGTTTTAGGTGGTGGCTGCGAGGTGGGAGAAGGAGCGTCTTTCTGTTCTTGTTTTCCTGATGCGGGGTACTTCGGCGAGAGAGAGCTGGGCTGAGCGCAGGGTCCTGTGGGGTACGTGGAAGTTGAGTCGCCTGTTCCGGTAGGCTGGTCTGGTGTTGTGGAGGGCTCTGTAAACGTGGGTGAGGATCTTGAAGGTGATTCTTTTTTCGATGGGGAGCCAGTGTAGTATGCGCAGGTGTTGGGTGACGCAGCAGTGTCGGGCAGGTCTAGGACCTGTCTGGCGGCGGCGTTCTGGATGTTCTGTAGTTTGCAGGTGAGCCCCTTGTTGATCCTGGTGTAGAGCGCGTTGCTGTAGTCCAGTCTGCTGGTAATGAGGGTGTGAGTGGCGGTCCTTCTGTGTGCAAGGGGGATCCATTTGAAGGTCTTGCGTAGGAGGTGGAGGATGTGGAAGCAGGTGGAAGTGACTGAGATGATCTGGCAGTCTATGTTGAGTTTGGAGTCCAGGATGATCCCGAGGTTGCGGGCTTGGTTTGTGGGGGTGGGTGGGTTTCTGAGGGTGGGTGGCCACCAGGAGTCGTTCCACACGTCGGGTTGAGGGCCCATGATGAGTACTTTTGTCTTGTTCGCGTTGAGTTGAAGGCAGCTATTTTTCATCCAGTTAGCGTCTACTCCCATGCATTCGCGTAAGTTGTATCTGACTGTGTTGGGTTCGTTGGATAGGGAGAGGATGAGTTGGGTGTCGTCGGCGTAGGAGACAATGTTAATTCCATAGCTTCTGACGATGGTGGCCAGAGGTGCCATGTAGACGTTAAACAGCGTGGGGCTGATGGAGGATCCCTGAAGAAATCCGTAGGTGGTGGGTGTGGGGTCCGAGAGGAAAGGGGGGAGTCTCATTTGTTGAGTTCTGCCTGAGAGAAAGGATTGGATCCAGTGGAGGGCCTTGTCTCTAATGCCGGCTTTGTAAAGGCTGCGTATCACAGTGTGGTGGGAGAGCGTGTAGAAGGCTGCCGAGAGGTTCAGCAGGATGAGTGCCACCATCTCTCCCTTGTCCAGCAGGAAGCGGATATCGTCTGTTGCGGCCAGGAGGGCTGTTTTGGTGCTATGGTTTTTTCTGAATCCGGATTGGGAGACGTCGAGGATGTTGTGGTCTCTGATAAAGGTGGTGAGTTGGCTGTTGATGGCTTTCTCAATGACTGTCTGGAAATAAGAGCAGGGAGATGGGCCTGAAATTCTTGAGGTCAGTGGGGTCTGCTGAGAGTTTCTTGAGGAGGTTGATCTCAGCGTGTTTCCAGTCATTGGGGAAAGCGGCGGCAGCTAGGGAGTGGTTGATGGTGAGGCAGAGTTTGGGAGCGATGGTGTTAGCGGCTCTATTAAAGATGTGGTGAGGGCATGGGTCCATGGGGTGCATGGAGTGTATGGACTTAATTGTCTTCAATGTATCTTCTGTGGTGAGGGGGGTCCAGTTGGTGATCATTGGTTTGTTGGTGTCGGAATTTGGTGGAGGGGGTTCTGCGTGTAGGTTGTTCTGAAGCTGTCATAGATGGTCTTGATTTTGTGGTGGAAGTAAGTGTTGAGTCTGTCGCAGAGGTCCTGTGAGGGTGGGATGTCCGTTGTTTCACTGTTGGGTTGGGCGAACTCCTTGATGATGCTGAAGAGTTCCTTGCTGTTGCGTGCGTGTGAGGAGATTCTGTCTTGTATAGCTTTCTTTTTGGTGTTTCTGGTGAGTTGGTGTGCGGTGGTTGTGGTTCTGAAGTTGTTTTGGGCTTTTGTGGATTTAGTGTTTCTCCAGATTTTTTAGAGGCGTCGTCAGGTGCATCTGGAATTTCGGAATTCTGTGGTGAACCAGCTGGCTTTCTTGGCATGGGTGCTGTTGAATTTTTTGAGTGGGGCTATGGTGTTGGAACAGTCGGCGATCCATTTGTGAAAGATGCGTGTTGCAGTGTTTGGGTCGTTGTTGTGTGTGATGGAGGGGGCGGAGTTGGCAACGGTGACAGTGAGCTGGTCATCAATGATTCTTGCCCAGCTTCTATGGGATGGTTGGTGCTTGGGTCTGATGACAGTGGGTGTGTTGAATGTGAAATAGATGCATCAATGGTCTGCCCATGGAAGTTTGGAGGTGTGGCTGAAGGTCACGGAGGTTCCTGTCGTGAAGATGGGTTTGAGGGTGTGTCCTGCTGAGTGCGTTGGTTCCGTCATGATCTGTCGGAGCCCTATGTTGTGGAGGTTGTCTAGGAGGGATGCAGTGTTGGGGTTGAGGTGGAAGTTGAGGTCTCCTAGCAGGGTGTAGTTGGTGGCTGTGATGGCTTGTTCAGTGATGCAGTCAGTGATGGAGTCGGCGAAGGGTTCGTGGGGTCCTGGTGGGAGGTAGATGAGGGTGCAGCTGAGGGTGAATGTTGGGCTGCTCTGTAGTTTGAAATGGAGATGTTCCATCAGGCTTGAGGAGTCTGTGTAGTGTGTGCTCAGACTGATGTTGGGCTTGTGGACAATGGGGATTTCCCCTCAGGGGCGGCTGGGGCGGTCTTTCCAGGTGATCTTGTGTCTCTGGGGAATGGCGATGACGATGTCCGGGCCTGAGGTGAGGCAGAGTTTGGGGGCGATAGTGTTAGCGGCTGTCAGTGCAAGCCTATGGCAAAGGCACCCTGGCTGAATACACAAAATGACCATCGGCGACATGGTCAAACAACAGCAGCGAGCAAGGAGGCATGAGGAACAAAGAACACATGCAAGCCTATGGCAAAAACACACTGGCTGGATGCACAAAATGGCCGCCAGCCACATGGTCAAACAACAACTACGAGCAAAGAGGCATGGGTAACAAAGAACACATGCAAGCCTAGGGCAAAGACACACTGGCTAGATGCACAACATGGCTACCAGCCAAATAGGGAGCTAGTGGAGAGGGCATAAAGTACCCACTTGCCTAGGTTTAGATTGAGCTCAATGGGAAGGCAGCCATGATTGATTTGAGGTAAGGGAAAAGCAAGGTGCAGGATATCTCTTGTGCAATTACTTGATTGCCCCTGGCTTGGTGCCAGAACCAAAAGCCTTTATGGTTAGGACCAAGTGAGCTGTGTTGACCAGGGTACCAGTTGCACATCAGTCTCAGAACAGGACAGGGATAATTTGTGATTTGCAGGCACCATAACAAGATTGTTTTCAAGAAAAGGCAGACTCCAGAAAAGCAAGGACCTTGGAGGCTATGGCTTCAGCTCCACAGGGAAGAGAGAATGAGGTTCCTGAAAGTGCACCAAGTGCTGTACTCTGGGTCGCTTCCAGAGCTGAAGGTTTGCTAGCTGCTGGAGAGCCTACATGAAGATTTCCACAAGGCACAGGAACTTGTGGGACTTCAGGAGGATGCCAGGAACAGGTCAGCAAAAGAGTGGTTGGAAAACATTTGGGTTGACTGGGAGGATGGTCACCTTTATCATGTGCTAGTGAATACTGAACCAGGAACTAACAAGAGGCTAGTGGTTCCATTAGTTCATAGGAATTTCCTGTTGTCACTGGCCAATAAAGTGCTCTTGGTAGGACATTTGGGCATTAGAAGACCCAAAATACTTTGAACCCACTATTCTACTGGCCAGGAATGTTGTTAAAGGTATTGTAATTTTCATCTGTGCTATGCACACCTGGCAGGCATATCAATGATCTTTCACACTATTTTTAAAATATAGGCCTGTGTGATGTTAGTATATACATACCTGATGTGTCTGTGTATCGGTGATATGCACACCTTTTGGAGTGTCTCTTCAAAAACTACTGCTATTGGTGATACTACTATGAGTGGAAGGAAAATATTGAAGCATTTCTTGATGCTGTAAAGTGGGATCCATTTGGACAGAAAAAAATATATATATTTGGTGGCACTGTCTGAATGTCAGAATGTGATGTGATGGTGACGGTGAAGGTGGTGATAATGTGGATGAGTATGGTTCTGCCTTAAAATCTTTAGACACCAGGTTAAAGCATGTAAGAATGTTACCATGTGGAGACACAAGTTTTATAATAGAGGGCACATTCCTGGTGAGCCATTGGAAAGTTTTGTGGGAGCGTTGACAATTCTCACAGTGTCTTGTGAATATGAAAAGAGATGATTAGGGACTAACTAGTGCATAAATCAATACCAAAAAGATCCAGGAGGCCTTGTTATCTACACATAATTTGACTTTGGAAAAATCTAAACAAATTGCTGCTAGAATTGAGAGCACAACCTCGTTTATGGAACAAATGACTCTTAATTGCACATTCCAGGTGTAATATCTGTAAGATCCAAGCAAAAGAATTTAGAGAAAAATTGCCCTGTCAGACGTGAGTACTTACTACTGAGCAGCCCAACTGGTAACCACGAACAACTGGGTCCATCTCCTTGAGTCCGAGCCAGCTTAATGAATAGACCGCAGGGCTATGCAACCTGGGGGTTTCCAGCAGGCACTTTAGGGGGGGAAAAGCCCAGACCTTCACTATTCCCACTACTGTAACTTTAACCATCTGGCATGAAACACTTCATTCATTAGGTTGGAGAACGAAGATTACGCTATGGGACACTGCAAGATTAGCCCCTCTGGGTACACAACCGGCTTTCCATAAATGGGACACAATTAGAATAGCAAAGGTGGGTGATCTGCGGGTGAATGGTGCCGTCCTTCCCTTTTCAGACCTTCAGGCAGAGTATCAGCTAGTACTCATGGAAACCTTCCGATATCTGCAAATCTGACATGCACTGTACACAGCTTTACCAAAAGATGCAGACCCCTCTGAGTCCTTCCCACTTGAAGAGCAATTGTTAACTGAGTACATGCCCAAGAAGGCCATTTCCCTCAAATATTGGAAACTTATCAACTACTCCCCTGATGTCGTTGGGAACTTGAGGGACCAGTGGGTGCGGGATCTGGGGGAACTAGATGGTTCTGAATGGAAGGTGGCCTTGGGTTCCCCAAGAGAGGTGGCGGTGTTCTCCAGGTTCCGGCTGGTCCAATTGAAAACCTTCACAAAAGCTATTATGCCTGCAAAACCCTGGCAGAAATGGATAGGGTGGCTACACCCCTCTGTTTTCGGAATTGTGGGCATATTGTGGTACCTTTTATCATATGCTGTGGAACTGACCGGTCATACAAGGTTACTGGGGGTCTGTGGTATCATGCCTAAATTCTATATGTGGTAAAGTTGATGTGCTCTCCCCTAAATGGTGCCTGCTGAACATCTGGGGTGAAATAGATCTCCCCCATGTGGACCTGACATGAATGGCTTTTTGGTTGGTGGTAGTGAAACTTAATATTGCCTGCACATGGAAAGCAAGTTGACCACCGGAACTGGCAGACTGGAAACTTGATCTGGACTGGTGCGTGTTGGCAGAGCAAGTGGTATGCACGAGTAGGGGTTGCCCAAAGAAATGGACCAAAATCTGGTAAAAGTGGAATTCCCATAGAGGTAGTTTATGTGCTCCACCTAACCCCAGGGGGGCAGACGATTGCAAACAGTTACGACCTGATGTTTAGGATGTGTTCTGATTTTACTATGAGGGTAAGGAGTGTGCTCTGTGGAATCTAGGGGAGAAGTAATGCTGCTAGACTATTATCCGATGTAGTTGATATTGCTGCCGCAATGCTTTGTTTGTTGTTCTTATGCAATAAAAAGAATTGATTAAAAAAAAGATTTTAGAGAAAAAAATCCTGAGGGGAACACAAATTCTTTGGAGTGCTATAGATGTGCTTCCACTGATCACATAGGTGGTGAGTATAGGCAAAAAGGGCATTTTGCAAGGGTGTACAGGTCCACTGCCAAAGTTGGGTCTAAAAAGAGTTAAAAATTGAGACAAGGTATTGGAGTGCTACTGACTCAAGGTTCAGTAATGATAATTAAATTTTATTAATAGTTAGTGTGTGCATTTCTCATGTATCACCTTTAATGAATGTAAATAAAAGTATTGGGCTTGTCAATGGACATGATTAAATGGACGTTTTGTTTATTAGAAATTGAAGGCATAGGAGTTAAAGCTATGCCAGATTTTCTAATTAGTAAGGAAATTAGAGAAGAATCATTTGGTAGGTTCTCTCTCAGAATGTCTTTAGTTGATCTTGTAGGCTATGGAGGCAAATCAGTTGAGGTAGTGGGACAGTTTGACGCGAATCTTAAATTCAAGGACAGCATGTTGAGTGAGATGATTCATGTTTGTTGACTTGGCTTGATCAAAGAATTCTTAGGAAATTGTTTGGTCATAATAAGTCTGGGCAAGTTGTATTGAGAAAAAAGTATTGTAAAGTTCATTCAGTGAACTGTAATGTATAGGTGAGTGCTTATCCTGAGATGTTCCAAGAAAAAAAATATTTTTAAAGAGTTTGTACACAAAATTCATTTGAGGGACAATGCTTATCTTGCAGTGCACAAGCTTTGCAGGATGCTGATAGCTTTGAGGTCTGAGCTAAAGAAGGAACTTGACCAACTTTGTGCACAAGATATTGTAGAACCAATAGAAAGTTTCAACTAGTTAGCCCAGATTGTTTAAGCCCCCTAAGCCAATGATTAATTGTGCATGTGCGTAGATTTGTACAATTTGAATTCTTAGATTTGAGTATACAGCCATCCTCTTCCCAATATTACAGAAGTGTTGACAACTGAGAAGGGAGGAAGGATTTTTACTCTATTGGATATGACCTAAGCTTATTATCAAATTAATTTGCATCATGATTCTAGACATCCTTCATCATGCCTGATAGGGCTTATCACTTTAAATGCAAGCCGTTTGGCATTGCTTTAGCCTCATCTGTGTTTCAGATGGTAGTTCAAAGTTTGTTCAGAGGTATTGTTGGAGTAATTGCCTTCTAGGGTGATGTGTTGGTTCATGGATGTGATCAGCAACAACATGATGAAAGGGTGCATCACGTACTACCTATTTTAAGGGAAAGAGGGGTCATGCTTAGCATTGAAAAATGTAAATATGTGACTTGAGAGTATTGGTTAGCTGGGATACAAATTGTTGGCCATTGGTGTCAACCCCAAGTGTAGCCTTGTTAAGGCTATTAAAGATTTTGCTTATCCTGCAAGCAAAGACAAATTAGGATCTTTTATGGGGATGTTAGAATTTTACACCAGACTCATTCCCAAATGTGCAGAAAAAATGTTTACGTTTGAAAAAAATGAAAGATTTGTAAGGAGTGATTCATGTGGGCAGAAATTTAACATGGTGAAAAAGGAAATAGCTCATGCCATTCAACTTAAACATTTTGATGCCCATGTTGTGAGTATTGATATGATGGATGGCAGTCAAAGAGGTTTGGGAGCAGTGTTGCTTTGAAAGTGTTAAGGGAGAGAAGAAGTTGTTGCTTTTGTCGCTAGCAGCTTGAAAAGTGCTAAGTTGCATTATTCTCAGTGGAAAGAGAAGCCCTGGCTTATTGGTGCAGCAACAACCACTTTAAACGGTATCTATGTGGCACGTGTTTCACTGTGTGGGTTGATCACAAACCCTTTAGAAATTGTTTCCCCAAGAGGGGAGACAGAGCCACTCCAAGAACTGCCAGATGGTGTTATACATTACACAAGCCTGACTACTGAGTGGAATATGTGTGTTGAGTGGAAGTAAACAAGAAGGAAAAGGCTATAGTTTGGATCTGCTGTCTGTAGGCTGAGTGGAGTGTCACTCCGAGGATACCATGTCGCAGGATGAATGGGTGACTACATTTATTCAGGAGTTGGTGGAGGAAAGCAATGGTCTCCTTCAAGGGTGGCTGTAACCAGGCGTCTATCGCCTCGTTACCCTTCATCGCCCCGAGCCGACAAACCCATACCCCCGGGGCACTCAGGAGAGGAACAGCATTGACGAAATGACGTCAGACGCAGAATGCGCCAGAAGAGAGCTTGAAATTGAAGACGGACTCCGGACTAGGGCGTCGGAGAAGCAGGAAGGAACCCTGCCATCGAGGACCGCAAGCAAGGAGACACCGCTATTGCCGCAAGACGAGGAATCCAAAGAGAAGGGAGACCGCGACAAGAACCCGAGGGAGCCAGAAGACGGAGAACCACTGTACCGGCCGAAAAAGAACTTTGAGGAGAAGCCGGGGAACCACGGAGGGGCCCACCACGTCCCAGGAGGGGCGTGGCATTCTCAGGTACGATCGTACCTTAAGCTTTCTTTTCTGCCTAAATGGTTACCGGGTGGGAGAAAGTATACGGGGGCTGAAAGGAGGAGTGGGGAAAGGAGCTGCAAAGAAGGAGAGATACTTTGAGCCCTAGCATCGATTAATCCCACGAACAACTGTGTTAAAACACCTCCCCCAGCTATAAAGAGACACTAAAAGAGAGAGAGAATACTCACGGGAAGGTGAATTCACTAAGAGAGATAAAATACCCAACCACAACCCTGCACCCCCATCCTTCCACTACCCCTACTAACCATCTTAAAACCCCCTTAAATCTACCTCTACACTTACCTGTTGTTCCGTTCTTTCTGTTTTGGGGAAACCGGTCCATCATCACAGGAGAGAAGAACAGGCCCTATTCCACCAATGGACAGACTGGGTTGAGATCTCCAACTTAACACCTAAAGAAGTAAAAATGGCCCTGGTGAACTCGCTACCAAGCAACCAAGAAAACCCAGCAAAGTGATAAGAAGGAACTGGGCACTCATAATAAATAAAGAAATGATCCAACCAAAACCCGGGGCCTATAGCATTATTCTAATATCCATCCCATATAGACTTAGAACTCATTACAGTGGCCTTGTTGGAAGCTATATGAGAATGTGAGTAACGAGTATAAACATGTGTTTGAATAGATGTCCATAATTAATAATCTTTTTCATTCAAATGTATCGGTTGTACCTTTTGGAATGAGAAACAAAGACCTGTCTCTAGCGCAAGAGTGGCATATAGGAATGTGTATGATAACAAGAATTAGATAAACATTTTGGAGGAAAGGATTGGACAAGAGCCTTTTGAGTGTGATTGCATGTCTAGTGTTGTCTGTGGCAAATCATAAATTACCTAGTCCTGCTGAGGCTTGGAGCAAGTTGGCTATAGATATTATAGGCACTGTGATGGTTTCCGGAGTCGATCAAGAGTATGGTATTGTTGTCATGGACCTTTTTAGTCAGTGGCCAGAAGTCAAATTTGTAATAAGCTAAGGAAACTTCCTTGGGTGGTGAGGATGACTCCTAATCCTAATGCTAATACTAATACCAGTTGTCCCTTTTTATTTTGCCTAGGAGCAGAGTTCCTTCGTAATAATGTTGAGAACTTGAATGGGAGAGTTTTCCATGGCAAGCGCAAGGCACATATGTTGGCAAGATGAAAAGGAATGTCAATATGTCCATTGGTGATTATGTGAGACCTAAAATATCAAGAATCTTACCTAAGGGGAAGTCCAACTGCTCTGCTCCCAAAAGAGTGATGGAGGAGAAGAAGAGTGTTGTTAAAGTGGACAATGGAAATGGTGGATAAGGATAAAATGTCTGTATTTTATTGTATTCCTGATGTAGATAATGAACTAAGGATAAATGGTGTGGAGGAGAAAAGATGGTACTGTTGGAGGAAACTGAGTCTGGAGTGTGGAAGAGTGAAAGGAAAATCCAAGAAACACATGGAGGTGGCCAATGGTGATCTTGTGTTATACGTAAAACATTGCAAGATTTTTTTTTATTAAATTATTTTTTAACTGAATGTTTTCATGGGGAACATGTATAAAAGGGTCTGTTCTAACTGGTGCATGTTCATGATTCACTTTTTATGAGTTAGTACACACACCCCTTGCAGGCCCTCAGGGCTTTATCACCTTGTCTAACATGACCATAAATTGTAACGCTGTCATGAATCTACAATCTGAGCTTAACGCATTCAACACAATACGATCGTACAGCCCATAAGGTAAATATAATACTATTTAGAATTAGTTGCGTCAATAACAAATATATTGTGAATTCTCAAAGATATAGTTTTGCATATATTATCACTTTTATCTTATATCACTGCACCAGCAACTATAATACTAATTATCATTTTTTTATGTAGATCATGCCTTCTACCATTCTGAGCTTCTTATGTCTGTAAATCATTTTGTGTATCACGTGTTACTTTTCATGTTCTCTACAATTATAGTGATTCCAGGGGCTAGCATCCGAGATGCAGCAATGCAATTCATATCTGGAAGGCATTCACAGTGTCATGTCTGGCCTACAGAGATCTTTTCAGGCTGTGGCCTCCTCTTTGATGGCAGCCAGTGTCCCTGGTCTTTCCGTCCCCCCTCCCACCACCTCTCCCCCTTCCAGCACCCCACTCTCTTCACCCATCCCAAGCACACATACAGACAGCCATGCACACAGATCAACACACAAGAAGCATACAGAGAAACACAAGCATCACACTTCCCACCACAGGCAGGCACACACCCAACATACAAAAGTACACACAACAACATCCACTTCCCTCAGTGTGTCGACCTCCCCCACCACCCTCTCTGTCACCTCATCATGCACACCCACACGCATTGCACCCTCAATCACTGCTGCTGGCCCCATTCTTGAGGTCACCACAACATCTTACATCCAGACATGCAACCCAGACACCACACCTGCACTCACCACAACTACATTGGCAGACACTTGCAACACACTCACCAGACCAGCATACACCTAGACAATATCCATGTACACTGGAAGCCTGTCTTGTCCCACTGTGTCCAACCCCCCTCCTCCCAAAACATTCAAACATTTGCAGACATCCACACCACACACATCCACCACACATCAGCATACTTTACAGGCACCTGCATCCACGTCCGGCACACCTACACCTAGTACAAGCACTCCCTCTACCTCCACTCCCAGACCTTCCTCCAAATTCCACCCCAACTGCCCCTAAGAAGCTTTTCCTTTCCTGTGTTGACTTGTTTGAACCCACTGGCCCACCCCATCTTGTCCCTAAACGTGCCCATCTCCTTGCCCAGTCCACTCCTTCCACGTCCAAGTCCACCCCAGTCTGCCCTTCCCATTCCTCTGCCCATTCCCCAGGAAGGAAGAAGCCCTGTGTTGCCCCAGGCCCCTCTGCCACCCCCCGTTCCACGCCCACTCCCCCACCTTCCAAGGTCAAACCCAAACCCCCTCCACCTTCCAAACCCAAGCCCAAGCCCCCCCCCTTCCAGACGTAAGTCCCCACCCCTGCCACCACCTGTCCATGTTCCCTGAGGTGCCTGGCTGCCCCATTGATGCCCCCTTCAGGTGGAGTACCCTGTGCACATGCAGGAGTCAAGTCCGGCCTCTTTTGGCCTTATTTGGACAGTAAGTTTTTTGCTGTTAATAAATGTCAGTGCCCAGTTGTGCTGTCGGCACATTATGGTGACGTTGTTTTAGGGTTTTACTGTGGGGGTGTGGTGTGCACATGTGCGTACTTAGTTGCAGGTCTTTGTTGCCTTGTGTAAGTACATCTTGTTCTGGTGTGTTTGGTGTGGAATGGTGGGAGGGGTTGGGAGTGTATTGCAGGGTGGGTGGCGTGGGTGTGTAACTGTGCCCTTTCTTCTCATGTGTACTAGGTCGCGGTACTTACCATCGTCGTCTTAGTTGGCCATCACGGTCGTGGAGGTATATGGCAAGGACCAGCACTGGCATTCTTTCCAACTCTCTCTCCATGTCTGCATCGGCGTGTTGTGTGTGCCTCTGGTGAGTATTTCCTTTTATTTTGTTCATTTCTGCCACGCTTTACTTGGCTGTGGTTCCCACCCCGGAACTGATGGCAGTCTTGTCCTTCATAATTTGGTGGGTGGGTGGTTCCTTTCCACCGGCCTGTGTGCGTCCTCCTCCGTTCTCGTCAGCTCTACATTGATGGCAGTGTGTGGATTGGCCGCTACTTGTTTCTCATGTGCTTCATTATTTGGTGGTCCGAACCGCCAGATTATTGGCGGTCGCCAGCGGGGAGGTGTTTACCGCCATGTTCATAATGACCACCTATGTCATTGATGAGATCTTATATTGTATCTTTGATATCACTGCAATGTTTGCAATAACTGTGTATGGCAAGGGTGCAAGGTATAGTTACCTTAGGATGCAAGTTATAGTTCCTTGGAAGAACTCTAACTATGACCCCTTCCCATATTTAAGCATGGGTTATCACCTACCTAAAGTTGCCCATCGCCATTTCATGGAAATGGAAATGTCTTTGGGCTTCATACATACCACTGCGATTCGGAATTAGGAAGGAACGCCCTAAACACGAATTGCAAACCCAAATTGCGATTTGATAACAGGTTACTGAATCACAATTTAGCCTTGGTACATATAAAAATGCTTTTTTGCATTTGCAAAAGGACTGCATCTGTAAATCGGGCCATTTGCAAACAAAAAAACTGTGTACATGTGGCACTTAGAAATGCAGGTCTTGAGAACTCTGATACCCTTTCATCTACCTTGCTATCACAAACAAGTATTCTAATTATGGTTTGGCTCTCTGAACCCATTGCACCTCGATTCAAAAAGGACTCATTTCTTACTCTTATAATCAAATGTACACAATTGTAGAGTATCATCGGCCTGGTATGTTGTCACTTTCACCTCTTCTTAAATATCTTTTTTTGCCTCACTAAGGGAGTTATTCCAACTTTGGAGGAAGTGGTAATCCGTCCCAAAAGTGACGGTAAAGTGACGGATATACCACCAGCCGTATTACAAGTCCATTATATCCTATGGAACTCGTAATACGGCTGGTGGTAAATCCGTCACATTTGGGACGGATTACCACCTCCTCCAAAGTTGGAATAACCCCCTAAATTCCTAGTCAAACCATCCAACAGATGCTACGCCACTCCACTCCAGGTCACTCCACTTTGCGCCACTCCACTCTGCAACACTGCACTCTATGCCACTGCACTCTGTGCCACTGCACTCTACACCAATGCACTCTACTCTGTACCACTCCACTCTATGCCAATGCACTCTATGCCAATCCATTCTATGCCACTGTAATCTACTTTGCACCAGTGCACTGGATGCAATTGCAGTCTAAGCCACTCTACTCTGTGCCACTGCACTCTATGCCACTCTACACCACTGCACTCTACCCTGAATCACACCAGTCTACCCTTCATTACTCCTCTCTACGCCACTTCACTCTACTATGAGAAACTCTACTCTATGCCACTGCACTTTATGCAATAGCATTGTGCACTACTTTACTCCACCCTGTGCAACTCCACTCTATGCCTCTGTACTTTGCACAACTGCAGTCAATAGTGCACCACTCTACTCTATGCCACTCTACTCTAACCACTGCACTCTACACCACTCTACCCAAACCCAATGCACTCTACGCCACTGTACACTATGCCAATCTAGGCTGCACCATTGCACTTTACACCACTGTACCCTATCTACAAAGCCCTACTGTATGCCACTGCACTCTGTGTCGCTCTACTCTATTCTGCACCACTCTGCTCTATGCCACTGCATTCTACACCAATGCACCCTTCACCACTCTATTCAACACCACTCTACATCACTCCACTCTACAACTCTCTACTCTGCAACACTGCACTCTCTGCCACTGAACTCTATGCTACTCTACTCTGCACCACTGCACTCTATGCCACTTTACTCTACTCTCCATTAATCTATGCTACTCTACTGCACTGTATGCCAGTGCACTGTATGCCACTAAGATCTATGCCATTGTAGTCTGCATGACCTCACTCTTTGCTACTGCACTCCACACCACTGCACTCTAGGCCAATCTATTCTAAGCTACTCTAATCTGCTTTGCACCACTTCACCTATGAAACTGCACTCTACCCTGCACCACTCCACTCAACGCCACTGCAATCTACACTGCACTACTCCAGTCTATATCACTCTATTCTGCACCACTCTACGTCACTGCACTCTATGCCACTGTACCCTATGCCAATATACTATACACCACTTTACTCAGAACCAATGCACTCTACATTACTGCACTCCACCCCAATCTACTCTGCAGCACTGCACACTACACCACTATACTCTACTCTGCAACACTCTACTCCACTGCACTCTCTGCCACTCCACTCTATGTCACTGCAATCTACACTGCACCACTCCACTACATGACTCTACTCTACTCTGCACCACTCTATGCTACTGAACTCTATGTCACTGCACTCTACACCACTGCATTTGCCACTTCACTCTATGCCACTGCACTCCACTCCACTCTTTGACACCCCACACTGGGACACTACACTGTGTGATATTCCACTTTGACACGCTACTCCATTAAACTCTATTCCACTCTATGACATGCTATTCTGCTCAATGTCTTCAACTCTAGGCCCCTCCACTCTAATCCCCCACTCTACTCCCCTCCACTCTACTCTATGCCACTCCACACTACTCTACTCCACACTGACACTTTACTCCACTCTATGCCACTCTATGACAGTTTACACCACTCTGTGCCCCTCCACTCAATGCCCCTCCACTCTTCGCCCCTCTACTCCACTCTACAACATTTCACTCCCCTATATGCCACTCTAAGATACTCAGCTCCACTACACGCAACTCACTGTACACCACTCCATGCAATTCTACTCAACTGCACTACTCCACTCTATGACACTAGACTCAACACCACTATATGCCACTCCACTTTGTTGTCACTCCACTTTATTACACTCTACTTCACTCTACACTACTCCACTCTATGACACTCTACAACACTCTACCCCACACGCTGCCATTCCAGTCTATTACACTGTACCACTCCATGTGCTTCCACTCTACAACAATCTACTCCTCTCTCTGCCACTCTACTCCAGTCTATGCAACTCCCTCTACGTCACTCCATGTTACTTTAATCCACTCTATGCCACTCCACTCTGTTGTACACCACTCCATTCTATGATACTCTATGCCACTCCACTCTACAGTACTCTATGACATTCTATGACACTCAACTCTACAACACTCTAATCCACTCTATGCCGTTCCATTCTACTCCCTCCACTACACACCACAACACCTTATGCCACTCCATGGCATACCACTTTGCTCCAGGACACTCCACTTCACTTCCCCCCCCCCCCCCCACTACACTCTACACTCTGCCACTCTACAACACTATACATCACTCCATGGCACTACACTGTGCGCCATGTCACTCTCTTTTATGCCACTAACTTTTAACCATGCTGACAGCATCCAGGCTGCTCTATAACATGGCTAAACACAGTGGGAAAGCCAATAGCTCTTGCAAAGGCAAGACCTATTCGTTTTGCCAATGCTTATTGCACTGGCAGACATTGTCGCTGTTTCAAGTGATTGACAGAGCAGGACTGTGTAAGGCCCAGCAAGACCGTGGCTGTTAGATTCTCATGAGTTGTAAATGGTCAGTAGAGCTCTTTGGGAGTGCAAGACACAGGAAATTACAGTTTTCAGCCAAGATAAAATGCTGGCTCGGACCACAGAGCACTGTAAATCTGCAGGAAGCAGTGTGAGCACTTTACAAAACATACATAGATCAAAGAAGCTACATAGTGAGTCCCAGGATAAAGCGTGTCTCTAAAGCCTATTGTCTCCAGATTGGTTAAGTCCATAGCTTGCTAATAAATAGCCTAAGACCTCGAAACATTTATGCATGACACTAATAATTTTCATATCATTAAAATATACCCATTGTGAGACGTATTCATTGTTAGTGATGCACAAAAGGTTCTGAACACAACTGATGTAGAGTTTAACTCCTTATTTGTCTTTTATGTGCAGCATATGGTTGTAAAGTCAAGCATCAGTGGGGAAACACTTTTGGTAGACATGGGGATTGCTTGGAGCAGACCCTCAGTAGGTCCTCTCTGAGTCTATATACTGTAGTTAAGGTCCAATGGGAGGAGGAGGTACATCTTGGATCTATGACAGTGTCACAGATAGGGCATTCCTTCACAAACCTGAGACTCTGTACCTTTCCATTAAAAATATGTTGATGGAGGTGGAGCAGACCTAACAATTGAAGCCTGACGGTATTTGCAACCTAGGAGGACTTAAGCAAGTCGTGCTGCCTTATGATAATAAACCAACAACAAGAGGTCAGACCAAATAGGAGGAAGGAGCAAACAAAAAGTTTGGGGATAACACTGCAAAAAGGGCCAGGTCCAACAATAGTTATGAAAGGCCAATGTTGATACAATCCCCATTATTGTATGGCAATATAGGGAACAGACTGAAGGCTGTCTACTAAGTGATGGAGCTATGGAGTCCTATTGCTTATTGGCACTCTATATGTGAGGCTTATCAAATGTACCGGTAGTGCAATTTACCAGGACCACATTTGTTTGCATCTGATTAACAAAGACTTCCTTGCAGGCTAGTGTTAAGAATTGTGGTTGGTTTTGTTTACATTGCTTTTAATTTTATGTCAATTCATGCGTTTAATTCTGCACGCTTACTGACAAATATGTTGCGTATTCTGATAGAGAAACCTTCTTACAATTTAAATACTTCTTCACTGTTCACAAGAGAGGATAGAATGAACAATTATCCGATAGTTCGAACTTTGGCTGCCTTAGTAGTGCTGTGGTTATTGATTTTGACGGACGAGCAGAGCTTTATTAAAGTTTATAACTTCATTTGTGTGGCAGCTGTTATGCGGTGGGCTGAGGGTGCGGTGCAATGATTGTTGTCAGACCACCTTCCACTCACCTACATGGCGCCTGGCGCCTGGATTAACAATGTTATGGATCTGATACATTGCATTAATGTACCAGCGCTCCAGTTCTATAGCAAATGCCTGCAAAGTCGGACCTGGAGAGCCGGGTCCATGCCAGATTTTTAGCATATCCACATTTAAACAAATGTAGATTTCTGAAACATCTTGTTTCTTAAAGTGGATATGCTAAAAATCTGGCATGGACCTGGCTCTCCAGGACCAACTTTGCAGACTCCTGGCCTATCCAGTGATTCCCTCTTAATAGTAACAATTTTTATATCATCTGTAAACAATATGTCTATATGCTTTTGTTGGAAAGCTGCTGAATTAGCGATTGGATTAAGAACCCTATCTTGTGTGAATTTGCACTGTTTCTGTGCATGAGGCACCAGGTGCGTTAATATCCATGGTATTAATGTGAAGGTTCTTTTAGAAGGATGCATGTCCTCCCTCTTAGCCCCCTTGTCGTAAATGACACTTGATTCATTTGGGTTACCCTTTAGCCTGACAACATGATGAATTCGAATAAATAACCCAAGAAATATAGTCCAGCAGATGCATATTAATTAGGTTCAATAGATCTTTTACCTGTTTTAATTGTGAATCGGGACCATTATGCACTGGAAGTCTGCATTCACATTAACAATTTTGCCACCTAATGTGCGTGATCATTTTCATTAATTGTCCCAAGGTATGCATGCATGCGCATAGATTATCGAAAACCTGTTTTGCACTTTCAGATTTGCTCACAAGGTTATTTGCATAAAGTACATTGAGTTATGCTATGATACATACAAAATGGTGGCTATGCTACTGGTTTGCACCTCCTTAAGTATGCATATCAAAGTATTGTTCATTTAATATGCTTTTTCCTGCCAAGGGTGCCAACCGGTACTACACCCAACCACTTCAGGTGCAATTGTGTTGGTTGAAACAACCAACCTCCAACATGAAGAAATTATGTACCAGGGCACACCGAAAAGTCCAAAAAGTCTAGGCTGTATTTCCATTGGACTAACCGTTTCTTTGATTTGAATCTTATGCCAGCGGATAAATAAAATCCTCATGATGCACCATATACCTGTGTTGTGCGCTGATTTGCAAGCACAGCAAGGATTGGACTTTTTGGACTTTTCGGTGTGCCCTGGTACATAATTTCTTTACATTGAGGTATGCATTGGGAGCTTCACATGGTTGATGGATCTACCAGTAAGTCACTTGAAAAAAGCTCTGAACTATATGACTAGACAGAAATACCCATTATTGCCTAGAGTGCTGCATAAATTATCCAAAAAGGAAGTAGGGAACTCTGGGTAGTTCCCATGTTTTTAGTAGCTCTTACTATGGAATACTCTTGAATACCATCAACACTTTAAACTTCTCACCTTAAATGTATGTTTTTCTAGCATAATTTTTAAGGATGGGATTAGCATAACACTGAGCTAGAAATGTGACGAAGATCTTTGCCATTTTTGCAGTTCAGCCCTACAGATGAATATAAAGGGTTACTACACTCATGTTGTTGGGTGACAAAGACTTGTGCTGGAGCTGAATCACCAGGTTGCACACTCTTGATTACACCTGATGAAGTAGAAGACAGCTCATATTATCATTGCCTCAGCTTTGCATCATTCGAATTCCCTGGATGTCATGCATTTATACACTTTAGCATTCCAGAATTACTGTATGAGTAGAACTGAATGACTAGTTTTATCCAGTGCCTCGGATGAACCCTTTTTAGCACAATTTGCGTGTGACCATATTTGCAGAAGCCTTCTTTTCTCATGACATTGCCTAATTCATGATGCCACCGATGACATCATCCAATCACTCTAAGGTATACAAAAAAGGGATGGATGGCATTATTGAATTAATCTCAGTCATTGGTAACTACCCTGGCTGCATCCCAATACATTGTTATTTTGCACACCATTGCACCTCAGTTTGGATCCAGATGGAGACACCAGATGCCGAGCCTGAGCCTCCAGACAACTTCCACTCAGTTGTCGCTGTGTTAGTGGCCGGCAGCCTGAGGCAGCGCTTGAAGGTGCTCGGAGGATCCTGGAGGCAGAGGACACGTAGAGCAGGAGCCCACATGGTAAGCGCTGAAAGCGCCAAGAGAGTGAAGGGGGAGCTCTTTCCACCCCTTCCACCCTTTTGTCTGAGCCTTTTGTTTGATATACTCACTGCCCTACTTGATAACTGCTTGGTGAGTGCCTGGTCATTACGCAGTTTTGCAGGCAGAGGGCTGGCTGTGGCCAGCTGCGGAATACACTCAACGTACTATATCTTTTTTTCATCCTGCACCATTGTCTGCATCAATCCTGGGCATTTAACAGCTCATTGCCCTGAAGGAATTGCATCCTCCTCCACCACCCCAAGCTAAGCGCCAGACAGGGGTGTCAGTATCCGACGTGAGCCCCTTAGTGAACACAAGGATTAATCTATTCCGCCTCACCAAGTTTTATATTCACCCTGCATTTAACATGCAGCGAACTAAATCCTGCAACTGACGTTTCGTAAAGCAGACTGGACAGTTCATCTCATGACATTATCTTTGAGTCGATAAATACCAAGGGCATTGAGGTGACTCAGTAAGGATACAGTTGGATTTAGGCCACCTATAAACAGGTTGAGCCCCGTTACCACGGAAGAGGCCAGGCTAGGTCCTGGTGTGGCTTGTGGTCAGGCATGCTCCCCCCCTTTCCTGATCCTCATGCCCTTAGTCCAAGAAGATTCTTAAATTTAAATATGAAACATACAAGAAGATAATACAAAACATACAGCAGGTGCAGACTTCAAATAACTCAGGAAGGGCATAGCAGTAATGCTTAAAGAAAATGAGACCTGGACAATCACGGCAGACAATACCAAATAAAGTGCTCAAGAAGTCATTTTTGAAGCGCCTACCAACAGCTAGTAAGCAAACAAAGTTTAACAGTAGTAGCCTGATGGAGCTTCCCTCACCAATGATTGATCCATTGCATTCTGGAAAGTCAATCTTTTCCTTTTAGAAAGACCCAATGGAGATAATATATGCAACACTGGATGACGCCTCAGGCCTCCCTGCCCATCACTCCTCAAACAGAAGACAGTATAGTGGCTGCAAGGGGTACAAATCACACGGCTCAGTCAGTCCTGACATTTAGAAATCCATCTGAAGCAAAATCGGAGCTTGCATCACAGCAGCATTCTCTTCCTGGCATCATAGCGCACAGTGCTAATGACAAACCCACAAAAAATACTTCAGAAATTGTTGCAGTAGTTCACAGGGCATCCTCAACCTCGAATGAAAATACTGCCGCCTCGCCCTTGGTTCTGCTTCGGACTCCACAATTATTCGTCACCTCCCAACATCTACTGCTAAGCTTGAATCCCACATCGACGCATCATGGTCCTGTTCACTTTTGATCCCAAGCAATGCTGAAGTGATCCAAGCCTTGGAAGTTAAAACAACTAATCTTGAGTGTTCTCAATCCCCAAGGCCCCCCACGCAATTGGGAGGCCTAGTTTCAGGTGATATGACTCAAAGACCAGCATCACAAAAATCATAGCTCAAGAGAAACGCAGTACATTTCACCAGAGAATGAGAATAACAATGATGTTCCAGCCAAGTCTTTGGTATGGGCAGTGCAGAATCCTCCCCTTAAAGAAGCTCCTTCTGTATCCTCTCCAATGAAGCAGCCAGCAAAAATGTCATGCAAACCTCATCCCCTCTATGGAATATTGAAACAATCAGTGCAAAAGGTCCCAATCAAGCACTTAACGAAATATCTAGCACTCTGCATTGGTGGGACAGTTTAATTGCAACACTACAATCATCTATCCAAGTCTTGAATTTCCAGTTGGACAAGCTGGAAACACAGATTGATATCATGAATTTAATTGCTCAACAAATCGCAGGTATTAATCAAAAAATTTAGACACTAACATCATTCATAGTAAGAGCCCAGGCAGACCACATGCCGAGCCAGGTGCATTGTTCCTGTGGCCCTATCATTGACAAATTATCTGTTCTTCCCGACAATTATTTTAAAATTCACACAGCCTGTCAGTAAAAGTAAACTCACTGTTAGTTCACAAGCTGAAAGTTCCTCTCATAAGTCGGGTGGGGGTGTGGCACAACCTGAGTTGATATGTGAGTCACGAACTCCCTCCAATTAGATTAACCCAGTTTTCTAACAAAGTGGCAAGGAAATTCCATCGGAAATATCAAACTTAGCGAGAAATACGCCATTTCCTCAGAAACTAACAAAGGCAACGTAAACTTTTAAGAAAAGCTAGAAAGAGGCAGACAGAATATACTGACAAAACAGGTAAAAACATCTACCCAACATTCACTAAATTATCTGATAAGTATGATATTAAGAACACTGAGAGGGATGCCAGTATACAAGATGCCTGTAGTGCCTCAGATCTGACAGAACTATCTTCTCCAACTTCAACGTCAGATGCAATCTAATAACCTGATACTTATGTAATAGTGCAACAACCTTCTTATAGACCAGGCAGAACATAATTCATTTGCAGGTCTCAAGTGAACTAAAACCACAGCATGATCAAAAACCATTAAATCTTCAGAGCCAAATTATTAAATCTTCGACTCTTGGGGATGAAACAGCTCAAAGGCCTTCAACTCAGGATGGTGGTGCATTAAGGGCAAATAGTGAGAAATTAGAATATGTAACCACTCCAAATAGCCTGCTAATAGTTAATGCAGGTAGCCATGGATGCACCGTTCTGTTTAAGCAGGCCACAGTGGCAACACAGGAGTCAACTCCGTTTAAAGTTCTTTCTGCCCAGGTAAATCCAAGTTCTTTGAAATCAGCTCCAGGTGAATCTCATCAGGTAACTCATACAGAAGTGCAGCGTCTTTTACTTTTCCAAGCCAAAAAACATTGTATATGATGACTGCTCCTAATCTTATGAAGCGATAACTCCAGCCTCCTAAATGCAAAGGTTCTCTTTACAAATTATTGCTTCAACCACAATACATCTCGCAGGTGAGTCACAATGTTCTTAATAGAGGTAACATTTTGAGATTAACGAAAGAAATTCCAGAGCTTAAAAGACTGACTTCCGCTAAATTAACTGCAGTAGAGTGTCTACCGGCCACGGGCAGTAACCAATTTAAAGCCACTTTAACAACTTGGGAATCAGCAGAGATAATGGACCCAATTCTTTCCTTCACCGTACTCTTTGAGGATTAGGGGATATCTATAAGCGGAACTGAGCCATTTAAATATCCGCTCCCGCTTTCGAGTCACATTTCATCCCCATCATTAGTCAAGCAGACTAAGGTTGGTCATTCCGACCCTGGCGCTCCATGACCGCCAGGGCGGAGGGCAGCGGAAGCACCGCCAACAGGCTGGCGATGCTTCCTGGGCTATTCTGAGAAAAGGGGAACCGGCGGTTTCCTGCCAGTTTTCCCCTGGCCCAGGGAATCCTCCATGGCGGCGCTGCATGCAGCACCACCATGGGGATTCCGACCCCCTTCCCGCCAGCCTGTTTCTGGCGGTTGTCACCGCCAGAACCAGGATGGCGGGAACGGGTGTCGTGGGGCCCCTGGGGGCCCCTGCACTGCCCATGCCGCTGGCATGGGCAGTGCAGGGGCCCCCTCACAGGGCCCCATACAGATTTTCACTGTCTGCTTTGCAGACAGTGAAAATCGCGACAGGTGCCACTGCACCCGTCGCACCCCTGCAACTCCGCCGGCTCCATTCGGAGCCGGCTTCCTCGTTGCAGGGGCTTTCCCGCTGGGCCGGCGGGCGGCTTTTTGGCAGTCGCCCGCCGGCCCAGCGGGAAAGTTGGAATGGCCGCCGCAGTCTTTTGACTGCGGGGCGGTCATTCGGCGGTGACCGCATGGCGGGTGGCGACCGCCGCCCGCCGCGGTCAGAATGACCGCCTAAATCAGTCTTAAGGGTGCACAAAGCACCTCTTTTGTCCACTCAGGAAATCAAAATGCAAATCAATTGCACAAAATACCTGCTGACACTCGATGGGACTGGCTTCCTTAGGCCTTGAACACCCCACATGTTGCATGAGTAGCGTCCCCACCAAAGGCTTGTCCAAAGCAGACATTTGTAAGGCTTTTATCTTGGAATATTGAGGCGCAAAATCACTACTGGAAAACTGTCCCCAACCCAAAGGCTGGCACCACATGGACATAATTGCCCTCCAGGAAACTATGTTACAACAGGATCATCCACTGGTGGGCTTCATGTGCTATCAAACAAAGGCAGTCACATGAAAAGTCTTCGTTGCTTGGAAGTACTCTTTATTTTCAGTGTAATCTACAATAATGCAGAACAGCAAAAATACCTCCGCCACCGACGCCCTTCCAACCGTTTCTCCCGTCATATGTCGAGTCTCCAGACCAGGTTCTCGAATCCTTACAAGACTCGACATACGAACTGAGAGAGAACCCAACATATCCTTCCCTTTAACACATACAAAGTTACACCCAAACATTTACAAAAACACGTAACACATTTTGTTAAACTAAAAGTACAAAATCACGGAACTTCGTAGGAAGCCTCCTATTCCTAGTTGAGGATTTCCTTTCCATGTCCATCGACTCACATTCCTTCTTAATAGGACCTTCCAAATCCTTGTCCTTCCGTGGGTCATTTCTTGCTTCTTGATTTACTTTGGTGGATTCCTTCAAAGATTTGTTCAAAAGTTCCACATCACGAGCCAAGGACAACCTCTCCTTATTCCACCAATTGCCATCTTCCAATTTAACAGCATTTTTACAAATTTTGATGACTTTCTTAGGATAAGAAAATCTAGATTCACCTTTCTGAACAATGCGGGCACTCTTGATTTTGACATAATCACCCAACTTCACACAAATTGTTTTTCTAGAATCACCTTTGTATTTATTCTGAGCAGAAATCCTTTTTCCACTCACTTTCTCAATCAATCCCTCATCAACTCCATTTTCACCCATCCACTTCCTTTTCAACTTAGTACTAGGAGCTCTTCCCTTCAATAATATAAAAGGAGACACACCAGTATCTGCATTGGGTGTGGTCCGCACTACCCACAACAACTTTTTAAGTTCATCCTTACAATTTAACCCTCCAGCTTTGGCCAACTGCATATTCTCTTTAATCACTCTGTTAAAGCGCTCAACAAGACCATTACTCCTAGGATGATAAAGTGAAGTCTTAACATGTTTAATGCCCATGAGCACCAAAAAATCAGAAAATTGAGAAGATGTGAATTGACTACCGTTGTCGGTAAGTATCTCATCAGGAATACCCTCTCTGAGAAAAACAGATTCCAAAAATTCAATCATCTTATGCGAATTAGGTACTTTCACCAACTTAAACTCGGGCCAACGACTATAAAAGTCTATTAACACTATACCATACTCCACTTGCCCATTGAGCAAATTGACAGGTCCAATCAAATCCACTGCAACCTTACTCCAGGCTTTCCCAGGCACTTCAATAGCTTCAAAAGGAGATGGCAGGACAACCTGAGACTTGTCACTGATAGCACAGGCCAAACAATCTCTCACAAAGTGTTCTACATCTCTGTCCAGTCCAGGCCACCAGAAATCCTCTCTTATTCTTCTTTTCATAGCCCGCATACCTATGTGTCCTTCATGTCCCAAGGATAATACTTTGTATCTTAAATCCTTAGGTACAACCATTGCATCCGCACGCATCAACACGTTATTTACAATAGATAACTCCTCAAAAACATGTTTGTACACTTCACACTGTTCAGACTTGCATACAGACCATCCCTGTGCTAGGCCCTTCATGACCTCCTTCACTTGATCATCACTTCCACACGCTTGCCTCCACTCATCTTCCGTCACCGCACCACCCAAATGAAACTCTATAGAGGATACCAGGACATCATCTTCTTCTGGTTCCTCCTCATCTGACTCATTCTTGCAAGGAAGACGGGAAAGAGAATCAGCAAGTGTATTCCTTGCACCCGGAACATATTCCACATGAAAGTTAAACATTTGTAATCTGTACTGCCACTTAGCTATTCTGGGAGTGGCTCGATGCGCACCAGAGGTAGAAAACTTTTGCACTAAGGATTTGTGATCCATCCTGACTGTAAAGTGCACATCCCACAAATACGATTTGAAATGCACAATGCCCCACCAACATGCAAGGGCTTCCCTTTCAATAGTTGAGTAAGTTTCTTCGGCACCTCTCAGACTACGTGAAGCAAAGGCTACCACTTCATCCCTACCATTTTTCTTCTGCATTAAAACAGCACCTAATCCAAGTTGACTGGCATCCGTCATTATTACTATTTCGTCCCTTGTGTTAAAAGACTTCAACGGAACTGCCATTGCTACTTCCTTTTTAATGGCTGCAAACTCCCGTTCTCACTCCAGACACCAATCAAATTTGACATTTTTCTTTAAAAGAGATCTGATTTTATGAGTTTTACTTGCACAATTAGGAATGAACCTTGAATAAAATTCAATCAGATCCATGAAGGATCTGACTTGGTCTTTATTACTAGGAGACTGAAAATCTTCAATAGCTTCAACCAGCTTTTTCTTTGGTTCCACTCCAAACTTAGAAATTTTATACCCTAGATAATCAATACTAGATACACTAAATTTACATTTGTTTGCCCCTAGTACAATCCCCTTTTTATTCAACAAAGTTAATACCTGTTCCATTCTTTCATCATGCTGTGCTTGATCCTTGCCAAAGACTAGAATGTCATCCTGGAAAGCAATTACACCTTCCATACTTCCAAATAAACTATCCACCACCCTTTGGAATACCGCAGAAGCTGAAGCTAAACCAAATGGCATGCGTCTAAATTGGAACAAACCTTCCGGAGTAACAAAAGCTGTCAAATGTCTTGACTCAGGATGCAGATTAATTTGATGATAAGCCGATGTCATGTCCAACCAACTGAACATGCTGGCCTCATCTAGAATGGATAGAATTTCAACAATGTTAGGCAATGGATGGCAATCCACCCAAATTTGTGCATTGAGGTCACGTAAATCAACACACATGCGAATAGAGTTATTGGCTTTACGAGCAATTACTATGGGGGCCACCCAATCTGATGCATGCACCCTCTCAATTATGCATTGATCACATAATCTATCTAGCTCCTTTTTCAACTCTGCTCTCAACGCTAAAGGTACTCTACGTACTTTATGAACCTTGGGAATTGCATTCTCCTTTAACTTTATCTTGTGTGCAAATCCCTTGAACATACCAATTCCTTCTTTAAAAACACCTGGAAATGCATCGACCCACGTAGAACTAATAGATAACACCTGGTTATAATTCTTGCTCAGTATAACTTGTTCGGGGTTATTGGGATCTAACAAAATACCCAACTTTCTTTGGTCTTCCCAACCTAAAAGACATGTATCATCATTAGCTACATACACTACTCCCTTAGTCACATTACCTTGGAATCTCAACTCGACTTCACACTCCCCCAAAACTTCCACTGGTTTGCCACCATATCCCACAGGCTTGATGCTAGACTTCCTGAGCCCAACATGGCTGAAATTTTCCTTCCACACCTTTTGACTCACAAGTGTATAAGGTGACCCAGAATCGGCTACAACAATTATTTCACGGCCATTAATTGACAATTTACAGGTAGGCCTTTTAGTGTTGTTAAGCATAACAACATCACTCTCATTAGAACAACACACAACAGTAAGAATTTCGTCATCCTCATTAGAGGAAGAATTAGATCCATCCAAATTGTCATTGTGTAACTTAAAAACCTTGTCCCTTGAACTGGAACTTGATATGTTAACAGCCCTACACACTCTAGCAAAATGCCCAACTTTGGAGCATTTTGAACATTTTTTACCTACTGCAGGGCAATTACTTGCATTACCTAAATGGATGGAACTACCACACCTAAAACATTCCCTTTTTTTGTAATTTTCCTTCCTAACTGATGTTTCAGCTTTGGCAATTGCTTGGGATTTGTTAAATTTCTGTTTGATTATAGCTACTTTCTGATGAGAATCTTTCTGACTAGTTATATTCATCTGTTGCATATACGTTGTTGTATTCTCGATTCTAGTGGCTATCTCCACGGCCTTTTCTAAAGTTAAATTCGGTGTAGACAATAGTGTCTCTTGAACTTTCTTATTATTGGTTTTCTCGACAAGTTGATCTCTAATCATTTCATCCTCACATGCCTTGTAATCACAGGAAACCGCTAACATTCTTAAAGCCCCCACATAGTTAGCAACAGGTTCACCAGGAACTTGCACCCTTTTATAAAATTTGTGTCTTTCCATAATAACATTTTTACATGATCTAAATCTGTTATCAAGAGACTTAATGGCAGAAGCATATTCATCAATACCGCCATCACCTTCACCCACATCTATTGCAACAGACACCTGTGGAATGTGTTTTAAAATTTTGCGGCCCTCTGGACCTAAACAATGACGTAAAACAGCAAACTTTTTCCTATGAGTAAAGGAGTCACCGTCAATGGCATCTAAATATGCCTCAAAACCTTCTTTCCAGGAATCCCAATCCGCTTCTGAAGAAACAGGATCCGGAGAGAATACAGGAGGAGGAAGAATGGATTGCTGCATATTAAATGTAACCACAATAAATGTTAATTAAAATTAAGCAATGAGGAATCGTGTAGAACACAAAGATATGCGTGTCCTGTTAATTTTCAAGACACACTGCGCAAGGTGTGCGTGTCACCGCAGAAAACAGGTTGAAGGAGAACAATTTAACACTACTATACTGCTTGAAATGCTTGGAAAACTTGGAAACAAGTAACTTGCAGAATGAAGTCACTTTCCACTTAGTAAAGTCAACAGATGAAATGAATCACGAAGAATTGGCCGGTTCACTCGTTTCCTGGCGTCTCCGTTGCCAGGAAACGAAGTAACGCATAAGACGTGTATTCAGCGTCTTCGTTGCTTAGCAACTAAGTTCCCAACACCGGCGCATGACGGGACACGTGAATAACGACAGGAGGAGGCGCGCGCTGGATCCGACATGCGCAGAAACCTCCCCGTGTCAAACAGCCCAAAAATTTATGAAAATCAAGGAAGACAGATTGCAGGCTCCTCGAAGAACGGAGACGCAAAGACTCCCCTCAGCAGGATCGAAACACTGAAGGCCAGTTGAAGACGCCGCGCGTTGAACTCCTCAAAAGGTGCACACGTAGGTCCAGCTGTCCTGCAGTCACTCGTCGCCAATGAAAAGTCTTCGTTGCTTGTAAGTACTCTTTATTTTCAGTGTAATCTACAATAATGCAGAACAGCAAAAATACCTCCGCCACCGACGCCCTTCCAACCGTTTCTCCCGTCGTATGTCGAGTCTCCAGACCAGGTTCTCGAATCCTTACAAGACTCGACATACGAACTGAGTGCGAACCCAACATCACACAAGCAATATGGCAGACCTACTGGGGGACTAACAGTCTACTTTTTATTAGATCTAAAGATAGCCACAGAGGAGCTACTGCAAGAGGACTTGGCGTTCCAAGCAGTAAAACTTAGTAATTGGGCCTTAAATACGGATACAATTTCAAAATATGGGACAGGGTAGCTTGACTAGCATGTTGGAGTGGCTGAGATGATGTTGGGGTGGAATAAAGAACAAGCAATTTCTTTCTGAAGTTTTCCCAGACTTCCAGCATATTGACATTAATGTTTAGGCTTTCCTGCATAATAAGTCTAGCAGATGATGCTAAAACTGCTATTGTATCGGATGACCAACGTAGTCTCTTTAGATTTGTTATTTCTATGAGACCCACCTCTGACAGAGCTTAAGAGTGAACAGGTGGAGAGAGCCCTAAGGTAAGTATTTGATACGAGTGATAACTGCAAATACTGTATTTTAATTCGAACTGCCGTACCAGCAGGATCAAAGTTACAGTGACTAGGATGTAGTGTACAATAGACTGAAATTTAGGGCCATAATATGTGTAGCTTGGAGGTGAGTCACCTTAAAATCTTCTACTTAGGGCCCACAGTCTTAGATATTCCAGAGAAGTTATTAACTGCTCTCCCTGCTGGTCACTCCGTTCAAAATTCAGGTGGTCATTCTGACCTTGGCGGTCCATGACCGCCATGGCGGAGTGCGGCGGAAGCACCGCCAACAGGCTGGCGGTGCTTCCTGGGCGATTCTGACAGCGGGTCGGTAAAGCCGCGGTCGGAAAAGGGGAGCCGGCGGTTTCCCACCGGTTTCCTGCTGGCCCAGGGAATCCGCCATGGCGGCGCTGCTTGCAGCACCGCCATGGGGATTCCGAGCACCTTCCTGCCAGCCTGTTTCTGGCGGTGTCCACCGCCAGAACCAGGATGGCGGGAACGGGTGCCGTGGGACCCCTGGGGGCCCCTGCACTGCCCATGCCAATGGCATGGGCAGTGCAGGGGCCCCCTAACAGGGCCCCACAAAGATTTTCACTGTCTGCTGTGCAGACAGTGAAAGTCGCGACGGGTGCCACTGCACCCGTCGCACCCCTTCAACTCCGCCGGCTCCATTCCGAGCCGGCTTCATTGTTGAAGGGGCTGTCCCGCTGGGCCGGCCGGCGGTCTTCTGGTGGTCGCCCGCCGGCCCAGCGGGAAAGCCGGAATGGCCGCCGCGGTCTTTTGACCGCGGAGCGGTCTTTCGGCGGGAACCGCTTGGCGGGCGGCGACCGCCGACCGCCGCGGTCAGAATGACCGCCTCAGTGTTGTCTGTGTCGGAACATTCCAGCATAAATTGTCATCACTGAGTATTTCATTATCCTCTTGGGCCTTAAGTAGATTTGAGTTAAAGTCACCAGTCAAAATGATATCCCAATCTGTGTGGAGTTGACGGTAATTTTTAATAATTACCAGTAACATGTTTATTTCATCCCTCTCACAAAAAGAACTAGGATGAATGTATGAATTAACCAGCAGCAATGGCGGTAAGCAATTCTCTTAACAAGATCCACAGGAAGCTGACAAGACATCTGAAGACATGCCAAGGCAATCTACACCCTTGGGAACAACTGAAGAGCGCTATAAAGGAATGCAAAAGGCAAATATGGATGGAAAAAGCTGAAGGAAAGAGACTCTTCTTTTCAAAGATTATATATGCTGCAAAAGAGAAAAATCCCAGGAGATTCTGGGAAATCATCAATCACTTGAACATCAGAGGAAATCCTATTAACAATTCAAACATCACAGAGAATGACTGGGTGAATTATCTCAAGAAAACTTTCTCAATAAATCACCAAATTAGTGAAAACAGCATGCCAGCAATATTGCCAACAGTAATCATGGTAAAATATCCCCAATCCCCAGTGACCAATGAAGAGGCAGTTGATCTAACTCTGTCTTCTGACAGCATATATCAAGTCCTTCTTAAGGTCTGTCGCGTTGGGGCTCCCTGGCCAAAGGATTTACCTCAAGCCATCTTCAAGGAAGAAGCAGTCTTTTCATCCAAGGTGCTAAGGGCCAGATGTAGCAAAGAGATTGCGCCTCGCAATTAGCGAAAATCGCCGTTTGCGAGGCACAAATGCCTCTTTGCTATGCAGAAATGCATTTTGCGAGTCGGATCCGACTCGCAAAATGCATTTCCGACTCGCAAATAGGAAGGGGTGTTCCCTTCCTATTTGCGACCCGCAATGCGATTCAATTCCATTTGCGACCGCTTTTGCGGTCGCAAATGGAATCGCAGTTACCATCCACTTGAAGTGGATGGTAACCCAGTCGCAAACGGGAAGGGGTCCCTATGGGACCCCTTCCCCTTTGTGACTGGAATAGAAAATATTTTTTCAGAGCAGGCAGTGGTCCAATGGACCACTATCTGCCCTGAAAAAATCCGAAACTAAAGGTTTCGTTTTTTTTTTTCAAAGTGCAGTTAATTTTCCTTTAAGGAAAACGGGCTGCACTTAGAAAAAAAAAATGCTTTATTTAAAAGCAGTCACGGACATGGTGGTCTGCTGTCTCCAGCAGGCCACCATCCCCGTGAGTGCCCCTACTCGCAATGGGGTCGCAAACTGCGACCCACCTCATTAATATTAATGAGGTGGGTCTTTGCGACCCCATTGCGAGTTGCAGAAGGTGTCTGAGACACCTTTCTGCATTCCAAATTGCGACTTGCAATTTGCGAGTCGCAGGAACTCGCAAATTGCAAGTCGCAATTTGGAGTTTTGGTACATCTGGCCCTAAGTTCTCTGTATCAGGAAGTCAGACTGGGAGGGGCAATTCCCATGAGTTGGTGAGGTTCCATAATCAACCCGATATACAAGGGTGGGGACAGGGATAGCCCAACCAATTACAGGTTAATCACCCTTCTTAATTCAGAGGCAAAAAAACTATGCCTCCTTGCTGAATTAATAGCCTGGTTTGGTCAAAGATAATATATGCTGCAAAAGAGAAAAATCCCAGGAGATTCTGGGAAATCATCAATCCCTTGAACATCAGAGGAAATCCTATTAACAATTCAAACATCACAGAGAATGACTGTGTGAATTATCTCAAGAAAACTTTCTCAATAAATCACCAAATTAGTGAAAACAGCATGCCAGCAATATTGCCAACAGTAATCATGTGAAAATATCCCCAATCCCCAGTGACCAATGAAGAGGCTGTTGATCTAACTCTGTCTTCTGCCAGTATATATCAAGTCCTTCTTAAGGTCTGTCGCGTTGGGGCTCCCTGGCCAAAGGATCTACCTCAAGACATCTTCAAGGAAGAAGCAGTCTTTTCGTCCAAAGTGCTAAGTTCTCTGTATCAGGAAGTCAGACTGGGAGGGGGCAATTCCCAAGAGTTGGTGAGGTTCCATAATAAACCCGATATACAAGGGTGGGGACAGGGATAGCCCAACCAATTACAGGTTAATCACCCTTCTTAATTCAGAGGCAAACAAACTATGCCTCCTTGCTGAATTAATAGCCTTGTCTGGTAAATATAAAATCATCCCCCCAATCCAACAGGCTTTAGAAAAGGGGTGGGCACCACAACGAATATATTAATGACTACCTTCCTCGCTGAACAAAGCAGACGACAAAATAGAAGGTTTTATCTTGGTTTTATTGATTTTAAGGCCGCCTTCAACCAAGTGGACAGACTGCTCTGGTGTAAATTAAAGCGATGGGGTCTGTTAGAACCACTTTCGAATGCAATAATTTAATCATATTCTGACACGTGAGTGCGAATAAAAATTGGAGATGGCACAAGGCTCTCGTGGAAAATCTTTACATTTTCTGGTTTGAAACAAGGCTGTGTGCTTGCCCCACACCTATTTAATTTACTTATGGCAGTACTCTCCCCGGCTCTGGATGCTGCAAATGTACATCCTCCCCACCTGGGAGTGATTCTGTGAACACATCTACTATACGCAGACAACCTGCTCTTGTTCAGCCATACCAAGGTGGGCCTCTGAAGATCTTTAAATAGTTTGGCCAATTATGTCCAGTCTAACCAACAAGTAAACAATGTGCTCCAATCCAAAATAATGCCAGTTGGTTGCCGGTAACCCCCCTCTGTCAGGATGGCTTTAAATAATGTTTTGGTGGACTTGATGCCATACTATAAATACTTGGGAGTATATCTAGATGGTCAAGGCACCTTTATTCAACAGAAACAATATATAGAGCAAAAAAACACATCTTTAATTGACACCTTTTACCTTTGGGCAAATCAGCTAGAGGGACCCTCATTTCATCTGTTGTTAACAGTCATTTCTTCCAGGTTGCTCCCTAAACTCACTTACGCCAGAGTGGCAATGTGTGGCTTGGAAGCAACACTTACAGGCAGAATCCAGCTCAATGTCTACTGGCGAGTCTTCAAACTCCCACAATCAGCGTCTCCAGTGCACTCCGTTTGGAATTTGGGTCAGTTCGGTAAGAACTGGCAGCAAAAGCAGAAGGGGCAAAGATCTGGTATAAAATTAGTCGCTCCGAGGATAAATTTAATAGTTCCCTCTGGTTGGCCTTGGAAACGGACCGACAGTCAACCTATAATAAATATCTCCAGTTATCCATTAGTCAACTGCATCTGCAGGAGCTGTGGGATGTGGCGCCTTTTTATGATTCATTTAAAAGAGGTGCCAATAAGGCCAGCAAATCTTTGTCTTTTATTCAAGATAATGCTAAGTTCAGCGCCCGCTTCCATGCATGGATGGTCATAAGGAGTTATGGGCAATCTACCAACCACAGCAAACATTCCAGTATGGAGGAATCCAAGCTCAGTGCAATGCAGGCACTGTCAATGCCACAAGGAAGATCTCACCCACATAACCTGTGAGTGCCTGTCCGTGCCTGTATGACCTCCGGCAGAGGCTTCTGAGACGAATGTTTAATGACAGAGGTGTTCGGACTTGTAGAGCAGCCATAGGAGCTTGCTTCAACCTACATGGTTCGCAGTTAAACTGCAAGTTTGTTAGGTTTATGGCTGTAGTGCTGCGGTGCAAGTGTTCCTAGGTCTCTGGAATGGCTAGCAAAACAGTGTAATATTTATTATTTTTGAAACAATAGTTGCTATCAGTATTATTAAATGCTATTAATGAAACTACACTTGCATTTTAGCCATCTGTACTGGGGAAATATTACTGAGGTTGGGCGCAAAAGTGAACCTTACCTACTTTAGTCTGATTTAAAGTTTAGAGATCTTAAAAGAATGTGATGCTGTCGTATTATTGATGCAGGGTGGATAAGTGTTCTTTACGCACTTTAGCCGGATTTAAAATCAAGAAGTTTGAAAAAAAACACGTTTATGTTGTTTCATCTTGTTTACGTTTGCAGGCCACTAGTTCCAAGTGGGTGGTGGTGTAATTGGGCCCGCAAGCCTTTGATGCAGGATTACAAAGGTTGGCTCTTGTTGCACTTAACAAGGTTAACCGGGACGACTTTAGTGAGCAAATGTGCAGCATAGAGCACTTTATGCATCCGTCCAAAGAGGCACTATAGTGGTTACGAACGCAAACGCAGTACAAGTACTTTTTGGATTGATTCAAACTTTTAGGGTTTTAATGAACATGGTGTTATTACAGTCAAGCACCCTCACCTTTGGCTTTCAGACTCTAGGAGGTCTGCTGTCAGTTAACAAGGTGATTTGGGGTGCACAGTGCGCTGTAAAGCATTGTAGAGATGTTAGTGTCGAGATACCTCCTTTTTAATTTTAAAGATGTTTATTTTGTAATGGAATATCTCTTAATTGTAGTGAAATGTATTTAGTGAATATGTAAGATGTATTATTGTTGTGGTTTTAATTAACTGAAACAATAAAATCAATCAATCATAGAGTCTCAGTGAGTAGTGCTTATTTCATGATCATCAATTACAATAGTATTTCGCCAATCAGTGAACCCTTCTCTTGTAACAAAATGTGAGAATTATTTAGGAGCAAACAGTTTGCAGACAAAACAGTAAACTGATCCTGTTGATGGTGAATACAATAAGAACTATCTCTTGTATTTTTCATCATTGGCTTTTTTCCCAACGAAAAGCTTTTGTGAACAGTATCTTGCAGGTTTGCCGCTACTGAAATGCCGGTAAGACTTGCCAAATGACCCATTGCGGTGTTGACAGTCACTGTGTCACCAGCAAACCAATAAGCCACATCACCAGCAGATAAATAAAGCCACAACCCTGGATCTTTTGCCTTACTTACGTCATCTCTTGCAGACTGAATCATTTCACCACCATCACCATGGTCCACTAAACTTTCCATTTCAGCAGTTATTGCAACCCTAGAATGTTTTGTAAAGCACCTTGAATCAACATTTGCAGTATGAAATCAGTAGTGGGACATGTGCTAGATGAACCCGCATGTGGCTCCTCAGTTATGGCAACGTCATCATATTTTGATTTTGACGTGATCAAAGTGGTACTTGTGTCCACTTTTGATGACGGACATTGGTTACGATCCTCAATTGGAATATCATGTTGTGGAACTTGTGTGAAGAAGTCAGTCAGCTTTGCAGTCTTGGTCACTAAATCCAAAGTCTTCTCTTTTTTCTTTTTTGATAATTTTCGCTTTTGTGCACCACTTAACTGAAAACATTCATCCTGGTTCTTGGAGTCTGTAAAATACAGAAATAAAAATAATATTTTGTTTGTATATTATGAGGCAATCAACAACATAGTTATACGTATCACAGGCAGAGCCATACAAACAATTTAATTACTGTGTCTCTTGTGTGCTTGTGTTTTAATTAATATAGATGAACTTTGTCTCAGAATTTTAAACTGAAAAGTGGAATTGCTTGGTGCGTGGTTTAAATTAGTAGCATCAGCGGGGCTCGAACCCGCGTAATAGCGCATCCACAACATCGCAGTGGATGCAGGCCACCTTGTGTCACATGATGAAATCAATTTAGGGACTACCACCACGTGAGAAAAAGAAACATTCATGCTGTCAAAATTGAAAGAAGAAAAAGAAAAAAACACAGGAAACAGCTTACTACCACGAGTTACAATGTTAGCACTGAGTTGTTGGCACATCACATGCTGGGTGCTGAGTGAGTTACCCCGATGCCGCTTCACTCACTCTCAGTGGATGACTGAAGGGGATAGCAGACATCACCAAGACAAGAACAATCATGTGAACCTCGGTGGACCGTGTCGCAGTTACTAGATTCTAATTTTGTTGTATTCCCAAGGTTAATGTATATCATTAACCTCTATTATTACTATTTTATTATTTTTACTATTGAATACACATGTATGTAATTTTTTCATTTATTGTGGGAGCCTCTTTTGTGGAACCTGATTCAGCTGCACCATTTGTAGTTTTGCACCATATCATCCATGGTAAATTTGGCAATGGAAACTCTGTGGTGTCTCTCCTTCCGTTGATGCCCTAAGCATGTAATAATTTTGCTTAATGGCTAATCCAGCATAGGGGGGGGAGAGATAAAAATTGAAACAAGGAGTCCTGTAAAGGTCCCCAAAATAGTTCCACAGGACAAGATTTCCAAACCCCACCTGAACAGAGCTACAGTAAGCTCCCTGAAAATAAGTCCTCAGGAAAATTCACCCCTACATGCTATCAATGTCATCAGTACTTTGGACACTTCAAGGGTGATACCAAGTGTCCCAAGACGGAACAACCCCCCTCTAGTGGGTAGACATTGGTCCTGGCTAGTGTAGCACTTGGGGAGGAAATTACCACGGGTAGTGTGGGTAGTGCAGAGGTTACCTTAGTGTCCATGGGTGAAGGAGAGATGTTGCCAAACGCCCATGTGCCTAGCAATACTAAAAAGTAGAGGCAGTGGGTCACCTTCAATGGATAGAGGGTGGAGGGTCAGGGAGACACAGGAGCCAGTACGACAACCATCAAGTGTCATCTGGTGTCCTCAGAACAGGTAGTCCATTATGAATTCCACCAGAGTACTGCAGATGACAACCATGAGAGTCACTATCTAGTGGCTCTGATTCCTTTTGAACGGAGGTAGGTTTCAGGTTCCTTAAGGGTTTCTGTCCATATATGCCTGTGGATTGTCTCCTTTGTAATCAGCTGGAGAACACCATCTGAAATAAAGATGTTGAGTAGATGTGCCTGGCCACTTGGCCAGTGGCAACCTGAGAGGGATGTCAGGAGGACCTGGAGCTAAGAAAAATGCACCAGATACCTGCCAAGAAGAGAAAGCATGAGGGGTGCTGGAAACCTACTCTTGAAACACTTCAAACACCCATGGTCTGGGAGGAGGTGGAACCTGAGGGCAAATCCCCAGAACCTACAGAGGAGGACATTGCGCCCTGGGAACTACCTGAACTGACCAATTGGCAGAAGGAGGTCCGACCAGGGAGGAGTTCTGTAGAGCACAGAAGGAGTGTCCTATTCTGGAGGGCCTACAGAGGCAGGCAGAGACCCTAGTAGCTTGCAACACCTCTGGTGATCACATGTTTGACTGAGAGAATGGTCTCCTGTAGAGCGAGCCTAAAGTTCCTGCACATGGTGCCACTTGTGTGTTGGTGGTCCCACAGTGCTACAGGGCCTTCCATCCGGAGCTGGCTCATAGTGTTTCCCAGGCATGTTTTCTAGACCTTTGGCAGGGTTGTCACCCACATTTATGGCCTGTGTGAAGATGGTCTCCAATACGTTCTGCAGATCATGTGCCGCCTGCCAGGCCTGTGGGAAATGAGGAGGGAAGCTTCAAGTCTCCTTTGGTTTCCCTCCCTGTTGTTGGCACCCCCTTTCAAAGAGTAGGTATCAACATCGTGAGGCCTCTGGACACCAAGACGGCCCTGAGCAACAGGTTTATCCTGGTTTTGGTGGACCATGCCACTTGGTACTCAAAGCCTTTGAACAGTCACTGTACCCACGGTACCCTCTGACACAGATCGTGGTTGCTGCTTGAATAGGGATTTACACCCCCCCATTAACCCAATTTCCTCCACACTGTATAACAACTATTCAACACAAGCACTTTCCCAAACATGCACTGGAGGATAACCTATTGTGAACAGAAGCTTTGGCTTTTCTGAAAGATTTTTTACAACAAGCTTTAGCCGTTACTTAGAAACGTCCCTCTTCAATCCTCAGCATGTGCTGTCATCCTTTACCTTGCTTTACATGGACTACTTTTTTGCACCTAGAATTTTATTGGTAGATTAATCGTTCACCATATAACTTTCACCATGTGCAACCAGAAATGGCTTGAGGTCCTACACTATTGCCATTCTACGCAACCACACACATACACAGTTATTCTGTGCTATACATGACTGTAGGCCTTTACTACCAATTTTCATTTTTGAAATCATCTAAGAGCTTATGGAGTAATGTGAATAGCAGTATCATGGATGATTTCAACAGTGATATCATCAATAAT
Source organism: Pleurodeles waltl (assembly GCF_031143425.1). Classification (NCBI taxonomy): domain Eukaryota; kingdom Metazoa; phylum Chordata; class Amphibia; order Caudata; family Salamandridae; genus Pleurodeles; species Pleurodeles waltl. The sequence continues at coordinate 113,462,271 of NC_090438.1, forward strand.
GTTATTTGAGATGTCATCAGTGATGTTATATGCACTGCAAGTTATATTTAGTTTATTAAACTATAACCGGCCAATTTAATCATTTTTTTAAATGCAGTTCTTGTCTCATTCCGTCGCCTAATTATAACGTCACCAAAACAAGATACAGATACAAATATAAAGAACTGTGCTGTCATCGCACTTTTATTAATAGGGACTCTGGTATATCGGGGACAATGCACAGAGGCATGTACTACTCCAGTAGTGCTAATTCCCATCCTCATAATTGTTTTTATGAATCAGCCCCTTAGGGTGCACCCAATCTCACCCATCACACTCCCAAGGTTACTGCACTGAAGTGCTACAGCGAGCCTTAGTTACAATCAAATTAAAGGGTAAGCTGGATATATTGGTCGGGTTTTCAATAGCTGTTCCATTTAACCACTGTTAGGAGACCGCTTCTCCAAAAGGACTGTAATTAGTTTTGCAGGCATTTTAATTTCTAGTTTGCACAGAGGCTCTTATGTGTGGCAGCTGCTCCACTGAAGCATCAATTGTAAATACTGCTGTGTCTTGAAACATCTAAGATGGCTATCACCATAAAGAAAGCATACAAGCAATTAGTGAGTTAAAGGCATGTGACCCTTATGTTTTTTTATGAAAAGCAGACCACTGTTTGAGGAGGTGAAGTCTATTGAAAATTAAGATGAATCAATAAGTACATATTTTATAATTTATGTTTCTCAATTCTCTTACTCAACATTTTCATTTTCACAGTTCACATACATAAACACTGGACCCTACATAAAGTTAGCTAAAGATATTTACTATGGACTGGCAACACAGAAAATGTGACTCTAGGCAGTGCTGCCCTTCGTTGTATGGATCAAAATCCAAAAGGCTTTACAGGCTGCCACCCACTGTAGTACCATTTAAGGCTATACCAACAACCCCACTGGATAGATTAAAGTATTGGATGGCTTCTCACTGACTCTCCACAATCTGCATGTGGAAAACTAATGACAAACCTTTTGGATTATCCAAACATTGTCAACAATATCCTTATTTAACATCGGCTACAGGAACATTTGTGGCTGCATCTATCCTTGCGCTATTCTATAACATTTATTACCATACGCCATGAAACTTACAAAATACCTCTACCGTAGATACAAATTTCATGCGTGCACTCAGTGCTGGTCTAACTGCAATCAACACCTCTTCAACCCAACATTACGAAGTTGCACACCGCAAATGTGACTGTGGTGGTCCAACCAACACGTCTCAGAAGGTGGAAATGGACAATATAAAGGGAGACACTCACCTACAGGCAGCTTTACATGTCCGATGCCACCAGGGAACCCATCACACACGTTCCTGCCGCTGCTGGTGATAATTTAAATGAGACCTAAATCAACGCCATCGTGGATGCAACCAACCATAAGTACACACACCTACCTGTGTGATTAACCTTAACAACAGATCGTAGCGCTGTTGTCCAAATTATATGGGGAGCACGCTACGGGCAGCAAGTACACTTGGTATTGTGTCCTGCGTCTGAACCAGATACCATGAAGGACACATGCACAGTCACAATACGCCCCCTTGGAGCAGGTCAATCACACAACACTGCAAAACTACACGAAAACACACGGCTACACATCTCATGCACAGGCAAAATGAAGTCTACACAACATTTTCACACACATCACCACCAACACACAAACATCACCCATACAAATGCAACTCACACCCTCACATTCCACACAGGCCAGGGACTGTTGTCACATACAACACACATATGTAACAATGTGGTATTAAACACAAACAACCCTGCAGTGGACACACACATCACAGGACAATGGAAGGACAATGGCATGCGCAATACACACAGGGACAAATATAGAAAGGGCAATATCCACACAATACTTGCATTATTATGGGGGCACCAGGAACACTCAGGGACACTTTCTAAATGTCCATAAAACAGCATGTACATAGGAAAAGGCCCTACATGTGTCTGAGGGACAAACAGTACCATACACAAAAGTCATGAATAGTGCTGGGTGATAAACACCACTCTGCTCACGGAGTTTGCAGAGTTTTTCCCACTCCAGGTTCCGTGTAGAGTTTTGCCTCACTCAGTGAGTTGGTGAGCCCGAGCAAGGAAAATCTTACTCAAGATCACCTTCCCGGGAGATTTCTCAACACGAGCGGTTGCAGTATGGTTGCGACCGCTTGCATTGAGAAACCTTCCGTTAGTGTTGAGGTAGCTGTCGCTCGAGTAGAAAATCAACTTGAGCAGCAGAAAAGAAGCAGCGCCCTCCTGCACTGCACAGGGAGCTGTTCATGCTGATTTTTCAGCACAGGACAAACTCCTAGCACTAAAAATCAGAGTGAACGATGTGTCTTAATGCACTCTGCCGCTTGTGGAACTCCACAGAGCATGGCAGAGTTTTTTGGGCACTTCACAGAGCTCCACATAGCACCACTCCACAAACTCTGCCCAGGCCTAGCCATGACCATCCACACAATGTGAAAGTACAAGTTCACTAAGCACATACAACTACAAATGAATGGGGAATACGCCTATAGGAACCAGCTGAAAGGGGCACACTGATAAATGTACCATTTAACCATTTATTTAATTGTTGTTAGCCTATCCGGCCATAACAATAATCACACAATAAATATCAGTCCATCACACTCGGTAAAAATCACATTGAATAAAACGTCTCAATAGAAAGGGAAAACAGTGCTTGAATTTTTGATTTAATATGTGCCGAAATGTATCCGATTTGCCCTGCATTATCATAAAAATTAGTGTATAACCATAATTTGCATAAAACTTAACTTATTCTAGAAAAACATTATAAATCTAAAATTTAAATATCTTGTTCTGGCACAAATCATTTGGGACCTTACGGTGCCTGCCAACCGTTTAGTAGAAGCCCAAGGCCTAACCCAGTTTTACAACACCCTGCACCGATTTCCCAAGCTAGATAGCAATGGGATAACACGAGCAGTTATGCTTGTGCCAACTGTGGGTGCATTGATGAACGTAACTTCCATGCTTCCAATATATAAGTTAAAACCTTTGTCACAATGTGTTTCTCGTCTGATCGCATACATAACACTTCCGCCTCATTGCACTTCCTAACTCCGTAGGATCTAAAAAGTGGACGTAAATACAATTTGCGGAGTTTAAGCGTGAAGTGACATAATAAAAGGAAGTGGGAAAGTGTTTCTTGGCCGTCATGGAGACATGGGCAACATTCTAATCTACCCGGAGGAACGGGTTGCCATCTGTTGGTCACCGCCATCACTGGTAGAGTACCCATACGGAATTTAAAATAGAGAACCCTTTTTTCCTCCGGATAAATACTGTCTATGAATATTGCTGGTTTAAGCTCTTGGTTAAACAAAATGTAACGCTTAAATAAAGGGATAAGTGTCTCACACATACTCTCAGTCTTTTGCTCCCAATATGCCTTTTTTATGACAGCTAAACTAGGCCTTCTGATTTTTTCTGGATGGAGCCAGAGGTCTTCCTGGCCGATAGCAGCCAGGGTAGTTGAGATGTGTTTGAACCAGGGCAATTTCCGATGACTTTGTAGCTTCATAATGTCCATAAGTACCTCTCTATATGGTTTGAGTTCCTCTTTTGCCCAAATACGGATCCAGTATCTTATTGGAGCCAGAGCAATGTAGTCCTCAACCTTTCTCATTTGTAGATCAATTCTTATTGCATTAATTGGTGTGGCATTGCCTAAACAAAGTAACGGCGTAAAAAAATATTCTCGGTTACTTGTATTGATGGAGTCTTTCTGAATCCCCAGATCTCTGCGCTGTAAAGTGCTGCGGCTCTTGCTTTTGTTTTGTATGCGAGCAGTGCAGAACTCACAGAATGGTTGCCTGTAGCTTTTGCAAATCTGAGTACTGCTCCAGCTTGTTGGGCCAAGGAGATGCTACTTTTATAAATTTGTGGTTTCCATGTCTGTTTTTCGTCCAATCTGCAACCCAGGTAATCATAAGTAGCCACTCGGGCCAAAGGCTTGTTGTTTGCCCTAAAGGTCGATTGCATCGTCTGTTTTTGATTAAGAATCATAAACTTTGTTCTCCCCTCATTGATTACCATGCTCCTTGAGGTGCAAAATGATTCGAAACCCCTAAGTAGTCGATGCATTGCTATCTCCGTTCTTGCCAGTAATACAGCATCATCAGCAAAGAGCAGGATAGGTATACTTTCATTGGCTAGTTTTGGCACATCCAGATTTAATTCCCTCAGGTCTTGACTTACTTCATTTATATAACAATTGAATAAGGTTGGGGCCAAGACAAAGCCTTGTTTTACACCTCGCTCGATTGGAATTTCTGCCGTATAATCATTTCTCGTAGTATATCTGACCCTAGCAGTATTTCCTGTATGCAGTAGAGTTAACAGCCTTAAATTTTTTCCCTGTATACCCATTTCCGACAATAACTGCCATAATGTACACATCCACAGGCAACTACAAACCAAGCTAGCACAATTGAACACCTCCATGTCTGCATTAACAAATCTCAAACTGACACATTTCAGATGAATACATAAGCCATATCAGGGGACAAGTCCAACGCCTTACCTGCTCACACTGGACAAAACAAGATGAAATATTCACCATAACAAATACCAAACAATGCCATGACACCACCTTTGCATTCACCCCCACATATACATACACTCAACATCTACCTTCCCCTTGGGGACACCAGCACTGCCTACAAAGTCAGATAAAGCAAACAATAGCAAAAGGAGCAGCAAGCAGGCTAAAACACACACAAATGTAGGCAGACAACACAAGTCACTCAGGAACAACATAAAGGCAGAAAGGGAATTGCAGGACAAATGTACACCCAAACCAGCTCTTTAGGTGTATTAATTAGTGGCTTCCAAAAAGTCCTATGCAATTGTCCAGTCCATATCATCCTTAATAAAATAGCACAGTGTTGTGCATGAACTTGACTCCTAACTGCCATGAAACCTCCACATGAAGGGGCATCAAGGGGGCAGGCAGGCACCTCAGGGATTATCTGGGGGATGGGGGGGTGGATCGGATTTGGGAGGGGGGTTGGGTTGTAAGAGGTGGACTTCTTCTTGGGAGGGGTGGTCTTCTGCCTGGGAGGGGTAGGGTTCTTCTTGTCTGGGCAAGAGGTATGGGTGCTTGCAGGGGGGGCAGGGGAGGCCTTGGTGTTGAAAGAGACAAGCTGGGTGGGGGCCTCTTGGGTTTTGGACGAATGTTAAGGAAACAGAGGAAAGGGCAAGGTCAAACAAAAGAAAACGTTCTTAGGAACACAGGGACGGTCATCTGAAGGTGGTCGGGATTTGGAGAATGAGGGAGTGATTGTAGGCTGTCTAGGTGTGGATGTTGTGGCTGCATTCTTGAGAGAGGTATGTTTGCGTGTGGTGGGTGTCTGTCGGTGGGTGAGTGAGGGCATTAATGTGTCTTGGGCTTTGGGGTGGAGGTGCTGGGTGATGCAGTGGTGGGTGGGTGTGTGTATGTTGGGGTAGTGACTGCAGCTACTCGGATGTGGTGGATGTCTGTGTGTCTGTAGTTGTGGTGTCTGAGGGTGTGGTGCTTGTGGTGGATGTCTGAGGGTCCGCTGGGGTGGCGTCTGTGGGTATGACGGGTGTGGTGGGTGTGTCAGTGATTGTTGGAGTGCTGCCTGTGGGTTTGCCTGATGGTGTGTGTGTGTGATGCGGGGGTGGTAGGGGTGCCTGTGGAAGTTGTAAGTGTTGCGATGTCTGTTGGTGGATGTTGTTTTTGTGCATGCCTGTGTGTTTTGTGGTTCTTCTGTTTGTGTGTACACCTTTTGGGTGTTGATGTGGATGTCTGAGGATCTGTCTGTGTGCTTTGGTTAGGTAGGGAAAGTGAGATTTGGACTGGGAAGAGGGAGTTGGAGGGGGAATGGAAGGTGGGGGGTGCGTGGGGAGGCCAGAACCTGAAAAGATCTCTGTAGGCCAGGCATTGCACCATGAATGCCTTCCAGGAACGCAGTTGTCTGTTGGAGTTGCGTCGCCAATCCCTGGATGGCATTCTCAATGGTTGACTGACCCACAGACATCAGTCTCAGAAGGTCACTAGCCTCCTCACTGAGGGCAGCAGGGGTAACAGGCCTGGGGCGGAGGTGCCTGCGGCGAAGGAGGCGCCCACCCTCTTGGGTGACTGGGCACAGCCAACTGGGTGGGGAGCAACAGGGAGCATGGTGATAGAAAGAGGGGAGGTGGTGGCAAGGATGGTACTGAGGGATGCCCCAATAGGTCCCCCACCACTGGGGAGTGGCCACTGGAGGAGGACTCAGATGATGACGACGATGCTGTTGAGCAGGTCTACCTTGTGGCACTCCCCTCAACCTTTAGCTCTCTGGGTCCCTCTGTGTCAGTGGTGTCTTGGCCTGAGGTCCCATAGCCAGATGCTTCCCCACTTGGCTCAGCCCCATCTCCTTTGCTTGCTGGTGCAGAAACTGCAATGACAAACAGAAATAGGGTCATCACATCTCCAGGATCACACTTGAACAACAGCTCTGATTATCATGATGTCAAGTAGGCCCCAGCAACTAACTTCACCAAAATGGCCCATACATGTGCCATACCATATGCATGCATGCCAACTGAAATGTCAACAGTTGCCCACGGGAAAATCAGGATCTCAGACAACTACAATTGCATGGCTGAAGTTGTGCAATCCCAGTAACCACTGAACTAGTAGTAGACCTTATCACCCACAAGGTTTTTTCCCCATGTAGCAGACCTCAGTTATCTGTTGTCACATAATTGTAGGCCAATGCCAAATGTATTCCCACATTTCCCACACAAATGCATGCACACATCTATTTGTCACATACATAAAAAGCCAACATAAATAAATGATGCTCCAAAATCCTGCCATGTTGATGACAAAAGTACAATTGCCCAGAGAGGTTGACAGAAATACTCATGGCACACTGGAAGCAGTTCCACTATGTGCACTTCACCAAGTGACATCTGTCCAGTAGAGTGAAAGAGGTATCATTGATGTTGTTCAGATAGGCCACATGTGTCATGGAAATGAACACTGTAGACATCATGGCCCTCATTCTGACCCTGGCGGATACAATCCGCCAGGGCCAACGGGCGCGGGAGCACCGCCGACAGGCCGGCGGTGCCCCTAAGGGCATTCTGACCGCGGCGCTAACGCCGCGGTCAGACAGGGAAAACTGGCGGTCTCCCGCCAGTTTCCCGCTGCCCTGGGGAATCCTCCATGGCGGCGCAGCATGCTGCGCCGCCATGGGGATTCCGACCCCCTTCCCGCCGGCCTGGCTCTGGCGGTTCTTACCGCCAGAACCTGGCCGGCGGGAACGGGCATCTTGGGGCCCCTGGGGGCCCCTGCAGTGCCCATGCCCATGGCAAGGGCACTGCAGGGGCCCCCTGACAGGGCCCAACTAGGCTTTTCAGTGTCTGCGATGCAGACACTGAAAAGCGCGACGGGTGCTGCTGCACCCGTCGCACGCCTTCCACTCCGCCGGCTCGATTCCGAGCCGGCTTCCTTGTGGAAGGCGCTTTCCCGCTGGGCCGGCGGGCGATCTGAATCAGATCGCCCGCCGGCCCAGCGGGAAAGTCAGAATACCCCTCGCGGTCTATTGACCGCGGGGCGGTATTCAGGCGGCTTCCGACGGGCGGGCGGCAACCGCCGCCCGCCTAGGTCGGAATGACCACCCATATGTTAGATGTCAAGGAGAGATGTCCACTAAATACACAATACTATGAATCAGCAAGCCCCAGGGTGATCACCACTAATGTCTAGCACCCCTAATGATGACATGCTCTGAGTGTTTTAGTATGAAATTAGTCCTTGGCATGTTGGAGAGACACATACGTTGCAAGGACTTGTAGAGGTCCTGCAACATGTTGCCCAGTTGGAAGCCACATCCCTATCTCCATCAAGGTCATGCAAACCCAGATGTCTGTCTGTGGATGAATGCCTGTACCAAAACTGGTGTGTGTCATTAGGCATTCCAACATTAATAACAAGATTAGGGGTATTGTCAATAAACAATGGAACATACTGAGCAGGAATGGGGACAATTATATTCTTCCAGCCCCCACATTTGCTTTTAAAAGGAATTACAATCTGCGAGACAAACTAGTTAAGGCTAGACTAGCACCGGCAAATAACATTATACAGATGCCTATTATGGAGAGTAATCCCATTAGGGGTAACCATCGATGTGGACAATGCCATGCTTGTACACAAGCCATAATATCGGACTGTTTTGTATACAGTAAGAAAAAGATCCAATTGAGATCAATGACGAACTGTCAGAGCAGTAATGTAGTATACTGTATTGTTTGTCCATGCAACTTGGCGTGCATGGTGAAACAGGAAGACAATTTAGGATTAGATTTAGTGAACATAAATCAGCTATTAGAAATCTAAGACTACAAGCTCCACTAGTCCCTCATTGCTCTGAAATGAGACACAAAGAGAGTGATCTCAAATGGATCATTTAAAAAAAAAAAAATGACCCCACACAATTCTGCCAATAGTGATGCATAGAGAAGAAAAAGAGAGCTCTTTTGGATCTTCTATTTGGACAGTGCACAAAAAGGGCTTAATGACAGGATTCCTTGGGAAAACGCATTTTTACCAACAAGGTGAGGAGCCTTATTGACTTGAATTCTGGGAATGCTAAATATGCATTTTGGCAGTATATTTTTAGCAATCAACTTAGCGCTCGGATCAACTTACAACACTTTATGAATAAATAGTTTTTCTGCACAACTTTTTATTACCATTCATTTATCGAGAGGTGGCTAATGGGATTAAATACTTTCTTTTTGGTTGATTTTGTATAGAGAAAATAGTATAATAGGGCTTAGACACCTAATTCTGCCATCTTGACCTTTTTGTAAATTAGAGTGACTTGAACAATATAGCTGCTGGGCAGTTCTGTATGTTTTGAAGCAACAGTAAAGAATCTCTCTAGTCCTTTGTTTTCATGAGACTGTGAGGACAGATGTATATACCTTTGAGGCTATAGCCATTTTTTAAGTTGTTGGTAAGTTCTCTTCTCCATAAGAAGTAGTATCCACATTTTTAGTCTAATAATGAAGAGGTGTCTTTTAGTGTCGTTTTTGTTCTTGGTTTGTCCATATAGGACCATTTCTTGTTCGGTATGATTTCATTAAAAGAAGGTAGTTGACACCTAACCTCCTTATTTTGGCTTATCAATTCTAGTTTGGTTACTCGAACAACATGGCCGCCACATTGACTTGTCAAATCTACAGCAGTCCCCCCTCAGGAAACACCCCCACAGCACCCACCCAGGGTACCCATGACTCTGTCCCCAGGACACATCAATCAGCAGTGTGTCTACCACTACAGGGACCCCAGGGCACACCTCACACCGAAGACAATCAGAGACCTGGGGTCAGTGGCAGTGGGCACACGGTTCAGGGAACAGAGGCACTGGACAAGAGGGAAACTGGGAGGACTGCTGTGCTCCAGGGGGAGGACAGGCCCAGGGAACAGACTCTCCAAGAGGCACTTGCAGAGATCCTGGGAGTATATCAACATTCCTAGGATACGCTGGGCCAGATCTGCAGGAGAACAGGCAGCTGCAGGAGGGACAGTACCAGGGGATCAGGGAGGACTTGCATACCATCAACAACTCCCTGTTCTCCATAGCAGGGGTGCTGGCAGACATGGCCAACATTATGAAGGAGGTAGTCTTACAACAGCGGGCCCCTGCCACTAACCAGACATCTGAACTGCCCTCCACCTCAGCTGCTGCTAGTGGACAGGAGGTCCCGCCACAGGACCAACAGGCCACCAGCACCCCTGCCCCTGCAGAAGGAGAATCACCCCGCAAATGTTCCCTGTGATCCAGGCAGAAGCCAGAGACTATTGCCAAGACCCTCGCCAGGAAATAAGACTCTCCTGATTGTCACCCTTGTGTCCCACTCTGTCACCCTGTCCGCCATTGCTCCCCTTCCTATGTCCCCTTGGACAATGCACCTGTGCTACAAATAGACTGGAACAAAACCCTGGACTTTTCTCCATCATCACCCCAGCCCATTTCACTACCCCTTTTCTTCATAGCACTTTAATAAACACACTTTGAAAAATACAAGTATGGAGTATGGCCAGGTATCGTTGCCTCCATCTAACAGGTGGTTCCCTGTGCTAATCACCCAAGAAGGTGTGTCAGATCATCGTGACATGCTGTATGTTGCATCACCTGCCTTGAGACGCCAGGTGCCTTTTCTGCAGGAGGATGAGGCTGGAGATGGGCGTGTGGCAGCCATGGACCCTGTGGACAGTGACAAAGAGGAGGCAGAGGATGAGGATGAGGATGAGGACAACATAACATGAATCATACGACAGTACTTCCAGTGACACACAGGTAAGATACTGTAACTTCACCTTCCATTGAGAGTTTTGCGTTGGACATTGTACATGACAGGCTGATTTACCCTCTACTATGGCCACTTACTGTACCCTTTGGCATCTCTATTTTCAGACAACTGTGCCCCACGCTGGCTCCTGGTGTGGTGACTGCTGCTAACTACAGGTCATACCTATGTATACATTACTAAACAGTTGAATTGCAATGTTTACAGCTTGTTAAACGAATACATATTTCAATCAATTGACAGACTCCATACTTGTATTTGTTCCAAGGGTGTTTATTTAGGTGCTAATAAGTGGAGGGGGTATTGCAATGGGCTGGGTTGCTGATGGAGGAAAGTCGAGGGTACAGTCCAGCCTATTGGTATCACACGTCCGTTGTCCAAGGGGGTATAGCAAGTGGAGCAATGGCAGTTCAAGGTGGACAGGGTGACAGAGTGGGACACAAGGGTGACATTCAGGAGTGTCTTAATTCTTGGCAGGGGTCTTGGCAATGTTATCTGGCTTCTGCCTGGATCACAAGGACAGTTTGCAGGGTGGTTCCTCTTCTGCAGGGGGAGGGGTGCTGGTGGCCTGTTGTTCCGGTGGCTGGGCCTCCTGTCCACTAGCGGCAGCGTAGGTGGAAGGCTGTTCATCGCTTTGGCTAGTGTCAGGGGCCAGTTGGTGTGCCACTGCCTCCCTCATGGTGTTGGCCATGTCTGCCAGCACCCCTGCAATGGTGACCAGGGTGGTGTGGATGTCCTTCAAGTCCTCCCTGATCCCCAAGTACTGTCTTCTGCAACTTGTCTAGTATCTGACCCATCATCTCCTGGGAATGGTAGTATGCTCCCAAGATGTTGGTGAGTGCCTCCTGGAGAGTCGGTTCCCTTGGCCTGTCCTCCACCTGTCGCACAACAGTCCTCCCAGCTTCCCTGTTGTCCTGTGCCTCTGTCCCCTGATCCGTGTGCCCACTGACCCCAGGTCCCTGATCGTCCTGTGTTTGTGGGGTGGCCTTGGGACCCAGTAGTGGTGGACACACTGCTGATTGACGTGTCCTAGGGACAGTGGTATGGGCCCGCTGGGTGGGTGCTGTGGTGGTGTTTCCTGAGTTGGGAGGCTCTGTGGTGGTATGGGACTGTGCCTGGGTTACCGACTGTCCGGAGGCCCCTGATGGGCCAGGTTGATCATCCACATCTAGGTGTCCAGAGCTGCTGTCTTCACTGTGGGCCTCTTCTGGGGGGGGACTGGATGTTGCTGGCACCTCCTCTCCAGTGACATTGGACGGGGGACCTGTGGGGATGTAAATGCTGTGTTATTGTTTCTGTGTGTGCCATCTTGTGCATGGGTGTGAGTAGTGATTTTGTGGGCTAGGTGATTGTCTCTAGTGTGCATGCTTTAGTGATGTGTATCCATGCAGGTCTGTGATGGGGGTCCGTGCATTGGTGTTATGTGCAGAGCTTAGCATTGGGATGAGTGGGTTGTGATGGTGGGGTGTATGTGAGGTGGTGGGGTGATGGGGGTGAGGGCAGGGGTGGGGGTATGTGATGGCATGCAGGTAGGGGGGTGATAGTAATGGAGATTTGACTTACCAGAGTCTAGTCCTCCTGATACTCCTGCCAGGCCCTCAGGATGCATGATTGCCAAGACTTGCTCCTCCCATGTGGTTAGTTGTGGGGGAGGAGGTGGGGGTCCACTGCCAGTCCTCTGTACTGCTATCTGGTGTCTTGTTGCCACGGAATGCACCTTCCCCGTCCTACAGGTTAATTCTATGCTATACTGTGAGATGTAATCAGGATAAAGAAAATGTTATTTAAAAAGTATTATTCTATCACGCTATTGATTATATGACTATTGCTTGACTCGTTGCTATATATAAAAATCAGGGCATTCTACGAAAGTGGAACCAAATTGAGGAGGCGGGTGATTGTTTTCATGCTCTTACAAGATGTCCACTAAATACTCAACACTATTGTTGGACCTGGCTTTTTGACAGGGTCATCCCCAAGCTTTTTGCCTTCCTCCTTTTCTTTTTCTGACCTCAGTTTTGCTGGTTTTTAGACTCTGCGCACTTTACCACTGCTAACCAGTGCTAAAGTACATTTGCTCTCCCCCTTAAAACATGGTAACCTTGAATCATACCTGATTGGACTATTAATTTACTTATAAGTCCCTAGTAAGGTGCACCCTGTGTGCATAGGGCTGGTAGATTAAATGCTACTAGTGGACATGCAGCACTGGTTGTGCCACCCACTTAAGTAGCCCCCTTAACCTTGTCTCAGGCTTGCTATTGCAAGGCCTGTGGGTGCAGTTTCACTGCCACCTCGACTTGGCATTTAAAAGTACTTGCCAAGCCTAGAACTCCCCTTTTTCTACATATAAGTCACCCTTAATGTGTGCCCTAGGTAACCCCTAGAGCAGGGTGCTGTGTAGGTAAAAGGCAGGACATGTACCTGTGTAATTATATGTCCTGGTAGTGTAAAACTCCTAAATTCGTTTTTACACTACTGTGAGGCCTGCTCCCTTCATAGGCTAACATTGGGCTGCCCTCATACATTGTTGAAGTGGCAGCTGCTGATCTGAAAGGAGCAGGAAAGTCATATTTAGTATGGCCAGAATGGTAATACAAAATCCTGCTGACTGGTGAAGTCGGATTTAATATTACTATTCTAGAAATGCCACTTTTAGAAAGTGAGCATTTCTTTGCACTTAAATCTTTCTGTGCCTTACAATCCACGTCTGGCTGGGCTTGGTTGACAGCTCCTTGTGCATTCACTCAGACACACCCCAAACACAGGGTACTCAGCCTCGCTTGCATACATCTGCATTTTGAATGGGTCTTCCTGGGCTGGGAGGGTGGAGGGCCTGCTCTCACACAAAGGACTGCCACACCCCCTACTGGGACCCTGGCAGACAGGATTGAACTGAAAGGGGACCTGGTGCACTTCTTAGCCACTCTTTGAAGTCTCCCCCACTTCAAAGGCACATTTGGGTATAAAACAGGGCCTCTGCCCTACCTCATCAGACACTTGCTGGAGAAGAAACCTGAACCAGAAACTACATCCTGCCAAGAAGAACTGCCTGGCTGCTCAAAGGACTCACCTGTCTGCTTTCTACAAAGGACTGCTGCCTTGCTGTTGGCCTGCTGCCTTGCTGAACTCTTGTCTGGCTGTGAAAGTGCTCTCCAAGGGCTTGGATAGAGCTTGCCTCCTGTTCCCTGAAGTCTCAGGACCAAAAAGACTTCCCTCTTTCACTTGGACGCTCCGTGCGCACAGCTTGTTTCACGGCGAGAAAAACGCTGCACACCGACGCTGATCGACGCAACGCTCTTGGGACGACCGAAAATCCAACGCACGGCTTCGCAAGGACAACGCCGCCCGACCTCTAGAGGAGAAATCGACGCGACGCCTGCCGTGAGATCGTAATTTCGACGCGCAGCCCCGCAGAACGACGCGCAGCCAGAAAACAAGCAGGAAAATCCACGCACAGACCCGGGACATCTGGTAATCCCCGCGATCCACAAAAAGAGACTGTCCGTGCGCCGGAAAACGACGCACGACTTCCCCGCGTGGAAAATAACGACGCAAGTCTGTGTGTGCTGGGGAGAAATCGACGCACACACCCTTTTTCCACGCACCTCTTCTTTTGTGGCCCTCTGAGGAGATTTTTCCACTCTAAACCAGGTACTTGTGCTTGAAAGAGACTTTGTTTATATTCTAAAGACTTAATACACTTTATATCACTTTTCAGTGATATCTTTACAAATTCATATTGCAACTTTGATAGTTTTGACCTGAAGATACCCAGATAAATATTATATATTTTTCTAAACACTGTGTGGTGTATTTTTGTGGTGTTATGCTATGGTGTTGTATGATTTATTGCACAAATGCTTTACACATTGCCTTCTAAGTTAAGCCTGACTGCTCGTGCCAAGCTACCGGAGGGTGAGCACAGGCTGATTTTGGATTGTGTGTGACTTACCCTGACTAGAGTGAGGGTTCTTGCTTGGACAGAGGGCAACCTGACTGCCAACCAAAAAAAACATTTCTAACAACTATGAATCAGCAAACCCCAGGGTGATCACCACTAATGTCTAGCACCCCTAATGATGACATGCTCTGAGTGCTTTAGTATAAGCCAATAGTCCTTGGCATGTTGGAGAGACACATACGTTGCAAGGACTTGTAGAGGTCCTTCAACAGGTTGCCCAATGGGAAGCTACATCTCTATCTCCATCTTGGTCATGCAAACCCATATGTTTGCTGTGGGTGAATGCCTGTCCCCAAACACATGTGACTGAAGCATTAATGCAAGTCACTCCATAATGCATGCTAACAATTAGGGCACAAACCTTAAACATAACACATGTGCAGTGCACTTATCAACAATGAAACATCAAGGGCATAGCTATTCACATTGTGGCTCTAGATCCTAGGCCTACCTAACATATCCCTCATTGCTACTGCTGTTTTACATGCCAAAGGACATGCTAAGACACTTGAGGGTATGTGTTAGCCTACAGACAATGGTGACACACTCATGTATGCATGACATGTACCCCCATTGTAAATGGCTTATTCCACGTACAGCTTGCCATCTAGATATTCATATGTAGGAATAAAGACATCATCCCATCAACATTGTTAGACCATGCATGAAAATTCCGCTCATATATTTATACTAAAGAGAAAGGGACACATGCTGACATGTAGGCCCAAGGAATGTTTTCAACAGTCATGGCACATAAATCATGTCAATGGCCAGTCACCACTTACAAAGTGAAAGTAGTGATGCGCAGCTGAATACAAAGTAAAATGTAAGCCCTGTCACATGCATATTGGACACCTTCACATTAAAGACTGCAATGAGGCACCAGAACCCATCAGACAGTGAAGAAAGCAAGCTTCTGGGTGTGCAGATGCCAACATACACATTTGCAAAGACAAATGGCTGAGGACAGTGGTCCATCACCTACTTTCCTTTGGCCTGGAACAATGAAGAGTAGTGGTCTGTTGCAAGAAAATACACACTACAACAGCAAACTATACATGACTGATAACTGTACAGAGCCATATGTGGTCCTTTCAAAGCTAGTGGTTTGAGGTTCCCACCCAGTGCAGTCCTGGATCCTTGGTACAATGGGCCAAGTCCCATCAGTATAAAACACATGACATGTCAACAGAAAGAATCTCTCATATACTGTGTGATGCATGGCTCATCCCTAATGTCAGGGTGAGCTGTCAGAACCTCACTCAATCACTTGGCAATAGGACAGGCAAGAATATGCCCTTTTCCTCCCCCCTTGTGGCTGCTATGCTGCCCTCAACTGCCCGTCAAGCTCTGGATGGGCCACCACCAGAATGTAAGCCATTAGGGGGGTTATTGTCCAAAAGGCACCCCGTCCACATTGGGAAGACAGCCCCAGCTGGGCCTCCGTGATCTTCTGGGCCTAGCGTCTCAGGTCCTCCAACCTCTTGCGACAGTGGGCGCTCCGCTGGCTGTGGACTCCCATGTACGGCACCTTACAGGCGGTGGCTCTCCATATCTCTTTCTTTTGATGGGCTTTGACCTGCATAGATGCAAAAGACAAATCAAAATATCATGTTCACCAGTCTCATAACAAGTGGTAGTCACATACATGTCAAAAACATTGGCCTTTCCCATTTTGTCAGTACTCCCCAAGTGTGGAATATACCGGTCCATGAGTACAGACATACATTTTCCAATCTGCAGGACAGCCCACTACCCAGCTTGTGCCCTACAATTACTAGGCAGGCTTACTGACATCTTGTGAGACATGCTCTAGCAACCTGACTGAGATGTGAGCCATCATGAGACACTTCATACATCTGTGGCTTCTGAAATGTAGACTCCTTAGGCAAAAATGGACCAACATATTCACACTCCATGAGAATGACTTCCTGCATGCATTCCCTACAGGCCACAGCCAGAGTAAACACTAAGACAACACACATGGTTGACAAGGAAGGGACTAGGATGGTGGGTATAGAAAGTGTCTAGCCACTCGCTGTGTGGAGTTTTGCAATGACAAATGCAGACTCATGCCACTTCAGGGGGTGGGGTTCTGTGTTATGTATCTGTACACAGAACATGCTTTTGGACATATGTGTCCATCCTACAGTGATGACATTCAACAAACAAAGGTATGCATTGTGTACTTTCTGCTATGTGACCAACCTACTGAGTCATGTATCATGGTCTCCCAGGAATCAACACACTCCCTGCACTGTGGAAATGTCAGTCATGCAATGAGCCTGCACAGGACATATATGACCTGTGTGAAGGCGACAACAGGGCTGTAGAAGTAAGGGACCTGTCATGAGTCAAAGACACACATTGACAATGATGCTAAGTGCACATGTGGACTAGATTAGTAACTTACCTCTGGACCCATTCATAATCTAATCAAATGAAAAAGCATTCTGGGCAGGGTTTTACACCAGAGACTCATATTGCTCACATGGCAGGATCTGCTGGGGTACAGGGAGTGGCCACCGTGCCACAGATGTATCGCCACAGTGACTCCACCCCAACCCAGACTGGGACCCATACTGGGAGGTACATGTGACAGGCCCTTGTCTTTGCAGGCTGAGGAAACTGAACCTACACAGCACTCACATTCCCATCACTACCCTCCATTTCAATACATCACGTAGCCAACAGCGATTTGGCATGTGGTGTGTGTGGCAATCTGAAAGGCAGAGAGAGTGATGTCATGCCTTCCAAAAAAATAATTAGCAAGGGCAGATATCTGAAGTAATCTCAGTAGCAACATACACATAGCTTACATTCCTCACAATTGACACATGCAACATGCATACTCAGCTCATGCTGATGTGCACATACATGTTGTCTTACATTTTCAACAATCTTGATTAAATAGATGTCAATGGATGGCTGTGATGTCACCTCACCTAGTTATGTGCATCCAACCCATGTTTTTTAGGGAACACAGGAAACAGGAACAACACAATGTGCATGAACTTAACATATGGCACTGGCCACCAAATACTTGCACATTGATTCTCCCAATAATGCCACAGAGACTGCAACAACAGACACATAAGTGTAAAATCTGCCACACATGGGCACAATCTAGCCTGTGAGGAGGCAAAGGATGGTGAGGTACAGTGAAAAGGGTGTACATGAGGCACTTACCTGCTCCTCTGGTTCATACAGGGGTAGGACCTCAGTCACCAGCCTCTCCAGCTCCTCTTGTGTGAAGGCTGGGGCCCTATCACCTTCTGGACGTGGAATGATTGCTCCCAGAGATGGTACACAGAAGCTCAGTAGTGCTGGCAGCAGTGTCAGGAGTCAAGTGAGGGATTTTTCAGAACATGACGGTCACATCTGCCACGTACGCAGTCATCACCACTGGCGGACACAGCCATTGGCCCAAGACCACCACTGGCAACCATGTTAGCCTGTGGCAGTGTCCGCCGTGGTGGCTATCGCCTACTTCCATGACGACTAATGTCCAATGGAGTAGGTCAGGCAGCTGCCATTTTAGAGGCCAGTAATGTGGTCATAAACTGCATCACACCTCATATAACTTTTTTTGAGCACTAAAATCTGCTCTTGTAGTTCGTGTATATTTGTCCTACTTCTCAAACACCATTGTAGTATGTTGCTGGGCACATATGAAAATTTACAGTTGGGCGCAGTCAACCCGCGTCAAAGGTCATTATTGAGCTCAGGGCATCCAGTCACATTCTGATTGGCAACCCTGAGGTACAGTGCTGCTTTCATTCCCGATACATGATGTGTACACATGTGTGGCAAATCAAGGGGATAACATGTGACCTTTGTGTTTTGAGCAGTTGTGATGTGTACTGTTTGCCGTGTCCATCCATTCAAAATTGTCATGTCACATATAAACCTTGACATGCATTATGTATGTTGCTGTGGACACAATGACTAATGTCAGAACTCATTTCTTGTCATGTATATGTAGCCAGGGAGAGGGAGGATGTGACAACCATGTGTCTACTGTCCAGTGCCAGACCTTCAGACCTCGTAGCAAAGGCACATCATAACATATTACTGCTGGCATAGACAAACAATGGTGGACTTATGTCACCAGTTGGAGGCGGATGTGAATACAGATATTAGTTGTCCAACAAGCATACCATGCACAGGTCATGTCAGTGTTACACTTCCTAGCCACAGGGTCCTTCCAACATACAGTTGCCCTAGCTGGTGGGATGTCCCAACCTATTTTCAGTCTGGTGTTGAAGGATGATCTCTCAGCAATGTTGAAACACCTGGACAGCTATATCCAGTTTCCCCATGTGAGGATTTAGCCCATGTGAAGGCTGACTTTTATGGTCTTGCACATGTCCCACATGTGGAGGGGGCTATTGATGGCACACATGTTGTCTTGGTTCCTCCACATGCCAATGAACAAGTATACCGTAACAGAAAGAACTTCCATTTCATGAACGTCCAAGTTGTGTGTTTGGCGAATTTATACATTTCACAGGCCTGCGCCCATTATCCGGGTTCTGTCCATGATGCCTTCATAATGCAGAACAGCACGGTTCCCCAGCTGATATCATGACTATACCCAGAGAGGGCCTGGCTGATTGGTAAGTCACATCTGTCCTGGTTGTGTGTGTGTAATGTCTTGTGCGACAATTCTGATAAGACTGACTCATAGTTTCACACATGTCCCATTCCTTAACAGGAGACTCAGCATATCCAAACCATTCTTGGTTATTGACACCAGTGAGAAATCCAAATACGCCAGGGGAAGTCCACTTCAATGAGGCCCATGAAAGAAAAAGACGGACACTGAAGGCCAGATTTAGGTGTCTGGACCGCACTGGTGGGAGCCCTCCTCTACTCACCTGGTAAAGTGTGTAAGATCATTGTGGCCTGCTGCATGCTCTACAACGTTGCCCTGTGGAGGAATATCAATACATCGCACAGGAGGGGGAGCCTGCAGTGCCGCCGGATGAGCCTCCTGAAATTCCAAGTGAGGATGACAGTGGTGAAGAGAAAGGCATTGACTTGCGGGAAGATCTCATCAATAAATACTTTTCATGAGTGTAAGTATGTCATGTGATGTGATGACTGTGATACTTCAATGAACTGTGGTTGTCAGAATCTGGGGAGTAGAGTGATTTTCTAAGACAATGATGAGCTAATGTTATCCAACATTCATTCAAAGGGTGCATGAAGAGTTAGCCTTTGACATATCCCCACCTTGATGTAGCTGCTTTGTTTGTGTCAGTCTCATTGCAATGTAAACTTATTTCCAGATGCTTGCTATGTGATTTGTGTTGTAAGCATGTTACTAATTTTATACTCAGTGGCTTCTCTTTATCTAGGTACCTTCAACATGACATCCTCATGTGGGCATTTCAGAGTTGTGACATTGGCAGGTATCCAATTCTGTTCTGACATGTGAAGTGGACATGGACTGTTCCAGGTAATGTAGGTAACAGATGTGGGGTGTATGAGACCTGTTCCAAGCCAGCCTAGCCATTGTTTGGGTGGACGGTCTAAAGTGCACAATGTACTTATTTTGTGTGCTGTGTTGGGCCAGTTGCATCATGTGTGTTAATATGTGGGCATGAAATATGTTGTCATCGAGAGCAATCAGGCATTCACCCTTTACATAGGCTAAGCACTCTTCCTATATGACCTGTATGTAGCTGTAGTTGTGTTTCACCATTGCAGGCCACAGTGCCTATGCCACAACACTGACATATATTTGTGTCATACCACCTAATGCATGGTCATTGAAGTATGATGAACCTGTGATCAGGGATTGTTGTTCTGCCCTCTGTCTGTACCTTGGTTTATGTGATGTTGGATTACTTTGATGTGGTACGTGATAAGGCTCAAGCTGACCACACCATTCACTTTTCTTTTTGCCTATTCTACAGGTTGTGCCTTACAAGGCCCTTCCTTCTGTGGTCTGAGGAACTGTACCTTGGTATATCCACCTTGACACAATATGAGTAAGCCATTCTTGGCTGTGACAGTCCAGACATTTTGACAGCATATGTGCTGTACAGCGCAATAAAATGTTTGGTGTGACCAGATACGTGTACCAATGTGTTTGTGTGTGCTGTTATTAATCCTTAGCAAGACAGTGTACTTGTTACACATCCCTCCTTGCATTAGTATATCATGTCTTCCTCATTTGCTTCACATGGTCTTACATCTCTACATAGCAATAATTGAAACAGAAGCAAGCAGTCACAAACTTTGTAGTATGCATAAGTGCAGAGGGTGAAAATAAGGGACATGACGGAACAGAACAGAACAGTGAGGGGTTCAGTCATGGTTGATTAAATCATTGTATTATATGCCACAGAATTTGCAGTCCAAAGTCCAGTGTACTCCTCACATAGGAAATGGAAGTTTGTTGAAGGACTGTCAACAGAGTGATTATAAGGCACACAAGGGAGTTCCTTCAGGAAGCGGTCACCTGCTGGCAGTGTTGGGTGTCTTACCTTCTACACCTCTTGTGTTCTTAGCTGCACATCCCCGCTTGTGTGGGGGGTGATGCTACAGATGCAGAGGTGTCTGTTGCAGGGTCTTCACGTGACAGGGACTCCCTTCCAGTGGCTGGCACTGATGATGAAGGACCTGGTGTTGCTGGTCCAAAGGAAAGGGTATGGTGTTTCTCATGATCCCTGATCAGGGTACTGCTAATCTCCCTGAACACCCCTGTTAGGGAGACCAGGATGGTACTTGTGGCCTGCATTTCCTTATGCATGTCCCTCTGAAGCTGCTTAATCTCCCAGAGTTCACCAAATACTTGGCCCATCATGCCTTGGGACTCTTGATAGACCCCCAAGACTTGGCTGAAGATGTCCTGGCCAGGGGCATTCCCAGTGTCCACAGGCCGTTGGCCCACAGCATCCATCTCACGGACCCTACCCCCACGGGCCTGTGCCCTTGCCACAGGGTGCCCCCTACTACTGGTTCCAGGACCATCATTGTCCAAGGTGTAATGACATGACTCAGGATCCTGGACTGGGGTGCATGAGATGGTTACCACTGTACTAGGAACTAGCTGGGGGGTGGGGGTGGATGGCTGCCTGTCAGGTTGATGCAACTGGGCTGGGAGGTCTTGATGTGGGCACACTGAGAGCCACTGTTGTTGCCTGGCCAGGTTGCCATATGTGCCAGAACTGTCCTCCACATCCAGATGTGCAGGAGTGTTGTTGTCACTGAGGGCTTCATCAATGGGGGCTTTGCCAGTCTCTTCTGTGGGCTCTGTGTGCCCAGTGGCAGCATGACCTGTTGTTGTGAAAGATACAATGTTACTGGTTGTATAGTGACATCTTCCTCCAAAAGTTTACAGTCACATTTAGCAAAGATCTTGTAGTTAACATGATTTGCAGGTTATCCTACTGTGAGAGGCACCCATGGTATTGGTTGTATTGACCTTATATTGGTGAAACATGCAAATTCCACTGACTTCAAGCAGCTGCTGAATTTGGGAGTTCATTGAAACTTGGGAGGATGGACAGAGAATGCCATCTTGCTACCAGTTCAGGCAAAACAGTGGTTGAGCTGGATGTGGCTTTGTCCATTTTGAGGCCTGGTTGGTTGGTATGCAGGAAGACCCAGGAGTCTGTTGTATAAGTGATTGAAGACATCATGTGGTCAGTGCATTGTGAATGTGACTGCAGCCAATACCATTCTCATTGAGGCCTTGTTAATTTGTGTTGCACACTGGTTGTGCTGCCCTTCCCGTCCTCAATGGTTTCACTTTGGCCTAGCAGTTCAAAATTGAGCTAGGTAGCCAGCAACATCTCTGAGTTGAGCATGATCTGTATCTTGGTCCCTCCCAGGTGAGTATGTCATTTGAGAGTGATTGGGCAAGTCTTTTTGGACAAGTCACCACTGTTCTGCTATTTGGAGCCACTTGAATAGTGTCTCCTGGTGTCGCATTCAAGTCACTCCTTCTACTTCCCAGCACTAAGCAAATGTTATCTTTCCAGGTGAGTAAGCTTCCTTTGAACGTTCACTTGTATATGCATTGGGGCAAGTGGACACTGGGCTGGCGATTGTAGTTAGCAAAACAGGGCCCACTGGGCTTGGCATTCAGTACACTCCCTCTAGTTCACAGCAGTAGACAAATGTTTTGCCCCCAAGTGAGTGGACTTCATTTGGGAATTGGCATCCAGTGGCGTTTTGAGCAGAGAACACTATTCTGACATTTGTAGTTACAGACACAGTGCATGCTGCTAGTTGCAGTTATGTCACTCACTCTAGTACACACACTTTACCAATGTTCTCTCCCTAGTGAGCACAGTGAGTTGTGACAGATGTATTTGGACACATAACCACTGGTCTGGTGTTTGGAGTTACAGAAACAGTGCCTGCTAGGAGTTGCAGCCAGTTACCTCTCTCTACTACACAGAGAATACAAATGTTATCCTCCCAGGTGAGCAAACTTTAATTGGGACTGACCAAACAGGGGTATTTTGACAAATGTACATTGGGCTGGTGGTTGGAATTACATACACAGGCCCTCTTTGCCTTAGCAGTCCTGTCAGTCTCTGCACTACACACACTATACACAGTTGTTATCCTCATCGGTGAGTAAACATCAATTGTGAGATGCCAGACAGAGGTCTTTGGACAGGTGTATACTGGACTGGTGTTTGGAGTTACAGGTACAAGGCCTCCTGGGAGTTGCAGTCATCTCACTACCTGTACTACACACAGCATACAAAAGTAATCCTGCCAGGTGAGTACACTTCATTTGTGAGTTAAGACACAGGGGTAATTGGGCATGAGAAAACTAGGCATGTATTTGTAGCCGGTTAGACAGAGCCTCCTAGCCTTAGCAGTCATGTCACTCCCTCTGCTTTATGCACTTGGGAAATGTCATCCCCCCAGGTGAGTACATTTCATGTGTGATTTCCCAGCCATGAGTGTTTTGAGAAGAGGACACTGGGCTGGTGGTTGGAGTGACAGTAAGAGAGCCTCCTGTGACTTACAGTCATGTAGTACATACACAATATATATGTTTTCCTCCCAGGTGAGTAACCTTTACTAGGGAGTTGAGGCACAGGTGTTTATTGAGGTAAGAACACTGGTCTGGTGGTTGAAGTTGGAGGAAAAGTGCTTGCTGGGAGTTACAGTCCTACCAGCCCCTGTACTATACACACTACACAAGTGTTACTGTCCTAGGTGTGTAAACTAAATGGTGATAGAACACTGTGATGGTATGAGGAGTCATTATAATAGTGCCTGCTGGGAGTTGTAGTCCTGCCAGTCCCTGTGCCACACACACTACACAAAGATGTTATCCTCCCAAGTGAGTAAACTTCAATTGTGAGATGCCAGACAGGGGTCTTTGGACAGGTGAACACTGGCCTGGTGAGTGGGGTGATAGTAAAGGTGGTAGTAGGTGAGCTGTGAGCATGAACTACATGGCATTTAGGTGACACTTTTCTTGCAGTTACTTTCAGGTATTCCTGTGAAGTCTTTAGGATGCAGAATAGCCAAGACCTCCTCCCAGGAAGTGAGTTGTAAGGGAGGAGTAGGGGTGCCATCGCCAACCTTGTTGGCCAGCAGCTGGTGCCTGGAGACCATAGAAAGGACCTTGCCCCCAAGTTCATTCCACCTCTTCCTGATGTCCTCCCTTGTGTAGAGGGTGGTGCCTACAACATTGACTCTGTTGACTATCCTGTCCCATATTTCAATTTTCCTACTGGAAGAAGTGTGCTGGATTTGTGCTCCAAACAATTGTGGCTCTACTCTTATGATTTCATCCACCATGACTCTTAATTAATCATTCAGTGAAATGTGGATTTTACATAGGTGACATGGTGGTAAAAAAACAGTTGCAGGTGACAGTGTCTTACTAAAGTGGGGAAGTCCAGAATTGTGTGACTGGAAAAGTGTGTGCAGGGTGCAGTATGTGTTGCATGAAAAATTGAAGGGGTGCCTATTATATATATTGTTTTAATGTGCTCTGTCTTGCTGGGTCTTTCTGTGAAAATGCAAAGGATTGTGGTGTGTGAAGGGGTGTGCTTTATAGTGCACTTTGCATGCGTGTCAAGTGTGGCAAAGTGTGTCAGCTGTGTTGTTTTCATATGCATCCAATGTGCAGTTGTGTATTACTTTGGTGACCGTGGACCGCCATGGTTCGGACCGCCATTGGCTGACTGCCATGGGTGCCTGCCACTGCAACTTTGGACTTGTAATACAGTCAGTGGTTGGTCGGTGGGCTGCTTGGGCTGGAGGTCAGAATGCCTATTTCCATCTCTCTGCCCCACTACCAGTCTGTGGGGCATATTTATACTCCGTTTGCGCCGAATTAGCATCGTTTTTTTCGACGCAAATTCGGCGCAAAACTAACGCCATATTTATACTTTGGCGTTAGACGCGTCTAGCGCCAAAGTATGAGGAAAGAGCGTAATTTTTTTCCGTGAACGCCTTCCTTGCGTTAATGAGATGCAAGGTAGGCGTTCCCGTCTAAAAAAATGACTGCGCCGCAAATGCGTCGTATTTATACTCCCGGGCAAAAATGACGCCCGGGAGTGGGCGGGGCAAAAAACCCCGCATTTGCGCCGGATTTTAGCGCCTGGGTCAGGGCAGGCGTTAAGGGACCTGTGGGCTCAAAATGAGCCCACAGCTGCCCTCCCATGCCCCCAGGGACCCCCCCTGCCACCCTTTCCCACCCCAGGAGGACACCCAAGGATGGAGGGACCCACCCCAGGGACATTCAGGTAAGTTCAGGTAAGTATAATTTTTTTTTTTATATATATATTTTTGGCATAGGGGGGCCTGATTTGTGCCCCCCTACATGCCTCAATGCCCAATGACCATGCCCAGGGGACATAAGTCCCCTGGGCATGGCCATTGGGCAAGGGGGCATGACTCCTGTCTTTACTAAGACAGGAGTCATGTAAATGGCGTCTGGGCGTCGTTAAAATTGGCGCAAATCGGGTGGAGGTGATTTTTTGCGTCAACCTGACTTGCACCATTTTTAAGACGCCCTAGCGCCATTTTTCCCAACGCCGGCACTGCCTGGTGTACGTGGTTTTTTTCCATGCACACCAGGCAGCGCCGGTCTGCTTGCGCCGGCTAACGCCATTCAATAAATACGGCGCCCGCATGGCGCTTCAGAATGGCGTCAGCCGGCGCAAAATTTTTTGACGCTAAACTGCGTTAGCGCAGTTTAGCGTCAAAAAGTATAAATACAGGCCTGTGTTTTTTGCTTGCCGATCGACGGGCCTGTCTGTATAACACATAATAGAGCAGTTTGTGGTCTTTTTGGGACAGCCAACATGGGGGTCTGGTGGTCCAATCGCCAAACTCATAATGATGCCCAAAGTAAGGTTATATTTAGGTTAAATTTCAGATACACCATAATGTGTTAAAGTTAAAAAACACTGAAATTCACCAGTTACAGTTTTCTCTAGTAACTATAACTTGTGTCTTAAGATAACTATAACTCGCACGCTCACCATGCACAGTCTACTCATCAATTATGTTATTTCAAATGTTGCAGTGTTATTAGCAATGATGTCATAGAAGATTTCATGAGTGTTTTAATATGCGGGGTAATTAGCAGTGTATGGCGAAAGTGCAAGTTATAGTTGACCTAAGTTTACCCTTACCACTACCCACCCCTAAGCCCTAAAATTACCTTTACCACCCCAAAACCCTAAAATTACCCTTACCATCATTTACCACTAACTACCCCAAACTCTAAAATTACCCTTACCACTATCCACCCCTAAGCACTAAAATTACCCTTCCCACCCTTTATCACTATCCACCCCAAACCCGTAAGAGCCAGTCGCCACCGGGTAGTTATAACTAGGACTGCCTCTCCATAAAAAAGCATTTTTTATTTGCTTATAACTGTGGCAGTGTTTAACGAATCTTCACAAAACTTTCCAAAAGAAAGTCTTGTCCACCTCAGCGCCTTCCTGGAAAGTTTTGGGGTGATCCGTCGAGCGGAGGCTGAGAAAAAGGAAGTGACTCAAAATGTGTTTCTCCGATTCTTTTTTTATTTTTTTAGGAAAATTGAACAGCAATACCTCAAAAGCTACTGAAGGGAATTACAGCAAATTCGATAGAAACCAAGATCTTGGTCCGGAAAGTGTGCTTACTATGATTTGGTTTAAATATGTTCAGTAGTTTTTGAGGACATAACGCTCAAAAACGTTTTATATTTCACATCGTGGATGATCAGCAGACCTGACAGAGCTGAGAATAAAATATGATTGACTGCCACCACATCAACAAAGATGTGGCAGCAGCCTTTATGGCAACTGCGGACTGAAAAGTCCTAGTCCTGGAATAGGTTTGAAAAAGATATATCAAGGCAGGGTAGGGATACCCTATACCCTTGGCCTGGTAGGTGCTCCCTCATGGACACCCCTTGGGCCAAAAAGGGATCATCAGTAAAAGAAAGGAAAGTGCAGGCTCAAACACTTTTAAAAAACCTGAAGGGTGGCCTAGGGCAGCAAAATAAATTAGCTGGTGGTCTGTGCGTCCCCCTCCCCGATCTTCTATGAGGCTCTGGGGACACCATCACGTGGGGCCTTTTTAATATTTTGAGAAGAGGACATGCGGTCTCCCTCCCTACATTTCTATGAGGCTCCAGGGACACCATCAGGGGGGTCACTGTGGTTCTGTGCCCAGGAACATGCAAGCAGGGAACAGAAACATATGGTCTGTCTGCCCTCTTCTGGCAAGGAACACAGAATTCTCCTGCCCAGGTGGGAGCAGTGAAAAATTACTTGTGCCACATACCAGTCCCTTGTTATTTTGCACACCATACCATCAGTTTGGACCCAGCTATAAACAAATCAGTCTTGACCCTTTGAGTCAAGTAATGAAGCTTTCTCCCACCATCACCTCTATAGGTGTTGGCTGGGAGGCCAGCAGGGGCTGCAGAGGACTTGGGGCTCCCTCCGTGGCCCACAACAGTGTCAATATTGTGGATGCACCGGGTGAACATAGGTGCATCCATCAATAATTAAAGTGGCCAGCACCCACAAATGGCCTGCTCTTCCCCCTCCAAGCCCCAACTTAAAAGAAAAAAAGTGTGGGCTCCCCAGGTGGGCACTGGGACACCCTGAAAAAAAAAAAATCCAAAATGAATAAAAAATGAGCAGCTGGAGACGTTTGTTTATTATTCATAGCTCCAGACAAGGGGTGCCCCCATAATGCCCGCACAGCCTAATTTTAGGAGAAGGGGGTACCCCTAGAAGTGGTAGGGACACCATCAAACATTTTTGTAATGTTATGGAGGGCTGCAGGGAGTGCATCAACCTCCCACCATTATTTAAAAAAACTCATTAAGTCTCCTGGGTCATTGAATCCATGACCCCAGCAGAGCCCACCGTATTTTTAAAGCACTCCGACAGCTCTATGGCTGGGGTGTAATTGCCTCTTGTGGTGGGTACCATGGCTGCATTTTGTGGCTGGAAAAATGTTATAAGGCAGACTCAAATGCATGTTTTTTTTAATGAACTTTTATTAAAAGATGTCATGACAGTCACTTCTATTAAACATTATAGTGTGTGAATTAAAAAAATATACATTTGATTATAATTATTGGTGACGTTTTGACAAAAACACTAGGGGCCAGATGTAGGAAACGTTTAGCGAGTCGCAAACGGCAAAAATTGCCGTTTGCGACTCGCTAAACGCGTTTCCCAATGCAGAAATGCATATTGCGAGTCGGTACCGACTCGCAATATGCATTTCAGAATCGCAAATAGGAAGGGGTGTTCCCTTCCTATTTGCGAGTCTGAGTGGTATGCAATACCATTTGCGACCGCGTACGCGGTCGCAAATGGTATCGCAGTTACCATCCACTTCAAGTGGATGGTAACCCACTCGCAAATTGGAAGGGGTCCCCATGGGACCCCTTCCACTTTGTAAATGGACCCAAAAATATTTTTTCAGGGCAGGGAGTGGTCCCAGGGACCACTCCCTGCCCTGAAAAAATACCGAAACGAAAGGTTTCGTTTTTTTCTTTAAGTGCAGCTCGTTTTCCTTTAAGGAAAACGGGCTACACTTAAAAAAAAAAAAACGGCTTTATTGAAAGCAGTCACGAACATGGAGGTCTGCTGACGACAGCAGGCCTCCATGTTTGCGAGTGCCTATACTCGCTATGGGGCCGCAATTTGCGACCCACCTCATGAATATTCATGAGGTGGGTCATTGCGACCCCATAGCGAGTTGCAGTCGGTGTCTGAGACACCGTACTGCATACCAATTTGCGAGGTGCAAATTGCGAGTCGCATGGACTCGCACTTTGCAACTCGCAAATTTTTAAGTTGCTACATCTGGCCCTAGATCGCTTATAAATGCTGATTTGCTGACCCCTTGATAAAGCCAGTAGGACCGATTTTTATATTTTGCTGTTCTGACCCTTTGAGAAAGCCAGTAGGTATGTCTTCATTAAAATGATACCCTTAACATTGGTACATTTCACAGTCAGCAGTGCAATCCTGCGGGGTTGGGCCAGGCCCTGTGCCCAATCCCACACTTGTGGGCTGTGGGAGGAAGAGTGCCTGTAGGGGTTGGGTACTGGCTTACTGAAACTCACTGAAAAAAAACCAAAGGTTAAAGGGCATTATAGTTAGGTGACAATGTCAGTTAAAACATACTGATTTAAATTAACAAAACCATTGAAATTCACCAGTTACAGTTTGCACAAGTAACTATAAGTTGTGCTCTAAACTAACAATAACTCGTGCCCTCACTATGCACTGCTCATTACCTTACATATTGCATCACTCATGACGTTCTATGACATTACTGATAACAAAACTGCAAAATCTGAAATGACAACATTGTTGATAACACTGTGCATTGCAGGGGTGTGAGTTTAGGTTTTTAGGTTTTATTTTCAACTAAGTCATATAGTAGTAAGTGAACTAGGGTCCAGGACGTTTACAAATCAAGTTGAAAATGAAAGTCTGGGAGGCCAAACAGATGAAGAGGTCTGTGGAATAAATGGTGGTGTGCTCTTGTAGAGTACACAGCACATGTGGGTGACTAGTGGGACTGTTTGTGGGGCAAACCGGTCTAGAATGTGTGTAGCATGTGTGTAGATCCATGGGAGGTCCAAGTCCTTATGAAGATTGTATCTGAGTTGTACAAGTGTTAGCATCTGCAAAGTCTGTCGCTTGATGCATTGGAGAATGTGATAATGAACATAAAGTGCAGTTTTTCCTCAAGTGCGTGGAATATCATTGGTGATTAATGAGGAGTGCATAAAGTTGACAGTGATAATGATGATAATGTGCTGGATGACAGTGTGGTGCTTCTATGTCAATGTCAGGATGGGGTTTGGGGAAAAGGCACAAAAGATCAAGCATTAGGTAGTACTTACATGAAGTATAAGAGAATGGGAGTATGTCCCTTGACACTTCATGGTCCTTTGCAAAATCAAACTTGATTTGTCACAGCTGTCACTCTTGTCAATTGCCGTCCATTGCTTTCTGTCATTATGTAATATTAAATATGTGACACAGGGCTGACCAATAGAGATGGAAAAGTGGTTTCATTGCTATTGGTTGATTAATTTGGGATTTGAGATCTGCAATTCTCAATCCTTATTGAACCTTGCTATCATGTGGATCTAGAAATGATTAGCCATAGCTGTAAGTCCATTACTCAGCATCTGGACTGAAGGGGGCTTTGTGATAATGTTTATTTTTAAACTGCACTATAATATACTTTGCCTCATGAAGTGCTGCCTTGTAAACATAACATCTTAAGTGGCTTTCCCCAGATAACACATGGACTAAAATATAATATATCTCGCTGAGGCGAACATTCTTATAAACAGCCAGCTAATACAATGTAAATATATGTGACCTGATTTCCAATGGTAAATCCTTACATTTCTGGAGGAAGTGCTAATTCACAGAGAGATTCCATCAGATGATTAATTATATCAATAACCGCACTAGTGAAGGACATTCAACCAGAGGGGTATGCTCCAGACATATCTCTTCATTCGGAAATGACAGTATTGTCCATTACCGCTCAACCTTAAATCAGATCCCTATTTTCTAAATGCATACATAAGTTCTACCCTGATTATACAACATTTCAAAATGAAATGTTCAAATGTTCAAAATGTGGAAATAAGCTGATCTTTGAACGTACAATCTAAGGTTTTACTCCATATCCATTTCTGAATCTCTGATCTCCTATTCCACTCAGTCAGTAGGGTAGGTAACTTCTGAAACTGACATCAACATTACACTTGCTTGGGGCGTGGCTAACCCAGCCAAGATGGCGGACATGTAATCCAACGGCTCTGTCGGGGCCTGACAAGAGATCCTGAAATACAAACTCCCCCCTGGGACCAGCAAGGAAAGCTACGCAGATCGGGTCGGTCGGACCCGGTGGGGATCAGCGGAGCCGGATTTGGGTCCTCCGGGGTGGCTCTGTGCGGCGAGAGGGGAGCGGTCACTGCGCAGGCCAGAGCGTGACCCTGAAGCCGGGCGCACGCGTGGAGCGGCATCGCCGGAAGCAGTGGAGAGGGACCGCGGGCCACAGCAGAAGACAGGCGGGCACTGGTGAAGCCAGGGGCGGTGCCAAGGAGTTACCGGAGGACTCCTCTGGACATCGGCCGATGGTCAGATTGGCTCCTCCTCATGGGGCGGGGACAGCGGCTAAGACTCTATCCACACGCGGCCCAAACAAGGAGGCTGTGGCTGGGAGTGGGGACCCGGATGTGGGAGCAGCAGAGGCCATGTGGGCCCTGCAGGAGACGAGGAAGCGCTACATCAGGTGTGGGGAGCCGCTGCTGGGCCCTCCTCACCACCAGGTGGAGCGGACCTGCTGGGGCGCAGCGGTGGGCGCAGCCGGTGCGAGTGAGGGCAGCAACGGCCTCTGGAGGAGATGAGGAGCCGAAAGGGACAGTAAGCAGTGGGCAGAACTACCCTGGGCACTGAGAGGACGCCCCAGGACACAAGCCCCTTCGAGTAGACCACTGGTGCGCCGCCTGGGAGCGGCAGTCACGCCCTGCGGGGGTGCTTGCGGCTGGTGCCCAAATAGACCTGGACTGGCATATTGCATGGGCAGAGAGCATCCCAATCGGTGGGCGCCGGCGAGGGAGCACCCATCGGACCAGGGAATGGTCGTTCCGACGTGGCGTGGCCAGCTGGAATAAACCTCAAATGTGACCGGCGAGAGTCAGGACCAATAAAGAGAGAGGCCCCATCCCAGTTGGGCACTTAGATCACAGTGTAGCACACCACAGATGTCATCCAGGAACCGGAACAAGAGTAACACGACGAGCCGCAAAACTCCAGCCGACCGCGGCGGGGAGCACACCGGAGACCTCACCCAACCAACAGTGCAAGCCACACTAGATAAGATACTAGGTGCAATTGAGGACACCAAGGCAACCCTGCAAGACGATATCAGCCAAGTGGCAGTAGAGGTGGGTCTTCTGAGGACGGACCACCGAAAGCTGACAGATAGAGTGTGGGAGGCAGAAACTACGCTGACGGAGCTTACACTGAAACACGAAGACCTGGCAGCCACAGTAATCAACCTAACTGACCGAGTTCTGCGCCTAGAGCGAAGGGCAGAAGATGCGGAAGGGAGAAGCCGCAGGAATAACGTGCTGGTGCTGGGCATACCGGAGGGGGTGGAAGAAACAAGCATGGTGGAGTTCCTCGAGGAGTGGCTACGCACGGTGGTAGCGCCAGAGCACCTGACTCTGTTTTTCTCCTTGGAACGTGCGCACCGGGTGCCCTCGAGACCCCTAGAGCCGGGGAGGCCGCCCCCGGTGGTGGTGGCCAAACTGCTGCACTACAAGGACCGAGATGCCTTCCTCCAACGGGCCAGAGAAGCTGGCCCTTTCAAGGTAGCGAATGGTGAGGTGACGCTATTCCCAGATTTCACACTGGACGTTCAAACTAAGTTGTAATAACCCCCTATGTTTTTCCAGAGACTGGAAGAAGCATGGGAATGGCTGGAGAAATGCGAAATAGAGGGAGGACATCGCGGTGGGAGCGACCAGGGGGACAGAGGAGACAGCGGAACAGGCGCTGCACATGGGCTGAGCCGACCAGGGCCCAGAAAGACCTGGCAAAGAGAGCGGCCCTAGAGGCAGCAGCATCCATAAACAAGGAGGTTTCTTCGCAGGACGGTAGTGGAGGAGATTCGGACTG
Source organism: Pleurodeles waltl (assembly GCF_031143425.1). Taxonomy (NCBI): domain Eukaryota; kingdom Metazoa; phylum Chordata; class Amphibia; order Caudata; family Salamandridae; genus Pleurodeles; species Pleurodeles waltl. The sequence goes on from NC_090438.1 coordinate 113,494,825, forward strand.
TGCCTCTGTGTCCTCGGCGGAGGGCTCCGGCTGCTCAGCAACTGCTACGCAGGTGACCCCACAAACTGCAGATGAACTGGGCTGAGCGAATCCATAGTCTGGACCTGAGGTGAGGAGCACGGCACAGACAGCAGGCCCTGACGGGCACGGAGTCACTACCCCTACAGGTGTCTCGGCCACTCAGCTTAAGATGGAGAGATCTATACCTAACTTGTTGACTAAGTTGCACTGTTGCACTTTTTTCTGGGCTACCTACAGTAGGAGAGGTGCCCTGGGGAACAGGAGTTGGGATTCACAGTTTTACGTATTGATGGTGATGTCGAAGATGAGGGTCACATATATACAGGAAATGCAAATGTGGGATGAGGTGTGGGGTCTGGGCGGGTGGGGAGGGCATGGTTTGCTACAGATGCATCAATATTACAGAGTATAATTTTCTAACATGGAACATCAGGGGGATGGGGGTCACCTACTAAACGACATAGAGTGTTATCCTACTTGAAAAGACGGGGTATCCATGTGGCCCTACTACAGGAAACACACCTCATTGCAGGTGAAATTTAAAAACGGAGACGTAGATGGAGAGGGCAGGTGTTCGCTACCAAGTACTTGGCTTACGCTAGAGGAGCACTGGTGTGGGTTAGAGCGGAAGTCTCCTTTGAAGCCACCCAACTGACATAGACCAGGAGGGCAGATTTGTAACTGTGAAGGGGAAGCTCCATGGAACCCCGATTGTCCTGAGTAGTGTATATGCACCTAACCAGGATCAGATCCCCTTCATGCAGCACCTATCGAGTCACCTCACCCGCCAACAGGGCGAAGAGCTATTGATTGGGGGTGACTTTAACAGCATAATGGACAAGAACTGGACCGTTCCATTCCCCTGCTGGCAGGCACAGTAACGCACAAAATAGCTAAAAACCTGAGGGAATGGATGCAGGCCTGGGAGCTGGTAAATGTCTGGCGCAACCAACACCAAGGGGAAAGGGATTACTCCTACTATTCATGCTTGCACCAGGTCCATACCAGGATAGATAGGATAGTATGCTCAGCCTCCGTAGCGCAGGGGATGACACACTCAGAATATTTAGGGCTCACCCTCTCTGACCATAACCCCCTAATGCTTACATGGAGGGCCATCAACGATAGACCCCCCCATACCAATGTGGAGATTGACCCCGGCAGCGCTGGAAGATCAGACTTACAGAGAAACGCTCCGCTCTTATCTGGCAGGCCATATTGCTATTAATAAGGGATCCACCTCGGCTAGACATGTGGAGTGGGAGACACTTAAGGTGGCGACAAGGGGTTACTGCCTGGGACAGACAGCAGGAATAAGACGCACACTGGAGCTAGAGAAGATCATACATGTAGGAGAAAAGGGGGGAGTGTAGAAGTGATTGAGCACGCCAGGTACGAGGAGGCGAAGAGAACTCACTCACAGATCGAGGAGCAGTTGAGATGCCATAGTATACAGAGATACTTAGCTTCGATAAAGGAGGAAGAGGGAAGATCAGGCAAGATGTTAGCTTGATTGGTGAGACCGAGGGGGGGGGACACCTATCATGAGGGTGCGTGATATGAAAGGGGAGAGCAGATACACACCGGGGGCCATAAATGACGCCTTTAGAGATTACTATACCCTCCTCTACAGGAGTCCAGATATACCCGAGACCGAGTCTCTGGATGCTTATTTGCACCCACTACCCCTGAATAGGCTGGCATATGAGGAGAGGGACAGACTGGGTGGACCAGTGACTTTAGGTGAGTTCAGGAGGCCATCGCGCAACTAGCGTCAAGGAAGATCCCGGGCACGGACGGACTCCCGATGGATTTCTATAAGAGGTACTCGGCCTTGCTGGCTCCCCAGCAGGTGGAAATGTACACGGAGGCGTTCCAACGCAGCTTCCTACCGGACTCAATGAGGGAGGCCTTGGTGGTCCCTCTCCCCAAGCTGGACTCGGGGGAGGTGTCAGTGACTGACTTCCGTCCACTTTCAATGTTGAACAGTGACTTCAAGATTCTCAGTAAGCTCATGGCCAACCGATTGCTCCTACATATATCCAATTTGATGCACAAGGATCAAAACATGTTTGTACCGGCACGCAATACCTCACTAAACCTTAGACGCCTCTTTGCCATCTTGCATATGCCACATGAGGAGAAGCCCCCTGCAGGGATGCTCCTTGCGATTGACTTTGAGAAGGCCTTTGACTCGATTCGATGGGACTATCTGAGGAATGTTATGCTCTGAATGGGATTGGGGGAAGGATGGGTGAGATGGATGGACCTGCTATATGCGGCTCCCCTGGCAAGAGTAAGAACGGGCAGGACGGTGTCAGAGGCTTATCCCATATGTAGGAGCACTAGGCAGGGGTGCCCGTTATCCCCATTGTTATTTGCTTTGGCTATTGAACCTTTGGCGGCCGGCTACGGACGGAGGGCAGGGGCAGAGGAGTGGAATGGGGACAGGATGAACATATTGTCTCACTCTATGCCGATGACATCCTAATCTACCTAAGGGAGGGTGAGTCGGGGCTGCCGTGGGCTCTGGCTAGTCTCTACCACTTTGGAGGCCTCTCCGGCCTGCTCCTCAATAGGAGCAAGACCTTTGTTTTCCCCCTGATAGCTGGAGGTGAGCGCCCCTCATCCTGTCCGGAAGATATGGTATGGGCACCACATACTTTCAAGTATTTGGGCATACAGGTGTTTCATGACCTCAAAGACCTTCGTGAGGGTAACTTAGGTAGGGCGCTCCGTTCGGTCCGGGCATCCGTGGGGTTTTGGCAGTCTTTTAGGCTATCCATAATGGCCAGAGTATTGTTATCTAAAATGATTATGCTGCCCCGCCTCCTTTACTATTTCGCCAACCTACCGGTGTTAATCCCTCCGACGTGGTTCCGGGAGTTGAACACCCTGCTCAGGGACCTTATTTGGGACGGAGGCCGCAGACGCACTGCACTCACGACCATGTGCAGACCGACTAGCGCAGGGGGATTGGGAGCTCCAGATTTCAAATTTTACTATCTGGCATGTCAACTGCAGTGGATCTCCAGGTGGTGCGCAGGGGAGGGTAGCCAGACAGGTGTACTGCTAACGGCGAGAAGAATAGAGAGTGGATCATAGCACAGATGATAGGTCGGCGAGTGGAGGCGCAGGAGGGGAGTGTCATGACGAAGGTAGCACTGTCTTGCTGGAAGAGATGCTTGCGCCGTGTGGGAGTGGGACATCCTTACTCCGCGGCACTGCCCCTGTTGGTGATAACTCAGGACACCACGGAGGGGGCCTTGCTGAGTTCAGGGTTGGGAGTCTGGTCGAAAGCTGGAGTGGAGACTATAGGGGACCTCTTCCGGGACGGGGTGCTGAGGCCCTTCACAGACATGACTGATCAAAGGGGAACACCAGCTGGACAATTGCTATTATACCAATACCTGAAACATCACATAAAGGAACACTGGGGCACGGTTAATACGGAACTTGCTTCTCACCGGGTCTTGCACCTGCTGCTAAACTCCGGAGCAGATCATCATCTGGTATCCGGGCTGTACAGGGCCCAAAATGACGACACACTGGACTCACTACAGTCACTAAGGGAGAAATGGAAAAAACACTGGGTAGAGACATGTCGAAGGCGGAGTGGAGGAAAGCTTTGGCATACCCGCGGGTGGTCTCTCGAAATACACAACTACGATACATACGGTATAACTATACCCACAGGACGTACCTCACTCTGCACCGGCTGAATCTCATATACGAAGGTGAGCTTAGAGGGTGCCCCAGATGTGGCGAAGTGGACGCGGATCTGGACCACATGGTATGGCACTTCCCCAGGCTCCTGCGGAGCTGGCAGCGTTGACCGACCTGGAGGATCTCTTGGGCGCCACACTGGAGTTGGCCCCTTCTGTGTGCCTGCTGGGCCTGTACCCGGGGTCGACCCCTGGAAAAGTAAGCAGCCGATTCCTTGACCTGGCTTTCGTGTTGTTTGGGAGATGAATCACGCTAGGCTGGAGATCGCCAAGGGGCCCCTCCATGGAGGACTGGAGACAGGATGGGTCGAAATGGGCAAGGGCCGAACTGCAGGTATTGTGGCGTGAGGAGGCTCAGGGAGTGCGCCAGACGCCCATTGCACTGCTTTGGGAGGAGGCATTGACCAAATGGGAGCGTAGGGATCGAGAAGTGGGAACCCCGACAGATGGGTTGGGGGCAGCCACGGAACAAGAAGAGAGAGCAACCGAAATAAGAGTGACACAATGAACCATAACATAAAAGGATGAGCCGTACTACCCCCCCCTAGCGAGCTATGATTGAAGGGTCCAGAGGGATAGCGGGCAGGCATGGATGGCACCAACCAATACTGTAGGGGGTGGTATGTGAAGGGAGCACCCCAGCCCCTTGGTGAAGCCTCCGTCCGGAAAGGAAGTCATAAAGATAGCGAGTGGACCTGACTCCCCGCCCAGCAGAGGACCCCTGGCCCGCACCCATGTAACTAGTAGCCAGTACTCACCCTCTCTACAATGCACCACCATGTATATAGTTTGGTTAGAGTTAAGCATAAGAATGGTACATGGTCAAGAGAACGATAACATGGTATACGATAAAAGAACATATGCATTTGACACACAGATTTAACACGGAGCCGGGACCACACAGAGGCTGGGCACTAACTTTGAGTAGGACCTCAACAAATGAATAATTAGAGGTTACTCTTGGAAGTCGCAACAGCTTGTATAAGTGTATGAATAAGTGTATGTCAATGCCATAAACAGAAATGATTATGTACAACAGTAAAATGTTAATAAAAACAATAAAAAAAATAAAAAAAACATTACACTTGCTTACTCTTCTACCCCATCTCTCAAGTCATGGTGCCTGGTAAGTTCCTGAAACATGAATTGGTGCAAGAGTTCAACTTAACTTTGAGCCAACAAGATCGCTTGCTACTTTTAGGAAAGATTCAGGTGATTGACGAGTGCCTTATATCTTCATTTATCGATGACCTGTAGATGGTATCATAGGGTGGTAGGATCAATGCACTGATCTCTTTCAAACAGATCCCTATCAATTCAGCTAACAGCATCTTTAACAATTCATGTCTCTTCCATCTGAAATAAAGAGCTGCATTCTCTAGGCTTGATGGTATCACCAGATTTTGCAGTCACTTGACTGCTTACCTGTCATCAATGGGATTAAATTAGGAGTGACACCACAATTCTTCAGCTTGAGCATTTTAGCCTCTTCAGCTTGAGTTCTAAGGTGAAACTAGGTTTTTAGGTTTTCAGAGGTCTCCTGTTCGATTTCGGCAGAGACAAATTGATCAAATGTGTGTCTTAATCGTTGTTTAAAGTTACAGTCTAGTTCATCCGGGTCAGATGTGCCGGCTAAGGCCTCACACAGAGAACTAAACAGCACTGGCTGAGGCCATGCCCAACTCGGGCCAAGAACAGAACATTTCTCCCTCCTAAAAGCCTAAATAGAGCTTGTTCAAAAGAAAGACCCCCACTGGCAGGAGGTCTAATATGCATGTCATGTGGGAACCCCCCCTTGGAATTGCAAGAGTCTTAACGTTGTAGCCACCTATACAATTACAGAAGGGGCTATAAAAACAGCTGCTGACTTATTAGTAAGTTTTAGGGTTTTATGGCGAGCCTCTCAGTTGGGAATTTGAAAGCTAATTTTGTCCGTCCCACCTGAGAACTAGCCTTTGCAAGTAGTCTTTTCAGAAGATTGTAATTGTTTTTTGGTTTATAGGGAATTAGTCAGTACAGCTAGTCTTCTCAGAAAATGTACTTTTTCCGTGTGTAGTGAACTAATCAGTACACCTAGGGGGTCATTCCGACCCCGGCGGGCGGCGGGCGCCGCCCGCCGGGCGGAGACCGCCAGAAGACCGCACCGCGGTCAAATGACCGCGGCGGTCATTCTGACTTTCCCTCTGGGTGGGCGGGCGACCGCCAAAAGGCCGCCCGCCCGCCCGCCCGCCCAGCGGGAAAGCCCCAGCAACGATGAAGCCGGCTCCGAATGGAGCCGACGGAGTTGCTGGTGTGCGACGGGTGCAGTGGCACCCGTCGCGATTTTCAGTGTCTGCTAGGCAGACACAGAAAATCATTATGGGGCCCTGTTAGGGGGCACCTGCACTGCCCATGCCTGTGGCATGGGCATTGCAAGGGCCCCCAGGGGTCCCACGACACCCGGTTCCGCCATCCTGTTCCTGCCGGTTTTTTCCGCCAGGACCAGGATGGCGGGAAGGGGGTCGGAATCCCCATGGCGGTGCTGCGAGCAGCGCCGCCATGGAGGATTCTTTGGGGTGGGGTAAACCGGCGGGAAACCGCCGGTTGCCCTTTTCTGACCGCGGCTTTACCGCCGCGGTCAGAATTGCCCATGAAGCACCGCCAGCCTGTTGGCGGTGCTTCCGCGGCACTCTGCCCTGGCGGTTTTCAACCGCCAGGGTCAGAATGACCGCCCTAGTCTTCTTAGAAGAACGTCATTGTTTTTGGTTGTATATTGAACTGGTCTTTACAAATAATCCTTTCAGAACAATGTAATTGCGTTTTTGGGTGCATTCATAAAGCGCGATCCTTGGATGAAAGACCAGCAGTGCACATCACACAGTTCAAAGGGTGAGTGACAGGATATTATAATTACAGAAACACAGACAGGTGTTTTCTAAAGGTTGTGGAATATGGCAAGGGTGATGGCAAAGTAGATTTTTAAATGTACACATATAATGGGGTGCTCAGAGGGGACAAGAATGAGTTGGGAAGGCTGAGTTAACACGTGGAGAATCTAGGTGGGCTTAAATAGGTATTGGAGGAAAACAGGGTTTTAATTATATAAACAACAAATATGTTTATTGTGGAATGAATACATCCTTCAAAACAACATAAAACATATGCATAAAAATCCAGATAATAATCAAATAGGAAAAGTCAGGAAGTCAATAACATCACTGTCTACTAGCATAACTATAAAATCAATCGGCTAGAGTAGATAAACTTCTTAAAATACTCAAACCATTTCTAGCAGCATTTAAACTTTTCCACTTGTCCCTTTATTACAGATTTAAGGGCCAGATGTAGGAAACGTTTAGCGAGTCGCAAACGGCAAAAATTGCCGTTTGCGACTCGCTAAACGCGTTTCCCAATGCAGAAATGCATATTGCGAGTCGGTACCGACTCGCAATATGCATTTCAGAATCGCAAATAGGAAGGGGTGTTCCCTTCCTATTTGCGAGTCTGAGTGGTATGCAATACCATTTGCGACCGCGTACGCGGTCGCAAATGGTATCGCAGTTACCATCCACTTCAAGTGGATGGTAACCCACTCGCAAATTGGAAGGGGTCCCCATAGGACCCCTTCCACTTTGTGAATGGACCCAAAAATATTTTTTAAGGGCAGGGAGTGGTCCCAGGGACCACTCCCTGCCCTGAAAAAATACCGAAACTAAAGGTTTCGTTTTTTTTTTTTAAGTGCAGCTCGTTTTCCTTTAAGGAAAACGGGCTACACTTAAAAAAAAAAAAACTGCTTTATTGAAAGCAGTCACGAACATGGAGGTCTGCTGACGACAGCAGGCCTCCATGTTTGCGAGTGCCTATACTCGCTATGGGGCCGCAATTTGCGACCCACCTCATGAATATTCATGAGGTGGGTCATTGCGACCACATAGCGAGTTGCAGTCGGTGTCTGAGACACCGTACTGCATACCAATTTGCGAGGTGCAAATTGCGAGTCGCATGGACTCGCACTTTGCACCTCGCAAATTTTTAAGTTGCTACATCTGGCCCTAAATTCTGCATCTAAAATACTATGTGCAAAGTACTCCTGGTCATTCCTCGGTATACACCATTCTGATGTTTTAGCACTCAGAATAACAACAAACCAACCTTCGACGCCCAGATATATAGGATGTAAGGCTACGTACATAGTCAATGCTCCATTTCCTGATAAAATAAATGGCAATTAGGCACGTTAATAGCCCATAGGTGGTACCCAGAGGAATTTAGCAAATTAATACTGATGCTAAGATGCGAAATAGCTAAACAGTTATTAGAGCTTTACGTCCGACTAGCCACATCCTGCCGAGAAATGTTGCCACAACACAAGCATACAGAGGTCTGGAATCAGATTGTGATATCCTCATGGCCAGCTCCTTGTACCCAGGGATCGACCAACTGGTTTGATCCAGGACCTTCTTAGCTTAGCATAGGCCGAACAAATGAGGAACACATGAGCAATGCTTTCTTTGGCTTTTTTACTTCTTGGACACATTAGAGAAGGGGCAGATTGTGGACACCACTTTGTAGTAAACATCTTAAAGGGCAAAGAGCCAATCCTAAACTTGACATATAGCTTCCTATCTAGAGGGTGAGATAGAGTCCATCCGGCCGCAGTACATTGTTATTTTGCACACCATGCCACATCAGTTTGGATCAAGCTATATGTAGGTCAGTCCTGATCCTGCTCAAGTGGGAACAGTCCTGCGCCAAACTGACAAGCCAGATCCTCCCTGAACAGGAACACAAGCAACCCAGGACCAGTTTCACCCTCGTTAGGGCTCCCCAGCCAGGTAACACTTGGTTCCAGTGACTGAGATGGCATGATGCTCAAAAGAACAATGGACTGGGATGCGCCCCAAATAATTACTAGTGGCTGAGATGAATTCAAGCATTCTATCCATCACTTTTTGTATACTTTTTAAAATATTTTAAACATAAAAGACTCAGGAGCAGTCTCATTGGAAGAGTCAGTTTGTACCACTTCCTGGGGGTATAGCAGCAGAAGGGTGTTTGTTTTTGTTTGTATATATTAACCCAGGAGATCTCCAGGTTCATCAGGTTTGTGCTGCATACAGTGTCAATGTAGGTTCAAAATAACAACTTTTCAGCCAGGTAGGTTGATTTGCTCTCCAGGGCCTGTATCATAATGGGCTCCACAGACCCAGTGCAAAGCAACGCACCTGTTTTTATGCGTCTTCAGTGTATGAAGCCAAATCATTTATATTTCTCCAATTTAGGGCCTGATTTAGATATCAGTGCAAGGGGTATTCCATCACAATGGTGATGGATAGCCCGTCCACCGAAATCTACATCCCATTGTATCCCGTGGGATTTGGATTTTGGCGGACGGGCTATCCATCACCGTTGTGACAGAGTAACCTGTCCGCCGAAATCTAAGTCAGGCCCTTAGTGCCTTATTTTCACAGTGCAGCTCAGAATCAGAAAAAGGAAAGCTTTGTTCAATGTTTGGAGCTGTGCTGCCTGAGAATGTAGCTCTGGCTATGACAAATATCAGTTTAAGTGATTTGTCTTTACACACTGCAGGCACATAGCTGCTGACCCCTGGCGCTGTGCTGAGACAGTGCACCTGATCATGACACAGCCAGCGCTGGCACAGCTTTGATCTGCAGTATCCTGCATTTGCCAGTGATATATCAGTTTGCAACATGAAAGATGCTGCCTTTTTAGCAGTTTTCTATAATGTGAACTTGGCCTAAGGATATTAGAGCACTTTACATGACTACCACAATACGTTACACGTTTTTAGGCACACAAGATTAAGCGCCTGATTTAGAGTTCAGTGGAAGGGGGTACTCCATCACAAATGCGACAGACATCCCTTCTTATGATCCCATAATAACCTATGGAGATCATAATATGGCAGACAGGATATCTGTCACATTTGTGACATAGCAACCTGCCCTCCAAACTCTAAATCAGGCCATACGTGACTTGCCTTGAATGACAGGATGTTGAGCTGGTGCCAGGACTCAAACCTGGTTCTCCAGTTTCAAAGTCAGCAGCTCTGTCCATCTGGCCACATCTGCTCATATATAGGGAAGGTGGTGGTGCAGGAGAGATTTGAGATCAGGAGCGTTGCCATATGTGAGATGTAATATTAAGAACATATGCACTATCACAATATTATTTTCATGGTTGCTACTCATGAAGCTATTATTGTGTTAATTGAGTGTAGGAGGCTGGCCCTCTATGTAGTGTGCAAAACTAGGCACACTGTGCAGGGGATCTAGGAAACCACGCATTGGTTTTCAGAGGTAAAATCTAGATCACCTAATGCTCTAAATTTGAGGTAGCTTGGTCGAGAAGTTAGGCTAATCTTGGAGAAGTACAAATCATTTGTTGTACTCACAGTATGAATCATGCACCACACATACACTCAAAGGAATAACTTGAGATCAATTTATAAAAAGATTTTGATATAAATTTTAAGACCAATAAAAAATAATAAATGCAGTCTTTCTGTGCGTAATTACGCACCTTATGATTCAATAGGAGGTCACCTGTAAAAATGCATTGAAAATCATACAGTTGCTTTATCAAGTTGAGCTTTCGCAGGTTGGTCGAGGTTGTCAGTACGCACGCCGTGCCAGCTGGAGAAGTTCGGGTGGCTCCCGGTTCCAGTGGAAGCAGCTGTGAAAAGGCTCTTGGAGTTGGTGCAGGGCCACTGAGGAAAAGGTCTGTTATTGAAAAATCAAAGGTGGTGTCTTAGGGTCCCCTTGTGGTGGCCAGGTCACAAGGGGTGAGGAACCCTCAGGGCACAGCTGGTTCCTTGTTGCAGGGCACTGGGCGTCCGGGTGCTGGGCCAGTTGCTGATCCTTGGGCTGTGCGCAAAGGTGCCTCTCAGGTTCAGAGGTAAGTCACTTTCAGGGTCACTTGCAGGACAACAGGGGCACTCAGGCATGAAGTCAAGGGTGTTCCCGAAGTCCCTTGACTAGGGCTTCCTCCTGGTGCAGTTTTAGCTCTGGGGGAGCTGGTTTTCTTGGAGTCCGATGTCCACTGATCAGTACCCAGGGTATTGTGACAGTCCAGCCACTAGAGGGCGCAGTGCCAACAAACTTAGCACACTTACACAGTTTGTCTGTTTGGACGTCTGTGTGTTGTCAAGTCTGGCTGCAACTTCCAGTTCAGGAGTTGTCGAAGTGACCCTCACTGAGTTGCTGCTTTCTTTGTGTTTGCAGAGTGGTACCTCCACTCTGGAGGGAGATCTCGGGCTATAGGCAAAGCCTGAAAGTCCTTAGGGCCTCTCAAGGTGAGTCCAGTGGCAGCTCCTCCACAGCAGCGATTGTCGGGACCTAGGTGCAGCAGGCAGGGTTTGGCGCATTTTCCCCATACAGAAGATCCACAGTTCTCATGCTTTGGTTCTTCTTAGTACTGTCTTCTCTTTGTCCTTTCAAATCTAGGTTCTTGGTCTAGGGGTGCCCACTAAATACTGAATTCAGTGGGCCTTTTAGGGGGACCTGGTAGTGTCCAATGGAGCACTTATCTTTGGGTGGTTACACCCACTATAGTGACCACTTCCTGTTGGAAGGGTCACTGCCCTAAATCTAATATGGGCTATTTTCCTTACATCCAAGATAGAGGAAAATGAATTAGGGGGTCCACCTCGCCAGCAACACATTATGGGTGGTACATGCCAGATGAGGCCACTCCTCCTACCCTTTGTGAGGTTTCCCGCCTTTGCTCCCACTAAAAGTGGGGGGTTTCAAAAGGGGAGGCCACCTGCAGTTAGCAGCTGGCTTGGGGGGCGAGTTTCAAGGGTGGTAAGCAGTTTGAAGCTCACCACCAGGACAGTGCACATTACTGAGGGAGAGGGTGTTAGCTCCTCCACCTGGGAAGAGCATTGTCTTACAAACCAGAGAGGCAGAGCCCTCCCCCAAGGTATGTGTATTGGCTGTCTGGAGGTGGCAGCTAGATAGGACCAGTCAGCAACCATGCCAGGATAGTTAGCTTTTGTAAGGGGTGCCTCTAAGGTGACCCCTGGGTACATTTAGTTAAAAAAACAATACTGGCACTAGTTTGGATTTATCATTCTGAGTTGTTTGATACCAAACAACCCAGGGTTCAGAGTGGCCATCATGTAGCTGGGAAACTCGTGTTGAACAGTGTCCAGCACATGTATTAAAGTGGCTGCTCTGTTCACTCACTATGTGTAGGAGGCTGGCCTGGCTTATAGTGGGTACCTTGTGGTACTTATACCCTGTGCCAGGTCCAGTTACCCCTTATTAGTAGAATAGAGGTGTTTCTAGCAGCTTAGGCTGATAGAAGGTAGCTATGGCAAAGCAGCTTAGGCTGGACTAGGAGACATGCAAAGCTCCTACTATACCACTTATATCATATAGCACAATATCATAAGAAAACACAATACTCAGAGTTACTAAAAATAAAGGTACTTTATTTTTATGACAATATGCCAAAAGTGTCTCAGTGAGTACCCTCAGTTAGAAGGTAAGTAATATACACAAGTTATATGTACACAAACCCAAAACAGGTAAGTAATAGTAAGAAAAGTAATGCATACAGTGTAGAATTACAATAGGATGCGATAGGTGAACATAGGTCTAGGGGCGACACAAACCATATACTCCAAAAGTGGAATGCGAATCACGAATGGACCCCAGACCTAAGGGAGCTTGTAGAGCGTCGCTGGGACTGTCCAAGATACCCCACCCCAAGACCCTGAAAAGTAGGAGTAAAGTACCCCTACTACCTCAAAAGGACACAATAGTCGTGATAGGGGGATTCTGCAAGAACCACAAACACCAGCAAAGCACTGAAGATGGATTCCTGGACCTGAGGACCTGCAAAGCAAGGGGACCAAGTCCAAGAGTCGCGATAGTGTCCAGGGAGGCAGGAGCACAGGAAACCCCGGATGAAGGTGCAAGGAAGCTGCCTCCGGATGGAAGAAGCTTAGGATTCTGCAACAACGAAGAGGACTAGGAACTTCTCCTTTGGATGGAAGGTTGCTGAAGTGTTCCCACGCAGAAATACTGCAGAAATACTGCAAACAAGCCTTGCTAGCTGCAAGTGTCACGGTAGAGGTTTTTTGGTGCTGCTGGGGACCAGGAAGGACCAGGATGTCGCCCCTTGGAGGAGGAGACAGAGGGGGCACTCAGCAACTCAGAGAGCCCCCACAGAAGCAGGCAGCACCCGCAGAAGTACCAGAGCAGGCACTTAGAAGATTTGTGAAACGGAGCCTGCTCAGAGTCACAAAGGAGGGTCCCACGACGTCGGAGTCCAACTCAGAGGGTTGAGCACTGCAGGACAGAGTGCTGGGGACCCAGGCTAGGCTGTGCATGAAGGAATCCTTGGAGGAGTGCACAGAAGCCGGAGCAGCTTCAAATCACGCAGTACACAGGTTTGCAGTCTAGCGTGGGGAGGCAAGGACTTACCTCCACCAAACTTCGACTGAAAGATCACTGGACTGTGGGAGTCACTTGGATAAAGTTCCTGTGTTCCAGGGACCATGCTCGTCAGGATGAGGGGGGACCCAGAGGACCAGTGATGCAGTCTTTTGGTGCCTGCGTTAGCAGGGGGAAGATTCCGTCGACCGACGGGAGATTTCTTCTTGCTCCCAGTGCAGGGTGAAGGCAGATGACTCCCAGAGCATGCACCACCAGGAAACAGTCGAGAAAGCCGGCAGGATGAGGCGCTACAATGTTGCTGGTAGTCGTCTTGCTACTTTGTTGCGGTTTTGCAGGCGTCCTGGAGCAGTCAGCGGTCGATCCTTGGCAGAAGTCAAAGAGGGAAGTGCAGAGGAACTCTGGTGAGCTCTTGCATCGTTATCTGAAGAATACCCCAGAGGAGAGACCCTAAATAGCCAGAAAAGGAGGTTTAGCTACCAAGAAAGGAGGATTGGCTACCAAGAAAGGTAAGAGCCTATCAGAGGGAGTCTCTGACGTCACCTGCTGGCACTGGCCACTCAGAGCAGTCCAGCGTGCCCCCAACACCTCAGAATCCAAAATGGCAGAGGTCTGGGACACACTGGAGGAGCTCTGGGCACCTCCCCGGGGAGGTACTGGTCAGGGGAGTAGTCACTCCCCTTTCCTTTGTCCAGTTTTGCACCAGAGCAGGGCTGGGGGATCCCTGAACCGGTGTAGACTGGCTTATGCAGAGATGGGCACCATCTGTGCCCATCAAAGCATTTCCAGAGGCTGCAGGAGGATACTCCTCCCCAGCCCTTCACACCTATTTCCAAAGGGAGAGGGTGTAACACCCTCTCTCAGAGGAAATCCTTTGTTCTGCCTTCCTGGGCTGGGGCTGCCCAGACCCCAGGAGGGCAGAATCCTGTCTGAGGGGTTGGCAGCAGCAGCAGCTGCAGTGGAAACCCCGGAAAGGCAGTTTGGCAGCACCCGGGTTCTGTGCTAGAGACCCGGGGGATCATGGAATTGTCCCCCCAATACCAAAATGGTATTGGGGTGATAATTCCATGATCTAAGATATGTTACATGGCCATGTTCGGAGTTCCATTGTGACGCTATACATAGTATAGTGCACACGTGTAATGGTGTCCCCGCACTCACAAAGTTCGGTGAATTTGCCCTGAACGATGTGGTGGCACCTTGGCTAGTGCCAGGGTGCCCACACACTAAGTAACTTGGCACCCAACCTTCACTAATTGAGGGTTAGACATATAGGTGACTTATAAGTTACTTATGTGCAGTGAAAAATGGCTGTGAAATAACGTGGACGTTATTTCACTCAGGCTGCAGTGGTAGGCCTGTGTAAGAATTGTCTGAGCTCCCTATGGGTGACAAAAGTAATGCTGCAGCCCATAGGGATCTCCTGGAACCCCAATACCCTGGATCCCAGTGAGACAGTGAAAACACCCTGACAGATACTCACAAACAGGCCAAAAGTGGGGTAACAAGGCTAGAAAGAGGCTACCTTCCTACACTATGGGGGTCATTCCAATGTTGGCGGGCGGCGGAGGCCGCCCGCCAGAATTCCCCCCTCCGAAATACCGCGCCGCGGTCAAAAGACCGCGGCGGGTATTACAAGTTTTCCCCTGGGCTGGCGGGCGGTTGCTGAAAAACCGCCCGCCAGCCCAGGGGAAAACGACCTTCCCACGAGGATGCCGGCTCGTAATCGAGCCGGCGGAGTGGGAAGGTGCGACGGGTGCAGTGGCACCCGTCGCGTATTTCAGTGTCTGCAAGGCAGACACTGAAATACATTGCGGGGCCCTCTTACGGGGGCCCCTGCCGTGCCCATGCCATTGGCATGGGCACGGCAGGGGCCCCCAGGGGCCCCGCGACCCCCCCTACCGCCATCCTGTTCATGGCGGCTTTCCCGCCATGAACAGGATGGCGGTAGGGGGGGTCGGAATCCTCATGACTGCGGAGCGCGCTCCGCAGCTATGGAGGATTCACACGAGCAGCGGAAAGTCGGCGGGAGGCCGCTGACTTTCCACTTCTGACCGCGGCTGAACCGCCGCGGTCAGAATGCTCGTTGGAGCACCGCCAGCCTGTTGGCGGTGCTCCCGTGGTCAGAATGACCCTCAATGTCCCAGGTTTGGCAAGTACACAGTGGGGACATATTGCTCATGCAGCTATGCCCTCACATATAATATGGAGCACTCTGCCTTAGGGCCGTCAGGCCTGCCATAGGGGTGTCTTAACCATAGTAAATACAGTGTATAAGGACAGGGCACACAGGCGGTGTGCTGTGTTGAGTTGGTAGTTTAGGTTTGCACCAGGACACTCAGCCTGCAATGGCAGTGCTGGGTACATCTGGATGCATGCCCCTACAGGGTGGCACAATTAGTGCTGCTGTCCTCAGAGGCCTACCCTTACTACCCTATGCCCTAGGTACCTAAGTACCATTTACTAGGGACTTATCATGGCAGCTAAAGTTGCTTCCAATTACCTTTGCAATTTTAGGGAAAGATCACTGGCACTGGGAACCTGGTTAGCAGGGTCCCAGTGTACTCTAGTCCATGTTGCATTCAGAAACCAGGCAAAACGTGTGTGTGGGGGGGTACTGCAACAAGGTGGCAGTTTCCCACATTGAGTCCTGATATTTTGGTGCTGAAATGATTTTTAAATATCAAATATTCTTCCAATGGGCTCTCGTGAAGCATTTCTATGTTTCATTCTACAGGAACAGTCCCTTCACTTAC
Organism: Pleurodeles waltl; assembly: GCF_031143425.1. Classification (NCBI taxonomy): domain Eukaryota; kingdom Metazoa; phylum Chordata; class Amphibia; order Caudata; family Salamandridae; genus Pleurodeles; species Pleurodeles waltl. The sequence goes on from NC_090438.1 coordinate 113,510,731, forward strand.
AATCCTACAGGAGGTCCCAACTTACACAACACGCACACCTATGACTATGTTAGTTGATACGGCCCATTATTGCTCTCTCCCTCTCACACAAAGCATGGCAGCAACTCAGCTTGCTGCCCTGTATTTTGTGAAAAATTAGTAAATCTGCCCCTAAGGGAATAGGGACACAGTCTAGTGCAAAAAAACGTAAAGCGCTACTCAGAACAACAGTGGGTGTCAGGAATGGTCAAGGAAATACTCATCTAGATTCATGTATTTTAAAGGAAAGAGAGGAAAAAAGTGGTGCGGGAGGTGGATGCCATTACAAAAATTGCACACTCCACGCTCTGGCAGTAGAAAAAGCTGTATGTGATTCATAGAACAAATTCATAGAATACCAATTCTGAGAGTCCATTTCGCCTAAGGTGTTTGGTTGAACATTTTCAAGATGAATGGCATTTACCATTTGATAGAAGGCAATTGTTGACATTTCTTTTTGTAATGTCCCTGTTACCTGCTCTTTCAAGTTGTAAATACCATGCATCTTGAAAATGAAGTCTCTCTGTTGGTTTTTCCAAAAGGTTTGTTTTAAGACTTCTTACATTCACTCCGTTCTGTTTGATCATTTTGGTGTCCTGCACTGAGATAGAAACCATTACTGGATATGGCAAAAATAACTGAGGTAGCAAAGTGAAAAAACTAATCATATACTGGATGAAAGTAGAAATGAGTGTCTGTGTTAGGAGGCAGACGCACACCGTGCTGGGAGAGGAGCATTCTATCACAGATGCTGCAGAAGCACCATTTTGAAATGTTTTCTATTAGAGTTCAGATTGTTTTATCACTCTGATTCGAGGCTATAAGTACAAAATGCTGATTATATCTCTGAAGCCTACAATTCTGCAGCCATCTATTCAGCAATAATTGAACCAGAAGATTGGCCCGGGTTTCCTTAAAGAGAATACATCTGCTGTGAAGAACTCCCACAGAGCATGCTTGGCAGCCCTTCCAAATAGTCTCCTATATGCCCTTCTGTTGAACATGAGTTCTGAAATCATCACTGTAATGAAACACTGGGGGCAAAAAATAATGCGCGCTGTGCCTTCACAGGCTGCTTTCTATTTCTTGCAATTATGTATTTGTAACTGGACCATATTCACCACTCAGCACATACATGTCGTCCTTGTTTGCTTCTGGTATAACTCAGGAGACTGGAAAGCTGCCTCACTCGCTTCTGCATGCTACAAGAAATGATAAAAGGAGCTAAATTTATTTTATGTAGCGATTTCATACCTAGTGCACGTCTGCAGTATGAACAAGAAATGCTACTATTACTCAGCTGAGTTACCCTATCACAGATGGATGCTCAACTGAGGTGCTCATTCTGAGTCTGGCAGTCTATCCATCAGACCACCGCGGTAGTGGCAGGCTGATCCGCAAATGCGCAAAGGGTGCTCTTGCACCCGCTGCACCGCCACATTGGTACCGGGTCGATTCCGAGCCGGTGTCAATATTAAGGCCCTCTTCACCGCAGCGCCGGTGGGCAGAAACACTGTTTCTGCCCACTGGCACTGCGGTGAAGTCGGAATACTGCCGCCGGTGTCCTGACGGCACCAGCGGTCAGGTGGTGGGTTGAGTTTGGGGGGCGGCCTCTGCCGCAGCCAAACTTAGAATGAGCACCTGAGTCTGTGTTACAGGGATTTCAACTCAGCACATTTAGATCACTCCGGTTCTCAGTGGCTAGCATTCACTTCACTGAGTCATGCTGTCTGCTGTCCTGTGAAAAACTTTGCACATTTCAGGAAATTTCCAAATATCGACTTTTTAAAAAAAATTAGGCCAGTTTTCTAAAGCAGGAAAATTGCCAAGATTTAAACAACTCCAAATACAGTGGTGACTTAGCGACTGAAAGCCACTTGCCATTGTTTGGATTGTTGAAAAATGCATTAAGTGGTTATTTTGAAGATGAAGTACAACATATTGAGGTTGTTCTTCCACTTAATTTATGAAAAATAACACCCAGTTCTTGCTGTAAAACATTTCCGCAAAAAAGTTATTCTGAGATCAATTTTGCCAGAGACACTTCTGGGTAAAATATTCATCTTTTTTTATGCTCATGATTTGAGAAATTGCTAATTTTGTGCTATTGCCCCAGCAGCATGAACATTTTGCACACTCCTGTTAGGTACATGTATATTTTTTACTCTGCAAACAATATTAATGCACATGCGCACACACATACACACAGACACACAATGCACTCACTGATGACTGTCATATCCAGGGTAGAACCGGCCAACTGAATTCCATGAAATATGCATTTTCTGTTTTGACTCCACATCCCATTAGATATCGAAATACATCGGGCAGAAGACCAGTGTTAATGTTTCAGAGTTAAAATATTTTCAAAACTAATACATAAACAAGCATTGGCAAAGCCAATAGGCCTTGCATTGCAGCTAGCCTTTTGGCAATTCTTGTTATGTTTTGTCATTCTTTTTTGTAAAACCCAGTGTCAAAAGAAACTGCTGGGTCTTCATCAATCTGAAAAAATAATTGCTAATGGCAAAATGTCTCAAAAAAGCTAATATTACCATACAACTCTCTGGCACTGAAGCAAAAAACTTTGTGTGTGGTTGTGTTTTTCTTGAAACTGCAACACGCAGTAAGTCATAGTACATTCAGTCAATAGCTGAAGTCAGCTGATGGATTGCCATTTGATGCATGCTGGAGTCGGTGGTGGAAAAATGTGAATGACATAACCACAGAATTATTGTTGAAATCTTGCTGAAAAACTCTATAAATAACTACATTCTACAAATAAGTTTAGTACAATCAAAAGGTATTAACGAACACAGACTTAAAAAAGCAAGTTGGTCTATAATTGGCTAGGAACAGCTTGCCTTTGAGAAAAAAAGGCAAGAGCGACAGGAAGAAATCAAGAAGAGAGGGAGGGAAAGAAAGAAGGGAGGAAGGTGAGTGAAAAAGAAAGAAAGAAAGAAAAGCAAAACAAAGGAAAGAAATGAAGAATGAAGGAAAGAAAAAAGATGTCAAGAAGGCAAAAAAGAAAGAAGGAAAAGAGGCGAAGAAGGACTGGAGAAAGAAAAGAAGAAAAAAAGAAAGAGAAACAATTGAAGAAAGCAAGAATGAAAAAGAAAGAAAGAAAGAAGCAAAGAAAGAAAGTGAAATAAAGCCCGTTAGGGTTGGCGCGATTGACAATGCACACTGATTGTCTTATATTCGGAGTGCATGGACGCTGATGTGAAATGGCTGCCATCAGATAAACAAAGTCCAGTTGAAAAGAATTTGGGAGATGGGATCTGATAAAGCTGGAATGCACTTTAAAAAGTACTGGTCTTGCAAGGAGGTACGGATGTGCTCCTCGTGAAAGAGCAAAATGCAGTCACTCAAATTTAACTTCATCAGGAGCTGAAGTAGTCCCACCCACTTCCCCATGCTGCATGCAGTTGAGGGTGGAAGCGAAGTGTAAATGACAACATACCAATGGATGAAAAGAGTTGGCTGAAACACCCTGTAATTAGCTATATTATACGTATAATTTTAATAAATTAAATAGTCTTGGCCAATGCCAAACCTTAAAATGTTTCAAACCGTTATGGTCACTGCACCCAAAGTGCTCTCCTGCTCACATACGTGGTATTGGACTGGTCCCATCAAGTTTTACCATCACTATTGATAGAGCGTTCCGTCCTAATAAATTACCTGTATTTGGACGCTCTTGGGTCGATGAATCTTTTGACCAAGTGGGGCCCTCTTCACCCGAGATTAGTCAATTTAATCTAATCAATAATCAATAACGAACATAAGCAATGCCCTGATCAACATAACACTTCACAATTAATCCAGAAAACATTTCGGCGAACCATGACCTTTCGGCCATGAATAACCACACCAGTTCATTCAAAGTTAATGAATTTATTTCCCTATATTAACAAAGCTAGCACGATATAAATGTGTCTCAACACCAAATGATATATGTAAATGAACATTAATAGCTGTCCATAACGGCGAAAAGATGCAATCTATGCAGCATTTGAATAACAATGCATTCGATAATAGCAACGCAAACCACTAAAACTATAATCTGTAATGGGCTAATTGCATACATTAGTCAGCATAACAAGGTCTCAAATTGCATCGTGCAACAAATGAATCCTCATCTAACCTCAAATTAGCATCTGCATGTGGGACTTCATGCAAAAAACTATTTAGCAACATTGATTTGGAAAACTCCTAACTAGGGCTCTTATAAAAAATCAGCAGTTGGTTACCTAAAAGAAACACAATGCAATTGTACATTTTCCTTTCATATTTACCAAGTTCAATCAGCATTCAAGGAAGTCTTCGTCTCACAGGTACCGGTTTCCGATCAGCATGGGACGGGGCAAAGAGGGCAGGGTGGACGGGGCAATTGCCTCACGGCGGCAAGATAAACTACTACTTCATGCAAAGGGGCAGTTCAAAGTTAAAGTCTCTAGGGTAAGAATTACTTAAAGTCTCTTTCTCTCGATTAGAGAAAGCATCAAAGTCTCATTCAAAATTGGCGTCGAACATCAATTGGCATCGTAGAAGATGGCAAAATGACGAAGTCGGCAAGATGGGCCATAATGGCTGCAATGTCTGCAATGTCTAATGTCCTCAATGGGTGCAAATGGGTAATGGCTAATGGTTGTAATGTCCGATGGGTAATGGCTATGGCTGATAGCAAAAATGGCTGCAAAAATGGCTAAAGGTGGGTAATGGCTGCTTTCTTCTCGTGCACCGGGTTTAAATAGACAACAGTTCAAATCCAGTAGGGTCTTCCATTGGAGGGTTCATAGGTTGGCTTCAAATTGTCCAATCAAAAACAACAGTTCTCAAGCTTCTACCTAGGCATACATTATCCTTGGAGTCGGGAACGTAAGTTGCAACATATTTTACCAATTAACTCACTTTCAGAGCTTCCATTGTCCGCACCTGCAGATTGACCTTGGAGCAAAGAAGAAGATGCCAGGCTGGCACGAAACCTTAAAGATAAGCATGTGAACCGATCTCGCTGGAAAAGTACAGCTTCAAACAGAAATACACGTTAATTAGCACATTAGAAAAACACGAGCATCTAAACCGTGAGACAAGGCAACTAGGCCGAAGCCTCCACTAAAGTTATGCTAAGCTAAAACATTTCAAACAAGCAAATCATGGCACTCGTTTACGGTTATGTCAGATTAGTACAATTCTAATACATCACGTTATATAAAGCACGCTTATAAATGTTGGCGAACTACTCTGAGGGCACATTTGTCCCCGTACAATCTTTATTAGTTCGGTTAAAGTCACACTTGATTATTGCGGCACTACGTTTATGCGCTAATAAATGTAAAACCTTCGTTTCTGCGTCATCAATCCCTCCTCTGATGACTATTTGTCATCACACAAAACTATTCCCACAAATTTTATTCCATTAAAATTCTGTCAGTTCTCTTTGCCTTTTAGTTCCCCTTGTTCTTGCCTTGTATTCTTCTGCCATTCTTTTCATCATTTTCTCTTCCTTCCTTCTCTTAATTCTTGCCATTATCATTAGTATTCCCCTCTTTATTCCCCAAATCCCAAAGATGCAAATTAGTACTATTAGTATTCCCTGTATTATTTTTAGTAATATTCCATTCCAAATGCCACCAAGCCAATTTCCCACTGAAGCAATTCCCTTTCCAACCTTCTCCCAAACTCCTGGTTCTTTCAATTCCTTCAAGTCTGCACTCTCTTTTGTTAGATTAGCAAGCATTGTTTTAATCTTCACACTGTTGTCTGGTATATACGTGCAACAGTGACGCGCACCAAGCATTTTGCAAATGCCGCCATCCTTTGCTAAAAGAATGTCTAAGGCAAGCCTGTTTTGAAGAGTCATAGCTCTTTCTGCTGCAAGTTCAGCATCCATCAGGATTATAGCACCTGAAAACTTTGTCAACATGTTATCCACTATAGTAGACAACTTTCTTATTTTGATGGAATTCAACACAACTCCCAGTGAAGGAATCATGGCTCCAAATATATCTCCTACCACAGCAGCTGCGGTCTCTCTTTTCTGGATACGATGAGATCCAGACGTCTTTGGAATCACCGATAGGTCATCCAGTTGATAAACCTTTGGGAACACTATACCCAAATAACATCTCCCCCACCACCCTTTTGGAAGACGATAATAGGCATTATGCCCACAAATGTAATATACACCAGGTATGACAGGGTCAAGTCCGTTCAGCATGAATGTCCATTTGGCCTTAAAGATAAACGTATGTTTACATTCACTCGCTCCCACGAAAATGTTGTCATAATAAGATTCATCACGATATATACAAAATTTCCCTACATGCCAAGCGTCTAAAGCTATTCTCCCTTGTGTTTTTATTGCGGCAAAAGCATAATTATCTACTGAAGTCCTCTTACTTAGCTCTTTTTCTAATTTTGCATTCATTTGTGCTCTTCTATCATCTGTGCGATATAAAAAGCTTATTTCTACTGCAGAGAGCGAGCATGTAAGGTTTTCCCTATGTGCGTGAGCTGTTTCAAAAGGTTGCATTGGCTCGAAAAATTCCCTCATTATTTTAGCATCCCAATCTTTAGCAATCTGGCTTAGCTGCGTTATTATAGGAACATATGCAAAGGTAACATCATAATTTGAATAAAAATACTGTATGTTAGTTTGACCATAAAATCTAGAAGTTACTATACTACATGTAATCCCGTATGTAAGAGGCATGTGGTGATAAGTCACCCCTTCCGTTACCGATGTCGGTATCTGTGTACACACATAACAATCTTTCGCATCCATAGTCTCAACATATTCTGTTAGTAGGCGATAGAAAACATTATACGAAAGTTCCTTCTTATCATGCAAGTGTCTCTCATCTAATTCTAATCTTTTCAATGCGGTTAGTTCAGTGACAGTAACAGGAGCAGAAGTAGAAGCATAAATTTTCTCATTCTCACCCTTTCCACGTGTTGCAAGCACTATTGCCATTATTATTAGTACACATGCAGTTATCAAGCCTATACACGCATATTTACAATATTTCACTCTACTGTTTTGTGTAGTCATGATCTGTATAGAATCAGAGAGCTAGAAGCACCTATAAAGAAACGATTTAGCAATTAGTTACAAAGCTGAACGAGCGCAATGTTCACACAGTTTTCTTCACTTTTTTTTTCTTTTTCAGAGTTCACTTTTATTTTTTTATTTTATTTTTTTCAAAGTTAGCAACGTTGTCTCAAATCGGGTTTAAGAGTCAATCAGGTTATCAAAGTCTTATCAAGTTAGCAAATGTCTCATTCGGTTTAGCAATGTCTCAGCTGGTTGTATCACGTTAGATTATAGCAAGCAATGTCATTCAATCAATAGTGTCCATAAAACTTTTATTTTCTATTGGTATCTCTTCTTCTTCGTTCTCGAGGCTAAGAGATACAAATTCGTCAGTCCAATCGTCATTGACTACATATGCCCATTCTGGACCGGAATATCTCCTGTTTGGTATCCTTTTCCTTTTCAATTTTGCATCTCTCTTTGATTCTGCCTCACTGGTACTTTCCTCTTTGGCCAAGTCTTTTTCTTCACTTGATATTGGTACCACGACAGACACTTCCTTTCTTTTCTCTTTCACTCTTGGCCTTTCACTGTCGTTCAACTTTTCTCTAGTTCTTAGTTTTACTGGTGATATACTTTGTCTCCTCTTTGCACTGTGTCCACTTGATGGACCTGCGATCTCTTCTGTGGAAGTTTGAACAGTTTCGTTCTGTTCTGCCTTGTTCCCTCCTTCTGGGGAGTCAATCAGGTTTTTCTCTTCTTTTTCTATACCGTCTGCTTCTGGGAAAGCCCTCCTCTGATCAGGCTCTCCTGCTTCTTCACCTCTTTCGAGCCCTTTGTCACCGTTACTTTCTTCAGGCTCTTTGTTACCTTCAGCTGCTTCGGGCTCTTTGCTACCTTCAGCTGCTTCAGGCTCTTTGCTACCCTCAGCTGCTTCAGGCTCTTTGTCACCCTCAGCTGCTTCAGGCTCTTTGTCACCCTCAGCTGCTTCGTCGCTGTCTGAGGTTTCTCCTTGGTCTTCCCCAAGTGAATCGGTTGTTTCGTCCTCAGAGAATATTTCTCTCTCTCCTGTTTCTGCCTGTTCGCTTCTAGTTCTGTTTTGCTCTGTCTCAGCGCTCGGCACTTTGTTATCAGGCACTGGCAGTTTCAGCGCTTCAACTTCCTCATCTGTGGGACACAACACCTTCTTTGTGTGACTGGCGTGAATCCAGTTGGGAACTCCCGCACACTTCACAGCGGTAGTAGTCGTCAGGATCACTTGGAAAGGGCCTTTCCAACGGGGTTCCAGACACGACTTCCTCACGTGCTTCTTTATCACGACCCAGTCACCTGCTTTCAGTGTGTGTCCTGGACCTTGGATCGGTGGCAAGGTGGTTGCTTCCACCTGGTGAGAGAAAGAGCGAACCACGTCAGCCAGACCTTTGCAGTAGTCTAACACCATATCATCTGTAATATTCAAAAGCGCGTTTGCGGGAACTGCAGGAAGTCTCATGGCCCTGCCCATGAGAATTTCGTGCGGGGACAATCCAGTCTTTCTGTCAGGGGTGTTTCTCATTGACATTAACACCAAAGGCAATGCGTCAGGCCATTTCAAATTTGTCGATGCACATATTTTCGCCATTCTTGATTTCAGTGTACCATTCATCTGCTCCACCAGTCCTGAGGCCTCTGGGCGATAGCTACAATGCAGTTTTTGCTCAATGTTCAGCGCTGCGCAAAGTAACTTTATCACCTTGTTATTGAAGTGACTTCCTCTATCTGATTCTAAAGAGATCGGGAATCCGAAACGTGGTATCAACTCCCTCAACAATAGTTTTGCAACTGTAAGGCTGTCATTTCTACGTGTGGGGTATGCTTCAATCCAGTGACTAAAAATGCACACAATCACCAACACATACTTTAGACCTCCATGCACAGGCATCTCAATAAAGTCCATCTGCATTCTGCTGAACGGGCCACCCGCCCTGCCAATGTGGCTCATGTTCACAACCGTTTCCTTTCCTGGGTTCATCTGCTGACAAATGACACATCGATGGCAAATTGCTTCTGCAACTTGACGGAATCTGGGATTAAACCAATCAGTTTTGAACAATCTTATCATGGCATCTCTCCCTAGGTGAGCCTGCCCATGATAGAACCGCGCTAGCTGCGATAAGAGACTATCTGGTAAAACAAATTTTCCCTCATTTGAAACCCATAACTCTTCTGGTCTCTTTGTACATTGTGACTTAATCCAGGAAACTCTTTCATCCTCCCTGACGCTATTCTGTAATGCTTTTAGTTCATCCATTGTATCCACGACCTTCAAGGCAAATGCTTCAGCTGGTTCGAGTTCTGGTTCACTTATCAAATTCCATTCATCCCTGAGCAATATACAGTTCAAGGCACAAAATCTTGCGACTTGATCCGCATATGCATTTCCCAGAGAAACATAGTCCTGTCCTTTTGTATGAGCACTACACTTTACCACTGCAATTTCGGCTGGCATCTGAATGGCGTGTAACAATTCCCTTATTCTCTCCCCGTTTTTCACTGGGGACCCTGAAGAGGTCAGGAAACCTCTCTGTGACCATAGTTGCCCAAAATCGTGTACAATTCCAAACCCGTACTGACTATCAGTGTAAATGGTAACCTTCATCAATGTAGACAGTTGGCATGCTCTTGTAAGGGCTACAAGCTCTGCTACTTGTGCGGAATAGACTCCTTGAAGCCAGGATGCTTCCAAGACACCTGTTACAGTACATACAGCATATCCTGCTTTCAATATTCCCAATGCATCTCTTAAACATGATCCATCAACAAAAACAATTTGGTCATTTTCATCAAGCTTAGTATCCTTAATGTCAGGTCGGGGTTTTGTGCAAAATTCAGTCACCTGAAGGCAGTCATGCTCGACGTCTTCAGCGTTCTCAATTTCAGCATTTTCACCGGGAAGCAAGGTTGCTGGATTCAACGTAGTGCACCTTTTCAGCTGCACATTCGGTGAGCCCAGAATTATTGTTTCATACCTTGTGAGTCTTGCTCCAGTCATGTGTTGCGTTCGGGAGCGGGTCAAAAGTATCTCAACTGAGTGAGGGACCATGACTGTTAATGGGTGTCCCATCACTATTCCTTCACTCTGAGTGAGGCTGATACCAACTGCTGCTACGGCGCGCAAACACCCTGGCAGTGCTGCTGCGACCGGATCCAAAGTAGCTGAAAAATACGCTACTGGTCTGTTTATGCCACCATGGGCTTGGGTCAAGACAGACAAAGAACATGCATCACGTTCATGACAAAACAATGTGAAAGGCTTTGTGTAATCAGGCATACCTAAAGCTGGAGCCCTGCACATGCATTCTTTCAATTCAATAAAAGCATCCATCTCATCTCCTTTCAGCTCAATTTCATCCAAGGCATCCTTCTGGGTCAGTTTCAGTAAAGGCTTTGCTAGAGTTGAAAAGTTGGGAATCCACTGGCGACAGTAGCTCACCATCCCCAAAAACTTCCTCACCTCCCTCCTCGTCTTTGGTGGACTCATTTGAAGTACACTTGTTATTCTTTCCTTCATTATTCTCCGTGACCCTTTCTCTATTTGATGACCCAAGTATTTTACTTTCTTCTGACAGAACTGCAACTTTGAAGGAGACACCTTGTGTCCATTCCTTCCCAAATGGTTCAGTAGAGCAATGGTGTCGGCTGTGCAGCCACTTTCTGTCTTAGATGCAATCAGTAAGTCATCGATGTACTGTACTAGGGTTGACTCGAATGGCAATTCTAACGCTTCCAAGTCTTTCTTTAGAATCTGATTGAAAATTGACGGTGACTCCGAAAACCCTTGAGGAATTCGACACCAACTGTAAACTCTGTCTAAGAATTTGAAACAAAAGAGAAATTGGCTGTCCTCATGAAGAGGCACCGAAAAGAATGCTTGTGACAAGTCAATGACTGAGAACCACTCGGCCTCGCAAGGGACTTGAAACATTATCACAGCTGGATTCGGTACTACAGGGCAGCATTTAATTATGATGTCATTTATTTTCCTCAAGTCCTGCACGATTCGGACCTTTCCACTCGGCTTTATTAGTCCCATGATTGGTGAATTACATGGACTGCTTAACACTTCTTTCAGTACTCCCTGTTTTACAAACTCGTCAATGAGTTGGGCGACTTTCATGAGGGTGTCTTGTGCCATGTGGTATTGTGGGGTCTGGGGAAAGGTTACATTGGGTTTTACGGTCACTTTCACTGGTTCCACTCCTTTCACCAATCCCACCTCTTTTCCTGTCATATCCCACACTTCCTTTCCGACTGTTTCCCGTAATTCAGCTGGAATATCTTCTTCAGTTATCATCGGAAAAAGGTTAATCAGAGGATATTCTTCATCGACAGTTTCCATCTCATCCCCTTCTACACTGTCCTCTTCTTCCCCATCACTGCTCGTCTGAATTCTAATTCCATCGTTCGAACACATAATCGAACATCCCAATTTGCACAATAGGTCTCTCCCTAACAGTGCTATCGGGCTTGAGTCACATACCACAAAATTATGTGACCCTTGATAGTTACCAATTCTGACTTGTACTGGATCTGTGATTGGGTTCGTCAGGTGCCTGTTTGCTACTCCCACTACTTGAACTGTTCTCCCTGAGAGTGGCAAATTTGGTACTTCAATGCTCCTAACAGTTGAACGTGTGGCTCCTGTGTCAACCAAGAATGAAACACGATGACCCATAACTCTTCCCTCCACATATGGACCCTTTTGATCAACTTCCAAGGATGCTGCAAGCACACAATTTCCCTCCTCATCTGAACTTTCACTCTCCCATACATTGTTTATTCCATTCTCACTGTGTAATGGGAACTGTTGTACGGTGCCATTTGTATTCATCACCTGACTCGAGACCTGTGGAGGAACCATCACTTGCTGCTGACTCACTGGTGCCAAAGGTATTTGCATTTGCTGATTAGGTACCATGGGAAACTGCTGTTGCATTGGCTGCATTTGCGTCATCTGCATACGGGGCATCTGCATCTGCTGCGGCTGCATGGGCTGTAATCCCTGCAGCTGATTTATGGTCTGAAAATTTGGGTTTGGACCTCTCATTTTCGGTCCCCTCATTGTCTGGAATGCATTGACATCATTGTTTTGCTGACCAACACCTGCACCTTCCTGCATCACCATCGGGCACTCGCGTTTCCAATGCCCGACGATTCCGCACACGTGACACGGCATCACCCTTTTCATTGCCTGCACACCATTCGGAATTGCAACAGTGTTCAAATCCGGACCATTACTCCCAAAGCCTCCTCTGCCTCTGCCTCTCGCCTGTGGCTGAAACACAATATTTCCCTGCGGCTGCGGCTGCGGCTGCGGTATCTGCTGTTGGAACCCTTGCAGACCTGTCTGAGCTGCTTTAAGTTGCATCACCATCACTTTCTCTTTCAACCTTTTCTGTTTCACTTCAATTTCGTCGCTACAGTATTTCGCATAATTCAACACCTCATCAATAGGTTTCGACTGCCAACAAATCAAATGCGTCTTTATCATCTGACTTATCTCTGGTCTCAGCCCTTCCACAAATCTAAACACAAAATGAAGCATGTCCTTCGCCTCTATTGTTTCCGTGCCACTGTAGTTCTTGAACGCCTTCAACAACCTCTCATAGTAACCATGAATCGACTCTTTAGCCTCTTGGGCAGTTCGATCAATCTTCTGCCAATCCACATTTTTCGCGGCAACCTTCGTCTTCAAATGCTCAATCACCTTATAGTACAAGCTCATTACCATAGGTGATGGTGCACCCGTATCCCTGTCTCTCTCTGGTTCACTTGTCGGCCAACCTACAGCCCTTTTGCAGTCTTCCCACAAATCTGCCGGAACCACAATCTCAAAGAGGGTGTTCAGGTCTTCCCAAAGACATTTTGAAAGCTTCACAAACCTATCAGTCTGTTGATACCATTCAATCGGTTTCTCTCTCAGTTTGGGAAAATCATCCGTAAAAGACTGAATGTCGCTTCTGTGCCACGGTACATGTATTAATTTTCCCCCTGCTGTCTCCCTCATTGGTAACATGGTTATTGCATCACTACTCTGTGATCTTTTCTCGTTGTGCTCTGGGACACTGTCTTTCCTCTTTTCCTTTTTCTTTGCCCATCTGCTTTCCCATTTGTCTAAGCACCTCCACACTTGTGCACTCTGCAGCAATTCTCTAAGGTGCGTTTTCATGCCAGCTGACCTCATGTGTTCAAAGTCTGTGGACCCGAAATCCAATCTATAGCTCCTGCTCAAGTGTTTTGTCTTGCCTATCTCAACCCCGTTTTTGTCAGCTATTTCTTGCAACCTTCTATGTACCTTGTTCACTTCTCTCGTAATCCTAGGACATAGATACCTCAGCTCTTCTTCCGAGTAGGACTCTAACCTATTCAAACCCATAGTCCCTTCCACCAATTCTTCTGCTTCCATGTTCAACCTGACCTTATTCAGATAGTCCTCTCCCTTCCCACTGGCGGAGCTTTGTGTGGAATTCAGACTGTTGAACCACTGTGTCAGCTGTTGCGCATTCAACCCCATCAGTGTAGCATTCACATCGACTGCCATTGATGGTTGCGGCAACTTTTCAGTGTTCGATGATAGCGGTATCATCAGTGGGGGACTCGACCTCACCACTGTTGACTGAGCACATATGGGACTAAACTCCATCAAAGACCCAGATCCAGTTGGCAGAGCCGCTATCGGAGTTGTCTCTGGAGTGTTTTCTATGCACCTCCTTTCCGTCCCACTCTGCACCATTGATCCTTGACCGCTCATACCTGAGTTAGGCTGAATGTACAAAGGTACCGGTGGACCTACAGTAATGGGTAGGGATATCGCATCTGGGTTCTGTCCATTCCCCATGTTCTGAGGCATGTTCATTCCCACACTATGGGTCATCATTGCCGGCATGCCCGTCTGACTCCCCGTCATTTGAGCATGTGCGGTTCCCCCCTGCATCTGCTTTTGAGGCATCAAAAACTGGGTTGATTCAGCTTGTGCCAATGTTGGGTTGCGACCATTCTGTACTCCCATTACGGTTGGATCTAGAATCATTCCCGTACTGTTGTCACTGCTGTAGTACCTTGGGACCTGCGGCTGATAATTTTCTGCTGTTTTCAATATAGGCACATCTGGATATATTCTCCTAACCTGCGGTATCTGCGGGGTGAACAGTAAACTCGGGTCCCTAGATCCCGATGGCGTTTCTGAACTCGGAGTTTCATTATTCTGTACCGGTGCCGGAGGGGCAGAACTGGTACTTGGACCTTGTTCACTCTCTGCATAAGGTGGTGGACGGTCGTTCAGCAATTGCATGATGAACTCCTCATCCTCTGACTCGTCTTCTCTCCTTAACTTTTCCTCGTCCTCTCTATCTTTGGAACACCTCCTGTTTGTCTTACAGGTAGCTTTCTTGCCTGTCGCCTCTTCTTCCTTAGCAATTGCGGGAAACAATTTTATCCCCTGCAATATATCTGACCTCCACACCTTCTGTGCATTATCCCACCTAGCGTCCGCTAGTGCCTTTTCTACCTTTCTTATCCTGGTCTCGAACTTCTTTTGCTGTTGCTGTCTAGCCATTAGTTCCCAAATCGCTAGAGCCTCAAACTGTGCTGGCCTTGGAGGTACCTTCATGTCGTACATCGCAAATCTCAAATTCTCTAGGATCCTTATATTGAATGTCCCATGGATCGGGAACGCTACGCTCCCATGTCTCTCTGTCAGCTTGTGCCATTGCTTTAGCCAAAGGCACGGAGCTACCCCCTTTTCCTCCATTACAATGTAAGCTGGTGTACCTTCGGGTGGCGTCTCCTCTCCTACGCTCGCTTTAATGTAAGACTCCCCCTTCATCGCACTCTTTAATGCTTTAAAAAATTTCATTTTCTCGTCTTTTATTTCACAAAGTTTGTAATCAATAAGTGACTTTAATTCCCGGAATACTCTTCGCTTGCCTTTCCCCTTCCAATCGAGCCCCACGGACTGTGTCCAATCCGTGCGCGGCCCTTCTTTGCAACCAACCTATCCCAGCGCGGCTCCTAGTGACGTCACACTCACACACACTGCGGCTGACAAAGCCTCGCGGCTTGTCCTCCTTCACTCAGCTCCTCTCGTACCAACTTCTGGCATGTATCGCGAGCAACCAAATAATAATAAAACAGATCTGTCGGTTTACTACAGGAAGGGTAACACAATCGCTTCAGGACCTTAGGGATTTTTCACTAGCCTCGGCAGTTATTCCATCTTTCTCGGTCCCCACTTTCACAAGCAAATCTGACCCGCAGACTCTGCTCTCAACTTGGCAGTGATCTATTCTAGTGCACTTAGAATTTGTCAAAGCCCGAAGTCGAAGTTTTCTTTCACTCCCTTTAACACACGTACCGACTCGTTGACCACGCCCGGTCAACCTACTAAACCGACCAGACCACAACATAAAACAAGTGTCTCATACACTTTTCAACATACTCCGGAGTCTCTTGACCTCGCAGGGCCCGTCTCAACAACAACAACCACGTGGACCTTTTTCTGCACAAAGCGCCACATGCACATGAAGTTCGACGACTTCCCTACTCTCACACTCGGAGTCGCACCTCCGCTATTCTCTAAAATCCTCGCAACCTTTTCAAACAATCTGCGGCAATAAGCTGTGCAAGCGCAAAACCCTGACTTCACTCATACCGTCACTAGTACCGCCAACGCCGATTTCACACCTCCATTCTCTCCATTCGCAAGCTCCGAGATCCCGGGAAAGTCGCGGGGGACTTAGGGCATCATCATTCTCTCAATCTGTTTTACCCAAGAAAAATCTAATTCAACACCATATACCTTTCGAGTGGGGTCCCAAAAGTCGTAACCGTCCTCTGCTACCATATACTGATAGAGCGTTCCGTCCTAATAAATTACCTGTATTTGGACGCTCTTGGGTCGATGAATCTTTTGACCAAGTGGGGCTCTCTTCACCCGAGATTAGTCAATTTAATCTAATCAATAATCAATAACGAACATAAGCAATGCCCTGATCAACATAACACTTCACAATTAATCCAGAAAACATTTCGGCGAACCATGACCTTTCGGCCATGAATAACCACACCAGTTCATTCAAAGTTAATGAATTTATTTCCCTATATTAACAAAGCTAGCACAATATAAATGTTTCTCAACACCAAATGATATATGTAAATGAACATTAATAGCTGTCCATAACGGCGAAAAGATGCAATCTATGCAGCATTTGAATAACAATGCATTCGATAATAGCAACGCAAACCACTAAAACTATAATCTGTAATGGGCTAATTGCATACATTACTCAGCATAACAAGGTCTCAAATTGCATCGTGCAACAAATGAATCCTCATCTAACCTCAAATTAGCATCTGCATGTGGGACTTCATGCAAAAAACTATTTAGCAACATTGATTTGGAAAACTCCTAACTAGGGCTCTTATCAAAAATCAGCAGTTGGTTACCTAAAAGAAACACAATGCAATTGTACATTTTACTTTCATATTTACCAAGTTCAATCAGCATTCAAGGAAGTCTTCGTCTCACAGGTACCGGTTTCCGATCAGCATGGAACGGGGCAAAGGGGGCAGGGTGGACGGGGCAATTGCCTCACGGCGGCAAGATAAACTACTACTTCATGCAAAGGGGCAGTTCAAAGTTAAAGTCTCTAGGGTAAGAATTACTTAAAGTCTCTTTCTCTCGATTAGAGAAAGCATCAAAGTCTCATTCAAAATTAGCGTCGAACATCAATTGGCATCGTAGAAGATGGCAAAATGACGAAGTCGGCAAGATGGGCCATAATGGCTGCAATGTCTGCAATGTCTAATGTCCTCAATGGGTGCAAATGGGTAATGGCTAATGGCTGTAATGTCCGATGGGTAATGGCTATGGCTGATAGCAAAAATGGCTGCAAAAATGGCTAAAGGCGGGTAATGGCTGCTTTCTTCTCGTGCACCGGGTTTAAATAGACAACAGTTCAAATCCAGTAGGGTCTTCCATTGGAGGGTTCATAGGTTGGCTTCAAATTGTCCAATCAAAAACAACAGTTCTCAAGCTTCTACCTAGGCATACATTATCCTTGGAGTCGGGAACGTAAGTTGCAACATATTTTACCAATTAACTCACTTTCAGAGCTTCCATTGTCCGCACCTGCAGATTGACCTTGGAGCAAAGAAGAAGATGCCAGGCTGGCACGAAACCTTAAAGATAAGCATGTGAACCGATCTCGCTGGAAAAGTACAGCTTCAAACAGAAATACACGTTTATTAGCACATTAGAAAAACACGAGCATCTAAACCGTGAGACAAGGCAACTAGGCCGAAGCCTCCACTAAAGTTATGCTAAGCTAAAACATTTCAAACAAGCAAATCATGGCACTCGTTTACTGTTATGTCAGATTAGTACAATTCTAATACATCACGTTATATAAAGCACGCTTATAAATGTTGGCGAACTACTCTGAGGGCACATTTGTCCCCGTACAATCTTTATTAGTTCGGTTAAAGTCAC
Source organism: Pleurodeles waltl (assembly GCF_031143425.1). Lineage (NCBI taxonomy): Eukaryota > Metazoa > Chordata > Amphibia > Caudata > Salamandridae > Pleurodeles > Pleurodeles waltl. Next base: position 113,528,316 of record NC_090438.1, read on the forward strand.
ACTTGATTATTGCGGCACTACGTTTATGCGCTAATAAATGTAAAACCTTCGTTTCTGCGTCATCACTATGACAACCAATCCAGTTTCCATACACAGAACACAGACCCGGGCAGGCACACATACCTAGTTGGGCACACATGCATGCCGATAGCTAGCCATGCGGGTGGAAGGACATGAAGCCAGGCAGATTGACACATACATGCATATACATATATAGCTATGGTAAATACACTTGCACATACATCGTCTAGCCACATACGAAATCTGTAATCGTTAGATGTAATTATGTGCATTCACACACAAGTAAAACAAACAATAGACTTCTGCTCAATTACAGTTCTACATTTTTTTTTAAAGAAAATTGCCTGTGCTGTGCTTTTCTACTTCATGGATCCATATTTTTTATGAGGTCAAAAGCTTTCAAAGCCTTCTGAGTTGTGCATTGTATTATTCTTCCGGACCTGGTTCTAATTATGCTTTTACTGTGCACAGTTATTTAAAACGTCCACGATTATACTGGCATCGGCCAGGAAGCATTTATCCTCAAAGGAGTTGCTAAAAGGATGTGGCTAGAGGAAATATTATTTTCAAGGCAAATGTGACTCTTGTGCTCAGCAGTCCTCAATTCATCCAACCCCACTTATTGTACAACGCTGAACAAGCATTGGCAATGCAAGTAGTTCTGACTTTAAAGGACTGCTGTTTGGTAATGTGAAGCATTATAAGTAAATAAAATGGGAATGAATATGTATTTGTGTGGAAGCAAAGGACTGTAGAATAACAATGGTGTAGGGTAAAAGGTCAGGGGACAGTTGCACTGTGAATCCAGATCTAAAAATCCACGCAGGTTAGTGGCTTCACTACTCCCACCTGTTCAGCTTCCACAGAAAAACAAATACCATCAATTATCAAGTTATTTCAGGCACTTTTACAGCAAAACAATGTCATGTGTGTGCCCCTGAAAGTTCAAGCCCAGACAGCTGGATAAATAAAGAAAATGATTATAGCTGCGTAGAAGGAAAGCACTTTTTTGTGGAAGTTTACAACTTCCACCCAATCACAACATTTACTCCAGCTTCCAACATGTGGGTGAAGCCAAACTCTCTTGCTAGTGATGCTCACATAATTGTCTGGCAACAGATGGTCCGTCAAGCCAGAGAATAATTGAGTGAATGCTTCCACAAGTCATTCTTCTTTGGCATTTTCTGCAAATAAATGGCTGTAGACAGCTGCAGACAGAGATGTAGAAATAACAGTTACCACACAGTTTAATTTCAGCGAAATTCAAGTAATGGTGAAGTGACATCATGATAGCCTGCCCCTCCCTAAGCCCTGCAACATCCTATGATTTGTTGATTCAGGGTTAAAGGATGGGTTATAGGAAGGAAACAGTTTGGAATTTAAAGAATTTAAACATGTTTATTTACTTTCTGCTCATATGGCTGTCCTCACAGAAGAGCAGCCAACAGATGCAGCTGTTACCGCTGGTGACCAGTATTTGACGCTATAGAGGATTGATAAACCTACAAGATGTCCAATACATAGAGACCCATTCTCGCGACATGTATTGATTTGATTTGTAGAATTGACACATCGAGTCCAAGCAGTAAATCCAAAATCTGTTTATTGGTGCACATTTGAGTAGAGAGCCACTGAAAGCCGACACGTGTTTCGCCCCCCAGGGTGTATTTACCTGGGTTTTTTTCAAGGCTGAAAAAATAATAATGTCGCAGTCAGTTTATTAAAAAGGACTTTTGGGAAAGGCAGCCTTATTCCCTTACATTACCCGTGAAGTCAGTGAAAATGGAGAGGTCCCTAGGTATACCCAGTGCGTCCGGTGTAAAGTGAAAAAGAGAAGAAAGGTACAATCTGTCACCACTCGTAAAAAATATAGAAAAAGTCCCAAGGCGATTTAATATGTCCAGACTTTCACAGGTGTCATAAGTGAAACCTACATGTTAAACACACATGATTATTAGGACAGGTGCTGGTACAGCGTACTGATAATCCAGGTTATTAGCATCTCTTATTATGGATGTAGTATCCCATGCAATTGAATTGCTCCAATACTGTATGCTATTAAAATACCGCGACACCTTAAGGTGGCCAAAATCAAAAGCATAACATACCAATCAACAATCACCAAGGTAATCCATTCTTAATCCATCAAATCTGGTCAATATTTTCAGTCTATATGAGGAAAAATGTATACTATTGTTGATCTAAAAATATGTTAGTGGAGAGCTGTGTAAATATGTTACTCTCCAGGAGTACTCAGTTAACTTTGACAAATTTATAGCCATGATTAAATGTAATTTAAAATAATAAACAAACATCCATGATACATGAAAATATTATCGATCCATTAATGATACATTTTTATACTAGATGCATTCATACACTATGATTCCAGGTGGTAAAATATGTAAAGAATCAAGACAAACATTGCCCTTTTAGTTAAATAATATGTGACCCCAAGAAAAAGGCTGACGTTGGTTTTATCGGGTCGCTTACCGGTTATGCAAATGCGATACTCTCTTGTACCGGCAAGGGTCATTCTGGGCTAAATCCCTCTGTAAGGAGCTCGGCGTGCTAATCCAGCACCATCTTTGCTGAGACCTAAGTCTATTGTCCTACTTTTATTCTTATGGCACGGATGAAGATCGTTACAGTTTGTTGGTGCCAGCGGCCATGATGGAAAGACTTCTGGGAATGGGAAACTGGTAGTAAGATTGAAGGAAAAAAGAGATGTGCACATACATGGAAGAACTGCCGGGGCATGAGTCCTCCCATACTAACTATAGATAATAAAGAAAATGCTATTAGTCTCTGTTATCAATTACCACATTGTAGGTACGGCATTGGTCAGAATATGGTCCTACTTTACTTTTCGTGTTCTGGGAATCAGACACTACGGGTCCACGTAAGGAAAGTAGTTGTGCTGTCAGTTATTACAATTAAAATCCTTCTTTGTTTACTGTGTCCCAGGTGTAGGACACTGCAGAACCATTTTTTACCATCATGTGGAAATTACATTTTCAAGTGCATGGGAATAGAGGGTTGGAAATGAACATACTGTTTGATACTGTGTGATGTAAAAGAGGGGGTATATGTAGTCTAAATGTCAAGTGTAGGTGTCTGATGAGGTTCAATAGTTTACCCTCCCTTGACAAAACCAAAAGCCCTAAGGTAGTTATATCTCAGGCCCCTACCATACACAGTTTCTCATCAATGGTGTCATTGCAAATGTTGCAGTGAAATTCCTAATGAAGTCTTAGAAGATGTCATGAGTGGTGTTAATATGTGGGGTAATTACCAGTGCATGGCAACAAAGCATATTATAGTTACCTTAGGGGACAAGTTATAGATACTTGAGATAACCATTACTACAACCGGTGAATTTCTCTGTTTTTTTAGTTGAAAACTTTACGTTGTTACTGAACATTACACCTAAATATAACATTACTTTAACCTTTTTGCAGTGCATTTTTTTAGTCTTTTTTAGGGTGAAATAATAATTTATTACCATACATAAATCCAACTCCTCCATTGCACACATCTTTTGCCCCTGCTTCCAAACCCACCCGCAAGCAGCTAACCCCATGCTGCGAGGTTTGTTGCAGTGACTGGCAGTGGGGCTTGGCCAAGCCATGCCCTGTGACCAAACCATCCAGAGGCAGCCAACTCCACACTGCGTAAGGCCTTTGGCCATGCACAGCAGGTGGTTTGGCCACGCAGGCCCTGTGGCCAAACCAACTGGAGGAAGCCAAACCCACTCTGTGCAAGGCCTTTAGCTATGAGTGATGAGAGGGTGGACGCAGCCAAGCCCTGTAGCCAACTTCCCCACAGGTGGCTGACCACACACTGCGAATACCATCCAGTCGTGCGCAGCAGGGGGTTGGTCACAGGGCCTGGCTTGTGGCCAGCTCCTGTAGCTCACCTACCCAGAGAAAGCCAAGCCCATGCTGTGCATGGCCTTTGGCTTTTGGCCATGAACAAGAAGAGGGTGGCCACAAGGCCTGGGCTGCGGCCAGGCCCTGTGGCCAACCCACCCAAAGGAAGCCAAGCCCAACAAACTGCCAATTCCATGCCAATCACAGCTTTTGGTGTGCAGTGTACGGTTGGTCTTTGGGTCTCAGGTACCCTATCCTCCAAGGCCAAAACATATATATAAACGGGAGGAGGGTGTGCAGCCTCGCTCTTCATTCCTTAATTGGCCCAAGGGACCCCATCCCAGGCCAGAATTACATTAAAAAGGAGAATGGACCATGTGCCCCCTTCCCATGCCTCATAAGGCCCCGTCGCCCTTGTCCCCGCGGCTAAATTCAATAAAAAGATGTGAGGGGGGCCCCATGCCCCTCCTTCCCGAGTTTCATTAGGCCCTTCGGACAGTGTCCCTTAGGGCTAAATTCATTTTAAAAATTGGAGGGGGCTATGGGGTCTACCTCCCCAAACCTCATTAGGCCCCAGGGATGCCATCCTCAGGGTTGTAGCCTTTTGAAAAGGCGATAGGGGCTGCGTGGTCCACCTCCACAAGCTTTCACGCACCCCAGGGACCCCATCCACAGGATCATATCTTATTTAAAAGGGGATGGCAAGCCTTCTCGGGCTCTGGGTAACCATTCCCAAGGGGACGTATTTAATTAAAACGGGAAGAGGGCAACAGCCCCCTTCCCCAGCCTTCTCATGCCCCGGGACTTCACCCCCCAGGGTCTCTCTTCATAATAGGTGGGTCCTTTGGTGCCCACCTGTGCACCAACTAAGCAACACATTAGGGGCTGTGGAGAGAGCCACAGGGTACCTGCAGCCCCAGCCGGCTCCCTGCATGGTGCAAGAGCTAGCATTGCTCCCACCTGGAGGGAGCAGCTATCTGTGCTCGGTCCCTCCAGGTGGGAGCACTATATGATCTGTTTCCCTGCCTGCACCAGTGCAGGCAAGAAAACAGAACATCAGTGTTTTCTCAGCCAGCAGGACCATTAAATCTACTGCGGCTGTGAGCAGACTTGGATGTTTACTCCCATTTGGTAGGAGATTTGAAATTGTTCCAATCAAATGGGAGAAAACGTATGTTTCCCTGCCAGCAATTGTGTGGGCAGGGAAACTACTGTGTCCCAGGGGTGGGCTCCCCGCGACACAGTAACTAAGCACAGCCCCCTCCATTTTAATTAGTGTGACGGCCCCAGAGAATGGGTGCCTGGGCTTTTTTAAGCTTGAGGAGGGGGGTCATGTGCCTCTCCTCCCCTTTCGCTTCCATTTCAGCCCTGAGGGATGGGGTCCCTGGGCACTGTTTAGGCTTTGGGAGGAGGGCTGTGCACCCCTCCCTTCATACATATATATTCAGCCCCAGGGGATTGGGTCCCAGGGCCTTTTTAGGTTTGGGGGTGGCACACAACATCCTCCCTCTTTTTAATACATTGCCTAGCGAGATGCAACAACCTGTACAAATATGCGTGATTTATAAAAAGTTTAACTTTAATTTATAGCTATAACATTTGTTTTAACCAAAGTTTGTGGAGTTTAAGTTGGTTTTGTAAAGAAATAATAAATTATGTGTTTCTATCTATAACTTATCTTCAACATTTGTTTTTTATTGAATATATATGTCTATATCATACACTGGCAGTGATAGCATCAGTGTAGTTTTGGTTAGGTCTAACTTCCCATAGGAAAGGCATTTTTTGTTTCTTTAATAACTTTGGTGACATTTTAGGAATCTTCAAAAATTGTTCCAAAAATAAAGTACCCTCAATTGGGCTCCTTAATGGAAAGTTTTACACTGAGCTGTCAAGCAAGGTCCAAGAAAAATAGGGGGTGGCAAAACAGTAATTTCCCATTTAAATTCTCTTAGGAAATTTTGCTCTCGGATACAGAAAAAATTGCTGAACGAAATTACAGCAAATTTAGAAAAAAGTTAGAACTTAGAAAGTGCACTTTCATTATTTGGGGTCAATCTGTTTCATAGTTGTTAAGAATTTGCATTTCAAAATGTATTCGGGGTGTCCATGACAAGGTTAACTTCATAGAAACGTTAGGGATAGCTGGAGTTCTATGGGCTCCACCAGGACTACCACAGTACTGAAAATTTTGAAAATGTATGAATCCTATTAGCTGAGGGAGCCTTCTCTCCCATCAGCCAATGAGGCGGGGGAATACCAAGAGCAGTATCCCTGTATCTCGTAATTTGATTGGGCAGCTTCAAAACTTTAGCACAATGATACAGTGTCCATTACAGTATTTGGGATTCGATCTTCATTTCCTAGGAAGATTTTAAAGAAAGCATGGGGATAAAATATAGGAACACTCTGCTCCCAAGCATGTGTCGGAAAACACTGAAGAACCTCCTTCTCAGAAATTAAAATATAGGCCCTGGGTATTGTGATATTCATGTGGGAAACCGAAGGCTGTGTGCAGTGAAGGGTGAATGCATGTGAGAGGCTGGCGGTTGATCCAATTTAGACTTGACTTAAAAAAACAAATATTAAAGTGATGTAATAGTTAGGAGTTGGAATGAGACATAAGCTAATTTAAAGCTAAGTTAAAAACCCAAAAGACGCTGAAATACACCAGTTACAGTTTAGTCAACTAACTATAATTTAGGGTTTACAGAGAATCTGGGTGAATACCATCTGCCATGCAGCACACAGCATCGGCATAAGTTGGGGACTGTCCCTAAGATGCTGAGCAGTGCATGACTGGTGCCCAAGTTAAAGTTAATTGACTAAACTATAACTATAATTTTTAGTGTTTTTTGGGTTTATTGATGTTAGCTCATGTCTTATTTCAGCACCTAACTATAATATTATATTTATTCCTACCATGAAGGGGTTGGTTGCTCATGGGGGAATGGAGTGCAGGGCATTTCCTCAAGCAAGGCCCTGAATCCAACCATACGACATGCATGGCTGAAGGCTGAGCTTGATAAGGGTGACGGCTAAATGCAGGGAATTACTTGCCACGGGTCCTGCCTTGTGCCCATCCTCACCCCTTGCATGGGTATGCAAAGTGGAATTTGCCTGCCTGCTAGGAGTTGAATTCAGTGCCTGGCCAGCGGAAAGGCCCTTTGGTCAACCTCAAGCCACGCACAGCCTTTGATCATGCATGAATGGATTGCAATTGGTGTTCAGTGATGAGGTTGGACTCAGGGCCAAGCAAAGGTCCTGCCATGTGGCCAACCCCACACTGTACACAGCCAAAAGCTATGCTCCTTGAGGTAGGTGGATGAATATGATAAAAAAAAACTAGGAAATTTAAAAAGATCCACAGAAATGCACTGAAAAAAACAAATGTTAAAGTAAAGTTCTAGTTATATTAGATAATATGATTTTAACTTACATTTAAAATGACAGAGAAGGGGTGCCATTGCGTAACCCCCCCATATTGCAGTGTGCCCTCCCATTTCCCGTGACCGGGGGATAGGTAGGCACGCTGAAGCATCTTACCTGCATGCAACGGGCAAGGTGACGTAAGCTGCCGGCTTCTGCACCAAAGTTAAGTGTGCTGGTAGCAGGTTAACCAGCTCAGCAGCGCAGGAGTGTGCACCCTGCTCTGCCACTAGTTTTTAAAATAAACAAGGTTCTGGGTCCCCACACTCACAAGATACAATAAATAGCCAAGAACATGTGTAGCTGGCTCTCACGAGGCATCCCAGGAAGGCTGCAGACTGTGAAGCTGGCAGGGCCACTGGGCCTTGGGACTACCCCCGCAGGGTCCAAAAAAAATGGCAAGCTGTGGGTGTCCCAGGTAGGACCGGGACACCCCAAAAAATAAAAATGTAAAAGAAATAATAAATGACCGGTGGAAGACTCCTTGTCAAGAAGGGCTCCATAATGCCCTTTGTGGGATGTTTTACATATTTGGTCCAGTCTGGGCAGGGGCACCTCCAACATGTTACAACAATGGTGTGGGTAAGAGCGGGGTGTGACGCAGCCCCCCAAAGTTTTTTTAAATAAAATGAATCCTACTTTTCCTGGGTTAGGCAGTGTGATCCCATGACAAGTTTATAGTGTTTGTAAGCATTCCTATAGCAGGGGCCTTTCACTCTTCAGCTGAGGATTGCAGGAGCCCCCTTGTACTTGGTGGCATGGCTGCATTACATGGTCTGAGGCATATAAAAGAAAGGCTCTAAAATATATTTATTATTGCTGACCAAGCCAATAGGCTTGTCTTCATATAAAGATGTGGCCACCCCTTGCAAATGCAGATAGGCTTGTATTGTATATTGATGTGGTCACCCCTGGTCACCCCTTGACAAAGCCAGTAGGCTTCCCTACATATAAAGAAGTGGTGACTCCTCCATAAACTCCATAGGCTTGCCTTGTATAATGATGTGGTCACTCCTTGACAAAGCCAATAGGCCTGCCTTTTGTTTATTAATGATCCCTTGAGGAAGCCAATAGACCTGCATTATTTGAAATTACACTTCTCTATGTTGTGATGAGCACTTTCACTGACTGCACCTGCACAGGGGCCTTGGAGTTGGCCATCAGCAGTGTGGTTATTCTCAAGGCTTGCCCGTAACAAGCAAGTGACATTATAGTTACATATGATAGTAAGATCTTAATTTGTGTTTAAAACCCCCCTAGAAATTCACTGAAAAAAATTAAAGTGACATTATAGATTAGTATGCTAATAAGATTTAAATTTCTGTTTAACAAACTCAAGAAATTCACTGAAAAAGCTCAAGGTTAAAATGACATTATAATTATGGTAATACCATCTTACTTTATATTAAAACAAATTCTTAGAGATTCACTGAAAAGACAAAGGATAAAGTAAGGTTGTTATCAGGTGCAAATGTCAGTAAAGACCATTCTAGACTAAAAAAAACACTGATATTCTCCAGTTGTAGTTTACTGAGCTAACAATAACTTGTGCCCTGCCATGTGCTGTATTTGACCTCAGAATTAAATTACTCATGCCATGTTCAATGACTTTATTGATGACATCTCAAATGACATAATGCAAATTATTTTACAATTGTTATGTTTATTAAAATAATAATAACAATAATTATTATTATACCATTAATAGTAATAATACCATTAATAATATTAACAATAATAATCATCATCTTCATCATCATCTTCCTCATCACATTTTATAACCCTTTGAGCCTACCCCAGGGAAAAATCCTGAGCTGAAGGCAAAGGTCTATAACAAGGGAGCAGGACTCTAATGGCTAATATAACCCTCTATGTCCTAATTAAACAGAAAGGCTCTCTGTGGTTTAAACCCTACAGATCCGAAACATCTAAGACTTTTACAGCCCCTGCTGTGTATGCTACCACACACACTGTCAGGGCACCAACTGATAAACATCAAACTGGGACAGAATGCGCTGTGAAAAGAGGCTGAGGTCAGCCCCTGACTCTCCCTCACCTCAGACAATTTCACTTGTATTCATTTGGAAGGGCCAAGGGAGACCCTGAAGCTGAAGAGAGTCTTCCCTTTTTCCTTCCAGGCCTTCAGTGTAACTGTGAAGCAGGAGAGGAGGGAGGAGAGAGGTTTGCTGTGTGCCTTCGTCCACAGCATCTGCCTCCATCTTTTCTCTGCACTGCACATATCTTGGAGATTCAAGAGCTGTAAATTAGGGTTTTGCAATGTTCATTGCAGTGGGCATAACCCAAAGTTCATAGCCGCTGCTGCTCCATTGTCTTCAATTGATCTGTCAACATTCCATTGCTGGACTTGGTCCTTTTTGCAGGTTCATCCCCAAACCTTTGGCTTTCACACTTCCTATGTTTGCTGAATTGTCATTTGTTGGCCTTATGACTCTGTGCACTTTACCACTGAAAACCAGTGCTAAAGTGCCTGTGCTGACCACTCTTAACCTGGTAACATTGGCTTATACCCAATTGGCATATTTAATTTATTTATAAGTTCCTGATAAAGTGGCACTACATGTACCCATGGTCTGTAAATTAAATGATACTAGTGGGCCTGCACCACTTAATGTGCCACCCACTTAAGTAGCCCTTTAAACATGTCTCAGGCCTGCCATTGCAGCCTGTGTATGCCCTTTTAATCAGTCATTTTTGGCCTGGTAAAATATACCATTTGCCAAGTAAAAACTCTCCTTTTTAATGCATGTAAGTCACCCCTGGGGTAGGCACTGGACAGCCCAGAGGGCAGGGCTCAGTGTATTTGATAAATAGGATATGATCAGTTTTACATTACATTTCTAGTAGTGAACAACTCTTAATTTCATGTTTCACTACTGCAAGGCCTGCCTCTCCTATAGGACAAAATTGTGTTATCTTATTACATGTAATACTCTGTAATTTCCAAATGGGATCAGGTAACCAGTTCATGCTTGGTGTCTTTGGAATTGTAATGAAAAATCTTATGGTAAAGTCAGATTTTGAATTGCCATTTTGAAAATGTTACTTTTTGAAAGTTGGCATTTTTATGTTTTAGCCAATTGTTCCCTACAGCCTGTCCCTGTGTGAAATGAATGGGTGTATCTGACATTTGGGCTTTGTGTATTCCTCCCAGACAGCCACATACAAAGAAAGTTTAGGTGTGCCTGGATTGGCCATCACTGGCAGGATGGTAGGGGGAGCTGGGCACTTCCCTACTTACACTTGAATAGGCTGTGTCCTTCCTCCACACAAAGGGCTGCATACCCATGAAGTTAGTCTGGAGCAAGAGCAGAGAAGGCAGAAAGCATGGGCAGCTGGTGTTAAAGGGTGTAAGGGGTGTCAACCTTCCACCCCGGGGATAAGAAAAAGATGAAAATAGCAAGCGGCTGGAAATAAATTGTTGTTGCTGCTCTGTGATGAACTAATGGGAGTCCCTGTTTCTTCTGGGGAAAAGAGGTCAGGGGGATGTGACCTGAGGCCTCCTCACAATGCCCATGTGTTAGCAAGCCAAAGTATTCCTTGCCATAGAGGCATAAGCCAGGCCTTTGACAACAAACTGGGGGCAAGGTGGGTTTTTATTTTCACAAATGAGCTTCCCTTTCAGGTATTATTTACATGACCAAGGGTGGGAATAAAAAGGTGCGATTAAATGGCCTGCGGCAGGGCAAGCCTAACTAATACCAAAGGAGTGGGTATGCCGCTGATCTCTTTCTCTTCCTTTACCTCCCAGCAACTGCTGCTTTTGGTCAGGACTCAAATGTGATTGGTAGGAAACTGGGTCAGAGGTGTAGTATTTGTTACCAGTTAAAGAGACTTAATAGTTTGCACGTTTACCAAAGTAGTTGGCTGGATACTACTAACTTGGTTAGCACTACAGCACTGTTCAAAGCTGGTGGTGGGGATTTCTGTGTGCTTTTTATTAGAGGGACAGTGCACAACTCAAAAGACCAAGACCACAGTTAGACACAGAGAAACCAAAAGGATTTATTATTCTGGTTGCCCGGCACATCAAGCAAGTTTGAATCTGCAGTGAAATGCTGCCTAGGCCGATTATGTTCTCTGGCAGGAATGTCTCCTCCTACTACCAGCCTGAGCCAGCAGCCACCACAGAGGATGAACTCTCTGAGTCCACAGGGGTGTCATGTTCAGGGACTCCACACTCCACACCTCAAACACAGTGAGTGTGGCCTCTGTATTTTGTTCCATGTTGGCTGCACATGTATATAAAAACAATTAATCCTGCTATCTGCTGAACAGTACATTTATGAGAGACAAATAAATATCCATTACTGGCTGATTTGTATTATGTGACACTGGAAAATATGGGATTAATCACGTCTTTCCGCTTAACCATATTGTGTAATCTTCGGCAATTACCTTATTTTTCCTTAGTCGCCTTCAATTACGTGACTTCAGAATATGAGCTGTACAAATTGCATTGTGTTTAAATAAACAGACTGTAATGTTGTTCTATCTACAAGAATCAGGGCCACATACAGAGTGCACATGACAACTGAATGGCCTCTTAGTCTACTAGTGTCATTGTCACCAGTTCAGTGCAGGAGCTATTTTAAGATCATGTTTAAAACTATCTCTTTTAATAAATATCTCTCTGATATATTGTGACATAATGTCAAGTCATTGGCATGTTAAATAAATACAGTTTTTAGATTTTTAAAGAGACTTCATAGTGTTTTAAGTGAGGTTATATATTTTACATTGAAACATTTTCAGGGCTCGGCTTGAGCACAGGCTCTAATAGCCAATCAAGACTCTTGGCTCAGCTCTCTCTGTTTAGTTGTTGGCTCGTCCACCTCTACTTAATCTAAACCAAATCCCATTGCTATCTGTCACGTGTAATGGGGGCATGTCTAGACGGTCATAGTTTGTACTATGTGCTTGGTGGCCACAGGTGTGCCTGGATGTTAATATAATAAGTGTGCACAGGTTTCGTATATATAAATGAATATATGGGATTCTCTGCATGGGTAGTAGTATTTTGTTACAGTTTCTTATAGACTTAGTATATATGGATCTATAGGTATATGTAAATATCGAATCCATATGATGATTTTGTACGCAAGTCCCATTCAGGTTTAAGAATTCTGCCCCACCACTTTTAAAATCCACCAGCCGCCACTGGCAGGAAGAATAGAGAACTTCAAAGGGAAACCTCTAGAAGCTTCTCCCACTTCAAAGGAAGAACCAAGTATAAATGTTGGACCCTAGACACCAACTCTTCAGTACACTTCTGGACCTGTGGAGAGTCTTCAGGGAAGAAGGACTGATGTGCTGCTGAAAGGGCTGCCACTCTGCTGGATTGCTGCCCTGCAGCACTACACCTTGCTGGACTGCTGCCTTGCTGGATTGCTGCCCTGCTGCCCTCCTGCCTGGTGCAAAATGAAAGGGCCAGCTCTGTAACACTGGGGACCGGGCATGACCTTAATAAAACAAAACAATGATCCCTTCTGGGGAAGTATATGCCTCTACTTATACATCAGTTCTAAAACAAACTATCACTTGATTGCTTTTCATAGAGAATTAAATCTGTTTTGTTTATTGTAGACAACTCTGAAAATGTATATTTCAGAATATATATTAAGATAAATATAAATACATTGTATCAAAAGATGCTCCAAACAAAGTGCAGTCAACTGTTGATGGTGAAACAGTAAAGGTTTTTACCGCAAGTGGCAAAAGGATGATCAAACCATGCATCCAGATGTTTCCCTTGAGACTCGTGTTGAGTTTGGTCCTGATGATGACTCTGTTTCAGAATAAAATAATGTTATTAGGGTCAAAACAGTGCTAGAGGACAGATTTTAAATAGCATCTTTCACACCCTACTCTGATTCTGAGTTGTGACATTAAAATGTACATTCTCATCAGCCCCTAGCTTTGTATATATACATTGCATATAGCACTTGCATACTTCATTTCACTTACAATCTTTCTGCCATTTTCTTGGAGCACCTGTTGATACAATGTGTTTATATTTGTCTTTGCATATATTCAGATATATAAGTCCTCAGAGATGTCTAAAATGATAGTCTTTTTGGGATTGCAGAGGAAGTGGAGGATAATACTTCTCCATCAGGAACCATTGTTATGTTTAATTAATGCCCTCCTGCCTGAGTCACCTAAACCAAGGACTCCCAGAGTGAATGCAAGGGCTAGTTTACTGGCCTCCTGTTCAGATCCACAGGGACATACCAGGCTCACAACCACTTGAATCAGCACCCAGATCCTGGGGGCAATCTCCTGACCTCTAAGTGGTTCCCCTCAGCTCTTGGACCCTTGATGTGGCCTCAGAGAGGCTGAACTAAAGCTTTTGGCCTCTGCATGACCACAAATAGGCCTGATGGTGCCAAAAGCTTGTCACTCTCACAGCCCACCAACATGAAGTTGCGTCAACCCGACTCTTCACACTACAGTGTCAACCACTTGCCGAGAGTGCTGCAGCAAAGTTCCGGCCTACTGCTTGTGACGATTACAGGATCTTCATGCTACAGTGGTGACTGTCCCCGACTACAGGCCTGCTCCTCGTTCTACACTGGTGACCGTCTGTGATGCTTCCCTGCTCCTCGCAACTCTCACCACCATGAATTGTACTGCGTTGGACTGAGAAGGCAAATTTTCAGCAGCCCTAACCTGGTCCATGTATCCGACCCATGCTCCATTGTGGTCGGCCTGAACTTGTGACTTTGTCTCAGTCTTGCTCAACCAGATAGCTGCAAGTGGCCCTTTGGGCTTTTTGGTGCTATTTTTACCTAAATCTTTCAAATTGCATGTCTCTGGATCTACTGATTAGATTTTTAAGTTAAAAAAGAAAGTGTATTAGTTGTTATTACAATAAGCAAAATATATAAATACATTTGTTGATATGAGTACAATAGTATAATAACAGTTTAATTACATGATAAAATACTCTTTGAGAAACAGAATAGACTTAATAATGCTTTAAAAGGTAAATATATATGCAATATTAAATAAATAAATATATATATATATATATATATATATATATATATATATATACAGGAAACTATAAAAATATAAGTATGTACATTGAATGTAATGGCAAACAATTCATGGAGGTTTAGAAACCTCTTAATCTCTAGGCAAATGATTACGTGAAGAGTAGGCCAAAGAGTTTAGGTAATTTTTAACGGGTATCTATAACATATCTTGTTCAATAGCATGGGATAAGGGGGAAACATAAGCTTTATCTAGTCTATGATCATAACACACACCATACCACCAAGCTTGAAAGGATAATTTAGAAGAGTCCTTCCAAGTTTATGCAATTTGATGAAAAGCAACAGCTAATAATAAATCTAAGATTAAGATATTTATTTTTTGATATCAAGACCATTCCTCTGCAAAACTGTCCAAAATATATTTGTAAAACTTAAGCTAACTTGAGTATTAAAAATAGTGTGTATTAGAGTCCATACTTTAACCCAAAATTGAAATGTAAATGGACACTCAAAAAGCATATGCTTCATCAGAGAACGACCTATGACAAGACCAACAACAGAATGGAAGACTTGAATTAATTTTATGCAAAAATGATGGTGTAATTAATAATCTAATAACATATAAAAAATAAAGTTTGAATTGCATGAGCTGCTCTTGAGAATTTTCATATTTTAATCCACCCCTTATTCCATAAAGAAGTTAAAAATGAAGTGTCCAAATCTTTCTCCCACTGCAATTCTATTGTAGATTTAGGTCTTTCATCAGGCGAAGCAGTAATTATTTGACAAATATGAGAAGCTGATGTAGACTGTAATAGAAGATTCTTAATTAGAGAAGGTCGGACAGAAGGTGTTTGCTGAGCTAGAAAAAGTTGATATGAACTATTTACGACATATATTAAAGCATCATATTTTCTAGCAAAAGAGGATGGAAAAGAAAAAATAAGTTGTGTCTGTGCAAAAGAAAGAGGAGATTCATTTTAAATACTTGGCGCATCCCTCTTAACCCCTTTAAATGGCATGTTTTCCAGTAAGTAGTTCTGTTATTCAACTTGATGTATTTATTATACCAAATTGACGATTTCAGACACTACCCTTTGTCTCCATTGTATGGAGCAAAAATTGACTGTAGAATTCTGCATGAGTTTTTCAAAATAGTAAGGGAAATAAATGTTGGCTTATGTGATAGAGTTAAAACCTCTGGAAATGTAAAGGGGACAACAGATAACTTTTCAACTTCAACCCATAATGGTGAAATAGTAGAGTCGTCTTCATTTAATAAATAAGTAGCTTGTTCAAAGGAAAAGACCATATAATATGAGCGGAGATCAGGACAATTAATCCCTCCAAAGAGTTTAGGTCTCATTAATGTTTGGAGAGACATTCTGGGTTTTTTATTGTTCTATAAAAATGTAGATAAAATAGAATTTATCTTCTTTAAAAATGACATGGGATATTAATTGGGATGTTTGATAAGTAAAAGAGGATTACAGGGAGCAACATCATTTTAAGAGAGTCTAATCCACCCCACCAGAAGACATATAAAGGATTCCATTTAGATATGAGAGACTCAAGAGTAGAACATAATTGCAAATAATTACAGGAAATTGTATCTTTAAAAGAAGGCTTAAACCAAAGACCTAAATATTCAATTGTATCATTATTCCAGAGAGAGTTTGATGATTTAAAATCCTCATGAAGGCAATATTTATTTAAAGGAAGTATTTCACACGTATCTTTATTTAATTTATACCCCGAGATAGAAGCAAAGTTCTCTACTTCTAATAGAAAAGTAGGAAGCGAAGATTGCAGATTTGATATAATAAGTAAAATATCATCAGCATAGGCCAAACATTTTACCTGCCTTTCCCCATATTGGAAACCATCTAAATTTGGATTAGCTCCAAGTTTCATTAAAAAGGGTTCCAAAGCAAGAACAAACAAAATTGGTGACAACTGACATCCCTGGCAAACTCCTCTATAAAGTGAGAAAGAGGAAGAGATGAGACCATTTAGAAAAATAGCTTCTTTAGGGGAGGAATATAATAATGAAATTACATTTATGAATTTATTTCCAAAATCAAACCATGAAAGCGTTGAAATAATAAAGAGCCAATAAAAACTATCAAAAGTTTTTTCGGCATCCAGAGCAATTGCTGATAGAAAGTCTTTATAGACAACAGACTTACTTAAAATATTAAAAAATAATCTTGTGTTATCAGATAATAGATGTCCTTTAATAAAACCAGATTGCTCCTCCCCAATTTATTTCGGAAGAAGCAGTTCCAAACGCAGAGTGATTATTTTAGCAAATATTTTATAATCTAAATTAACTATAGAAATTGGTCTATAATTCTTACAAAACTTTGGCTCTTTGTTATCTTTTGGTATAAGACAAATTAAAGCATCTTGAAAAGAGCCTCCAGATAAGTTTGCTTTGACAAAATAAGAAAAAAGATGAAATAGTCTTGGAACTAATATTTTAGAGAAATATAAATAAAATTCAGTAGTAAAACCATCCGGTCCTGGAGCTTTACCTTTCTTGATAAGATTTAGTACATTAAGAATTCCTTTAATGGAAATATCTTTAACAAGAGGAGAAAAATGACAGATATTAATAATATCCTGTGTGGGGTAAAATTCAGGAGTATATAACTGTGTAAAGAAATGAACACTTTCATCTATGATTTCGTCATTCATATGTACTAAAGAATTGGAAGTATTGTAAATAGATTCTATCTTTGTTCTATCCTTTGTAAGTTTAAGATAATTTGCTGGAAGCTTTCCTGATTTATTTTGACCCCCATAATACTTAGCACTAGATTTAAGAAAATAAGAATTAGCAATATCAGTCAAATTCTTATTAAAAGTAAACTTAGCATGAAGTAGTTCATTGAGACAATTTGTAGATTTGGAAGTATAATATAAATGTTCCAGTTGTTTGATACGGTCCTTGGATTGAAGTAATTTTTTAGTAGCAGTTTTCCTTTTGTTGGCAACATAGGCAATGATAAAATCCCTAGATGCTGCTTTGAAAGTATCCAAAATAATCTGAACAGATAACTGAGGGGTATTGATAGAGCGTTCCGTCCTAATAAATTACCTGTATTTGGACGCTCTTGGGTCGATGAATCTTTTGACCAAGTGGGGCTCTCTTCACCCGAGATTAGTCAATTTAATCAAATCAATAATCAATAACGAACATAAGCAATGCCCTGATCAACATAACACTTCACAATTAATCCAGAAAACATTTCGGCGAACCATGACCTTTCGGCCATGAATAACCACACCAGTTCAATCAAAGTTAATGAATTTATTTCCCTATATTAACAAAGTTAGCACGATATAAATGTGTCTCAACACCAAATGGTATATGTAAATGAACATTAATAGCTGTCCATAACGGCGAAAAGATGCAATCTATGCAGCATTTGAATAACAATGCATTCAATAATAGCAACGCAAACCACTAAAACTATAATCTGTAATGGGCTAATTGCATACATTAGTCAGCATAACAAGGTCTCAAATTGCATCGTGCAACAAATGATTCCTCATCTAACCTCAAATTAGCATCTGCATGTGGGACTTCATGCAGAAAACAATTTAGCAACATTGATTTGGAAAACTCCTAACTAGGGCTCTTATAAAAAATCAGCAGTTGGTTACCTAAAAAGAAACACAATGCAATTGTACATTTTCCTTTCATATTTACCAAATTCAATCAGCATTCAAGGAAGTCTTCGTCTCACAGGTACCGGTTTCGATCAGCATGGGACGGGGCAAAGGGGGCAGGGTGGACGGGGCAATTGCCTCACAGCGGCAAGATAAAAGGACAAAACTACTACTTTATGCAAAGGGGCAGATCAAAGTTAAAGTCTCTAGAGCGAGAATTACTTAAAGTCTCTTTCTCTCGATTAGAGAAAGCATCAAAGTCTCATTCAAATGGCGTCGAACATCAATTGGCATCGTAGAAGATGGCAAAATGACGAGGTCGGCAAGATGGGCTATAATGGCTGCAATGGGCAATAATGTCCTCAATGGGTGCAGTGGGTAATGGCCGCTTTCTTCTTGTGCACCAGGTTTATATAATCAACAGTTCAAATCCAGTAGGGTCTTCCATTGGAGGGTTCATAGGTTGGCTTCAAATTGTCCAATCAAAAACAACAATTTACAAGCTTCTACCTAGGCCTACATTATCCTTGGAGTCGGGAACGTAAGTTGCAACATATTTTACCAATTAACTCACTTTCAGAGCTTCCATTGTCTGCACCTGCAGATTGACCTTGGAGCAAAGAAGAAGATGCCAGGCTGGCACGAAACCTTAAAGATAAGCATGTGAACCGATCTCACTGGAAAAGTACAGCTTCAAGCAGGAATACACGTTTTATTAGCACATTGGAAAAACACGAGCATCTAAACCGTGAGACAAGGCAACTAGGCCGAAGCCTCCACTAAAGTTATGCTAAGTTAAAACATTTCAAACAAGCAAATCATGGCACACGTTTACGGTTATGTCAGATTAGTACAATTCTAATACATCACGTTATATAAAGCACGCTTATAAATGTTGGCGAACTACTCTGAGGGCACATTTGTCCCCGTACAATCTTTATTAGTTCGGTTAAAGTCACACTTGATTATTGCGGCACTACGTTTATGCGCTAATAAATGTAAAACCTTCGTTTCTGCGTCATCAGTATCATTGTCTAAAAAGAATTGTGTTCCAAACTTTTGAAAAAGCTGAGAAAAATTTGTATCAAGCAGTAAAGTATTATTAAATCTACATCTATTATTTGGCTGGTTATGTATTATAAGATTGAGACCCATACTCACTGGAGCACGATCTGAGATTAACATAGAGACAATTTCTGAACCCAAAAATGTTTGTACAACATGTTGTGAGACTAATAAATAATCAATCCCAGATTGGGAAGAATGTACGGGGGAGAAAAAGGAATATTCCTATAATGTGGGGTTACACAATCTCCAAACATCATTTAATGCTCTTTGCTTAATCATAGAGGTAAACTGTGAGAATATGGTGGATGGTATAAATCTAGCATTAGATTTACGATCAATAAAGGGGGCCATAATCATATTACAATCCCCTCCAAAAATTAAATATTAATCTGAAAGATTCCTTAACTTTGCTAATATTTCATTCCAAAATGATTTATCAGGTTGGGTAGGAGCATAAACATTCAATATAGTTATAGGTACTTTATTAACGGACAACGAAACAATAACCCATCTGCCCATTGCATCAAATTTTTCGGATATAACAGAAACATTTCAAACTTTATGACAAAATATAATCACTCAATTTTTTTCCCATGCCAGGAGATGAGAAAACATGGCCTACCCATTGCCTTTTAAGTTTGGCTGCTCATTATCCGAGATATGAGTCTCTTATAGTAGGGCAACATTAGCTTTCATTTTAAAAATATGCGTTAAAACTATTTGACGCTTTATTGGGGACTCTAAACCTTTAACTTTCCATAAAATAAATCTAATTGTCATTTAAAATGTTGAATAAATAATATAAGCATGAAACACTCCATGTAAACCAACTATATTTGTGAAAAAAAGTTAACCAAAAGAAACATAATGATGTACAGAAGAAAAAGAGAATAACTGTGAAGAGGAAAGAATAAAGAGAGAAAAAAGATAAGAGAAAAAAAAGAAGAGGCGAAGGAGAGAAAGAGATGGGGCCACACAGGTTGCTACCACAGAAAACGGGTATTTTAATGAAGTAAAATCTAAAAAGAGAAGAAAATAGGAAGGTCAATTCCCTTAGATAATAGGCCAGTCTTAACATTACATAAAACAGTAATGAGCACAACTATAAAATTAAGAACTTTATAATAGTCAAGTATCTGTTACTTTAGAAGTACCCATTTTTTCACCTCTACAGGAGTCAACAAATTGCTGTACAAATACTGGGTCTTCATATATTGTGATTTTATTATTGTAGATCACCTTAAACAAAAAAGGATGAAAGAGACCATATCGAGCATTAAGCGATTTTTGTGCCGGATGCACATCCAGAAATTTATTTAGCTTGTCCACTGTCGATTTAGCATAGTCCAGAGCAAAGAAAAGATTGGGGCCTGACCATGCAATCTGACCTTTAGCTCTTGCTGCTCTGAGAACCTTTAGCAGGTCCAAATACTCCAAAAAATAAAGGATTATTCCTCTTCGTTTCTTTGCCGTCGAAGCCATGTGGGAAGGATGGCCAAGTCTATGTGCTCTTTGTTTATTTAAAGCTGGATAAATAGGCAGATCTAGAATTTTGGGCAAAAACGATTGAAAGAAAGATGGTGAGTCTGATCCTTCAATTCCCTCAGGTAGACCATAAACACAAAGACTATTTCTTCAGTTCCAATTTTCCATATCTTCTGCATGTTTCTTCAACATAGCAACTTCAGATTGTAAAGATTTAATACTGAGTCTTCAAGTACTTCCACCTTTCATTCCATTTTAGAGACTCTTTCTCCACATCAGACCATTTATCATCCATAATTTGGAATTGCTTATTAGTATCATCAATATAAGGGTTAAGAGCCCTTATTTCCCCAAGAAGTAGCTCCAAAGATATGGTATCTACAGCTTTAATAGGCCATATTTGATAAAAGGGAAAATGAGTTAGAGAAAATAATATTGTCAGAGTTTTTATTACTTTGTAATTTACTGTTAGTCAATTGAAGATTTCTAGATCTGCCCATAAGCAATATATATAATTTTGCCCAATATGAAGAAAACAGTAGATTGTATCAAATATGCCTCAGAAAAAATAGATTAAAATATGAGGCAAACTGGATATATTCTGACTGGAACTAGGATATAATAAGCAGAAGACCATGAGTAAATGCTTTAGTCCAGAAAGTCCATAAAGAATATCTCAGGCAACAATGAATGCAAGAGAAAAAGAAAAACATTATGAGGTGAAAACAAAGACAAATATAAAATGGCGGTTGCAATCGAATCTCCAGGCAACCGCCATGAACTCCAGTGAAATTATGGCATAAAAATGGCTCTTAAAAGTCATACAAGGGGAATTAGTACATTCCATGCATATTCCCTTAACCTTTTCCCTCTTCAACTACAATAAAAAAATACGGCTGGAAACGAGCTGGCCGATTTGCCTCCCACCGCCATCACGGAGCTCACAGAAAAGCAGCCATCTTCTCTCG
This sequence comes from Pleurodeles waltl, assembly GCF_031143425.1. Lineage (NCBI taxonomy): Eukaryota > Metazoa > Chordata > Amphibia > Caudata > Salamandridae > Pleurodeles > Pleurodeles waltl. The sequence continues at coordinate 113,549,856 of NC_090438.1, forward strand.
GCACCAAGCCACGCTCCATCTACTTACTGGATGTTTGTTGTTTTGTTCTTATTTATTAAAATCTATTTATTTTTATAATTTCATGTATGATATTTTTTGTGGTGTTTTCAATTTAACATTGGTTGCACAGATACTTTATACTCTGCCTCTAAATTAAGCCTGACTACTCTGTGGAAAGCTACCAGAAGGATGAGCACAGATTAATTCGGGGTTTGCTTGTGACTTCACCCTGATAAGAATTGTGTTACTACTTGAGTAGGCTTCAGCCAGTAACCCCATTTTGTACTATAATGATTATTATTATTAGTAGTAGTAGTAGAGGTAGGCTTAGTAGTACTAGTATTATTAACATGTTGTGTTCTTGTTGAGTGCTGATCCTGTCAGATGGCCACTTGGTAAGTACTTGGGGGCAGGAGGGAGAGTACTTCATCAGTGAAAGAACCATAGGTTTTGCTGTTCTAAGAAGCTGCTAGGGTGAGACATGTTTCCTAGGTGAGAAGCCATCAGAGTGTCTGCTGATTAACTTCAACAGTGCTCCTCTGTTAAACAACTATTTGACTTTATAAACCCTGGCAGAGGTTCAGATTCCTTGTTCTCTGCAGACAACTTTGAATGTGAGAAACAAGCCCTCTCTTTTTAATTTTGAAACGTTTACCCACACTTGGTGTAATGTTAATATAGCATTATAGACCTTCTGATTCAGGCTATGGTGCATGTTTACTCCTGTATAACTTGGGTCCAGGACCATTAACAACAGCTGTAGCCCACAACAGTGGGCAATAATGCTATAGTAACACCTAGTATCTACAGTGCTTAGAATTCACAGAGGTGCAGTATAAGCTGATTTAAAAAAAATCATATGTATTATTAGCATTAGTAGTATTAGCATTATTATTAAAGTGGATCTAAATGTCACAGCATTGTTAAAATTAAACTCTATCCTTCAAACTGATAGAAATACGATGCATAAAAAACTTGAAAGTAAGTGTTGGAAAATGGGTTATTGGTAGGGCAGGTAGGTACCTACACCTAGCAACAAGCCACTAACCTCCACATAGGTACAGTTAGGTCTCAGTAAATTAATCCCAGCTCTACCCTTGGTAGCTTGGCATCGAGCGTCAAGGCTTAACTTAGGAAGGCTTAAGCATTCAAATATCACAAAACAGTAATTAAATAAAACACAGGAAACAGTTTAAAAATCCAAAACCAATTTATAAAAATAGCTTATATTTTTATCTTTAAAATGACACAAAAACTATTAAAATCGGTTCAGGGGAACCGGAGATATGAATTTTTAAAGTATTATTATTTTCTAGCGCTTAGAAACAAAAAGCGCCAATCGGGTCATCTGGTTGCACCAGGACCGGGGCAAAGTCAAACTTTCAGGCCGACCGCGATGGAGCCCTGCTCGGCTACAAGTCGCGGGAGGCCTCGGTTAAAAAGTTACCTTCTGACTTAGTCTTTATTTTGAAGTTTTTCTTCACCGGGACGAACCTGCCAGTTGAATCCGACGTCCTGGAGCCCTTGTCCGGATACGCGAAGTTGGTTTCCTCGGTGGTGATTTTTACCTTCGGACTTAGTCGTTTTTTCGAGATGAAAATCCTTCGACCGGGGTAAACCTGGATCTTGATCCGACGTCCATGGAGCCCTTCTCGGATACGATGGCTGGGAGGTCCCGGTCAACTTTTTACGTTCGGACTTAGTCTCTTTTTTGGATGTTTTTCTTTACCGGGACGAACCACGAAGTCAGGCCGGGTCGCGGTTGAGGGAAGCCGGCTAGAATTTCCGTGTCGGGTCGGTCACTTTATGGAGCTTTTTTTCAAAAATTCTCCAATCTTTTCCAAACTTCTGGGGCTTCACCCAGATGTTCTTTCAAGGTTCTTTTGGGGTCCACAGCTCACCCCAAGGGTCCAGAAGTTCTGTGATGGTCCTTGGGGGTGCGGACTTCAACTCCCAGAATGCACCTGGCGCAAACTCCTTTTTGGCCACTGGGCAGTGGTCAGCTGGTCGCTTCTTTCAGGAGTTGGTGCAGGGGACTCTGGTTAGCAATTTTTCACCTGTAGCAAACAGGGAGTCCCTCCTTGAACCAGTTGAAGCCAGGCAAAGTCCTTCTTGTGGTGAAGCCCAAGTGTGCAGCTGGTGCAGTCCTTCTGAGTGCAGGGTCCAGGTGCAGGCCAGGGGTCCAGCAGGGCAGTCCTTCTTCTTCCTTAGTTCCTTTCTTGTTGAATTCTGGAGGGGATCTGAGGCGTGGGTGCAGGTCTGCCAGTTTTATCCTTGCTCCTGGGTGAAAAGCAGGGGGGCCCCGGTTCTCCAATCAGGGACAGGGTCGTCCCCCTGTGATGACCACTTCCTGGGAAGTGTGGCAAAAATCCATCCCAGAAGGCAACAGTCTCCAAAAATCCAACATGGATGAATCTGATTTTTGGAGGTTACATCTGGCTGAGCCCACCCACTGGTGTGGCTAAAAATCATAAACACACCCCTCTCCTGCCCTCTCCTAATCTAATCAAGGGGGCACCTAGCTGTCTGGGGTTGCAGGATGTGGGGGTGTTGCTGGGTGCTGCAAATGTCCTTCTCTGCCTTTGAAGACCAGTTTGGCAGCCCTCCCCCTTCCTGCCTCACCATCTGCTGAGGGGAGATTCTCTCCCCCAAGCACATTCCTTTGTGTGAAGTCAGGCCACTTCACACCTCATCAAAGTAGCCTGGCAGAAGCTGCTGCAGGCTGGCCAATCAGAGCACAGCAGCAAAAACAATGCAGAGCTGAAATTGGCAACTTTTTAGGTAAAGTCTAAACTTTTTACCTGAACTAGTTATATTAAATCCAACAACTGGAAGTTGTGGGATTTATTATAACAATCAATTTGATACCAAATTCTTGGTATGTAACATTTAAGGAGACTTTAAAATTTAAAATAAAGTCTGCCCATTCTAGCCTATGAAGGCCATTTACTTCAATGAGGGAAAAACGAATTTGGCTGTTTTTACCTCACCAGGGCTTATAAATCTATTTTTATAAAGTCCCTGCTTATAGTTACATGGCACCCAGCCCTAGGGGCACATAGGGCACACCTTAGGGGTGACTTATATGTAAAAATAAGGTAGTTTAAGACTTTGGAAGTACCTTTAATTCCAAAGTCGAATTTGCATATAACTTTAATTTAAAAGCAGCCAGCAAGGCAGGCTTGCTTTTAAAATGACACTGGGCACCTCAGCAATGCACCTAGGTGTGCACCACCTATGCTGTGGTCCCTAAACCTACATGCCCTACCATATACTAGGGACTTATAGGTAGGTTAACTTAGCCAATTATAATTAGCCTAATTTGCATATCCATTTTACACAGAGCACAGGCCCTGGGACTGGTTAGCAGTACCCAGGGCACCATCAGAGTCAGGAAAACACCAGCATAAAGTGGAAAATGGGGGCAAAAAGTAATGGGGCCTCTGCAATCAGCCCCAGTTTCTCACAGTAAGTTAATATTAGTTAATATTAGTTAATATTAGATCATGCCGACGACTTTACTGATCAGATTTACCAACCTGGGCTGTCAGTTTGATTAACCAGCCTCCTCTTCTTTGGTCAGGTTTATGTTGCATTAAAATGAAAAGCAGGGCCGGCTTTTGGGCGGTGCGAGCGGTGCAGCCGCACTGGGCGCTGACCTCAGTGGGGGGGGGGGGCGCTGTGTTTAGCAACACATTCCAAAACTTGCGATTTAAAAGCACTTGCTGAAAAGTTCCTTGTGCGTCCAGCCTATAGGAAACAATTAAAATGTCAAGATACCTCTTGTGATTAACGTTCCTGCTAGGGAGAAAGATGGGAGTTTTGCCTACGGGCAGCTTTGACGCCACATCAAATAGCATAGAGGGTTAATATGCCTGCTGCAAAATACAGAACTATGGGGCATATTTAGGAAAAGTGGCGCTTTTCTTGCACCCCTTAGCACCCCCCCAACGCCACCATGTGTGCGTCATATTTAAAATGCGGCGCACCATGGTGGTAGTTAGGGGACTAGCATCAGAATTTTTTACGCTAGTCCGCCGCTTTGCAGGATTAGCACCAAAAATGGTGATGCTAATCCTGCACAGCACCCAGAGGCCCATTGTAACCAATGGAAGCTTAATTTTAATGCCTGTTCTGATCAGGCATTAAAAGTGCCAGAAATAAATGTGGCAAAGAAATCTGGCAGATTTCTTTGCGCCATTTTTTTTCCCCCCTATTGGAGGGATGCCCCCTTTGCATACATTATGCCTGGCGCAGGCATAATGTAGCGCAAAGGGTTACAAAGTGGCGCAATGCATGCATTGCGCCACTTTGTAAATACGGCGCATCGTTTTTGGCCTTCTAATGCCACATTTGTGTAGAAAAAAATGACACTAATGTGGCGTTAGAATGGCACATGGGCTCTTAAATATGCCCCTATGGGGCATATTTGAAAAAAGTGGCGCTGCACACAGTGCTGCGCCACTTCTCTTGCACCCCTTAGCGCCCCTCTAATGCCACCATGTGTGTGTCATATTTAAAATACGGCGCACCATGGTGGTAATTAGGGGACTAGCGTAAAAAACAATTGCGCTAGTCCGGCGCTTTGCAGGATTAGCATCAAACATGTTGATGCTAATCCTGCAAAGCACCCAGAGGCCAATTGTAACCAATGGAAGCCTCCTTTTAATGCCTGCTCTGACCAGGCATTAAAAGTGCTGGTAAAAAATGACTCAAAGAAATCTGTCAGATTTCTTTGCGCCATTTTTTTGCTCCCCTAGCGGGGGGATGCCCCCTTTGCATACATTATGCCTGGTGCAGGCATAATGTAGTGCAAATGGTTACAAAGTGGCGCAATGCATTCATTGCGCCACTTTGTAAAAAGGAGTAGCATTTTTGGCCTTCTAATGCCATATTAGCATAAAGAAAATTACACTAATGTGTCGTTAGAATGGCACTAGGTGCTTTTAAATATGCCCCTATGGGGCATACACACAGTGCTGCGCCACTTTTCTTGCACCCCTTGGTGCCCCCCAACACCACCATGCGTGCACTGTATTTCAAATACTGCACACCATGGCGGTAGTTAGGGGATTAGCGTAGGAATTTTTTACGCTAGTCAGACGCTTTGCAGGTATAGCGTAAAAAAATTTATGTTAATCTTGCAAAGCACCTAGAGGCGTATTGTAACCAACGGAAGCTTCTTCTTAACGCCTGCTCTGAGCAGGCGTTAAAAGTGCAGGAAAAAAATGACGCAAAGAAGTCTGTCAGATTTCTTTGGGCCATTTTTTTGGGCCCCCATAACGGGGGGAATGCCATCTTTGCATACATTATGTCTGGCGCAGCATGATGTAGCGCAAAGGGTTACAAAGTGGCGCAATGCCTGCATTGCGCCACTTTGTAAATATGGCACCGCGTTTTTGACCTTCTAACGCCGCATTAGCGTAAAAAAATAAATTACACTAATGTGGCGTTAGAATGACGCTAGGGGATTTTAAATATGTCGCTATCTTTTATTTGGCTAGCTGAGTGGATTAGTAAAGCCAGCCTTTACAGGTGCTTTAAAACACATAAATGTGTGTGAAAGGGGAGCGATGGAGAGATGAGGGGCAAATTTGCCAGGTGGTAATGAGTGAACCCGAGGAGGAGGTCATGGAGTGGGGGGTGCCAAAATAAACATTCGCACAGGGCGGCACCAGTCCTAAAGAAGGCCCTGATGACAAGGCCAGTGTCCCGGATGGCTGGACAGTTTTTGCCCTGAGCTTTGTCTGTTGCACTTCACACACAGACCCTATAGTGGAAAGTGGTGAAGGAATGGCAACCGAGGGCTACTGATGGTAAGACTCGTGTCTTAGTCTAGTCTATTAGTTGTCGTTCAGGGTCTGGGCAGGGAAATGAAAGTGTGAACGTTTTCCTAAAAGCTGCCGCAAAGAATCAGAAAGACTCAATACCACAACGCTCTCTAAAACATCTAAGGCAGGACAATGCCCCCCGCCCCACAATGCAAGAATGAATCAACATGGGCATGGAAGAAAACGCTCACAGGACCATGGTAGAAGCAGAGAACACAGATCCTAATCAGGCGAATGCTGCCCCTGCAGAAAACAGTGACAAGGGAGAAAAAAATAAATAAATACCCATGTCAACTGAAAACGCACAAAAAACAAATAGACGTTAAAACCATGAGGATGAATTAATCTAGATTACCCCTACATGCAAAGCTCTGTCAGCCCGAAAACCACCACACCCTGCAAGTGTGGCAGTGGAAAGACACATGATAACAATCGTAGTGTTACCTTCCGTGTGCAACCACTATTACCGCTGAACATACAAGGATAACACGAAATGAGAGAGGTCAGAGCGCATACATGGCAATGGGTTGGCACACAACCTAATCTACTAATCCACCTACAAGTGGCGATGTGGCACTCACTTAAAGTACTATGTAAAACAAAAAAAAACTATTGATCCTGTTGTCAGCACTCAACACTTTAATATGTTAAAAATACAACGTATTTCTTCCCTGAGCGTGGAGCCCTTGGAAATAACTGTGATTTACCTCATCAATGAAGTGAGCCAGTCAGTGTTAGACTGTGGCTTATGTTTTGTGCAATTAACTTGTCTACTTTCCACCCTCTGCCGTCATGTTTTCCATCACAGTCTCATGCTAGGCCTTCAGCTTAGACATTCTGTTCTGTCAATCCTGGATCCACCTGAAGTGCTTCGACTCCTACTCAGCATGATATCAAATCCAACATAAGTATAGCAGGTTAACAAATGATGAACAGTGCTTGCATGAGACGACATGTATTTTTGTCTCGTCATCTCTACTTCTCTGAGGCTCCTTTGGTGTCTCACCTGCATTATTCAAGTATAAAAGAGCTGTGCTGAGCAGCATATCTAAATGTAACTCCATGAAAATAGCTCATAAAAAGGTAGATATGTGTATTACTTAAGTTCACTACAGCTTTATTTACATAATGAGCTTTATATTAATTTCCTCTACATTAAAAAAAGAAGGATGCACAGTTGTAGGTGGCAAAATGCTCACAGAAATTGGAGAAGATGAAAGGAATACTGATTTAAATGTTGAAAAAGAACAAAGTCCTACTATCCCCTGCTGAACATCTGAATAACTGGGCGCTATATACAAAATAAACCTGAGTGCTGGATCTGCCACCCAGTACATAAGGGGAAGAAATAGTGGACTCTGAGAAATGTTACCTTCATCACTAAGGGTGTCAACCGGCCTTCATTATCTCCTGGGAAGGCCCTAAGTAAATTTACGCTCTGGGGGCCTGATTCACAAAGGTTAATTTATTCTTTTGAGTAACTTACACATGTGAGTAATTTGCTACTTTTTTGCTATTCACAAACTGAGGGGCTGATTGTCAATGGCAAATGTACACTTGTGCGTAAGTTTACTACTTTTGTTATTCGCAATCTACGTGCGAATCCCCTATACTGCATTCCCTATACTTATGTGTGTTGCATTCTCCCCACTAGCAGGTTCTGCAGTCGCACTCTTGTGACTTCACTGCAGTGAATAACCGGAATCTGATCTGGTTAGCCCCCCCAAAGGCTACCGGAACAGGAAACACTCACCTATAGTGATGAGTATATAGCTCAAATTGCCAGTGGTCCTTCTCTGCTGGGTCAAAACAAAATATCCTCGGTAGGCATACCACAGGATTCCACTAACGCTAGTCTTGAGAGACTGCGTAAAATGTTAATAAGGACAGAATTACATGCAACATTTTTGACTGTTTAAACACCAATATTATTCCAGTGGGGTTACAGGTACGAAATATCCTGGTGATCTTTATTGAGGATGATGTATTTAAGACCGGTTATAGTTTTATATCCAATAAATGCTTCCACAGTTGGATTGTTTTAAGTATAGAAACTGCATTGAAGCATATTGAGGTCAATAAAAAAGAGATTACCGAATTGGAGAAAAAATTACTGGAGGATCAAACGATTTCAGATGCTAAATACTTTTTGAAAAATCTCGAAGCATCCACTGCAGAATTTCTTAGAATAAATATATTAAAAAAGACAGACAAGCTTCAGAAAGACATTAGAAAGTACAATAAAGAACGTACTTATCCTTATTTGAGAAAAGACTTCTATCAACAAGGTCCAAATTCTGGGGGCCTCCAACATGAAAGGCTCACATTTTCTGAAAGAAGTTTGTCAGGCTCTAACAGTAATAATACTTCGGTGGGTGCTACGAGCCTTGGATTTGTCCCTAGTCCATCCACATCTGATCAGTCTTTTTTACCCCGGGATCCCAAAGGGGCAGAGTAAGGAACACAAGACGAGGATGGTAGAGGAATCAGTACACTCCAGGCTTCCGCCAAACATGGAACCAGTATTACGAATGGTAGATGCCCAGTGATCTACTAAGGATTCTGAAATGGTAGAGGCTCCGTTTTCTATTAAGGATTCTGAAACAGTCCCCAATTTCAATTTATCATCACATGATCTTAGTTGTACTGAAATTGAAGTTTTAAGTTGGGGCTTATCCTTTGTTCCTACCAGACAAAATGGTCCTTTTACAACACAAATTTAATTGTATAAATTCTTCAGAGCTATGAGATTGAAATATTTCTTTCAATCTACACCGATTAATTAACATCAAGATATTATAAGTTTGTATTGTCCTTCGACTTTTTATCCACCAACAATGTAGTCTTGGCTGAAGTGGAACAGGTTTTGAAACAAAATAGATATGAGAAATACAATTTCTCCAAAATACAGCAAGCTGCCTTGGACTCACTGGCTTGTCGACAAGATATAGTAATAAAGCCAGCAGACAAATGGGGTATCATTGTTGTGCAAGATAAAAGGATTATGATTCAGAAATAATGAGACAACTACGGAACCCTAGTCATTATCAGAGATTACCTGGGAATCCTACTCCATCTATCAGATTTGACTACTTGAATAGAGATGATTATACCATACAAGCTTTTTATACACTTCCTAAGATTCATAAAGATGAGAAAAGCTGCCTGGAAGACCTATTGTGGCAGGTTGCCAGTCTGTTCTACAACCTCTAGCTGTATATGTGGAGTTTTTCATTAAATCATTTGTCACATCTACAAAATCTGATACACAAGATAGTTTGACAGTGATTTAGGGACCGGTGTTTGACCCTTTAAACAATATTTTGGGTACTATGGACATTGAAAGTCTTTACACCAACATTCCACAAACAGAGACCATATCCCCATAATGTGCCTACTGACTTCCTCAAAAATTGTGCCAGGATCGCATTAGAGCATATTTTTTTTAATCTTATTGGGGACGTTTTTGGCCAGATTAAGGGCATGGCTATGGGAGCTATTTTTGCCTCAGATATTGCAAACCTGTATGTAGCCGAATTTGAAGAAAATGTTATATACAGTGGAACCAATCCTTATTTGAACAACAGGAAACATTGGCTAAGATACATAGATGATGTTTTAATAATATGACATGGCTCTATGACCCATATTTTGGAATTCCATAAGTGGCTTACTGTACAAAACACTAATCTTCATTTTACAATAGAATACAAACATTGTTCTATTAATTTTCTTGACTTGAAAATCTTTCATGAAGATGGTCATTTGTTTGGGAGTTTATATACAAAACCAACTTCAAGGAATACTCTTCTCAAATAGAATAGCCATCACACTCGTAATTTGAGAGATAATCTCCCATTTGGGCAGTTTTTATGTATGAGACGTAATTTTATCAAAAAAGATGATTATTTCAATGAAGCAAAAGTATTGTGTACTAAATTAGTCAATAGAGGGTATCCCTACCGATTGGTTAAAAGATAATTGAAAAGATCATGGTATTATGACCATGAGGCCCTATTACAAGTGAAAGAGAAACAAGTTCAGTCTAAACTCACATGTGTAACCACCTTTGGTACAGAGACAAATATGATCAAACAAATTATCCTCAAAAATTGGCACTTGTCAGATTTATCAGGGCATACTCTTATTTGCTTTTAAAAGAGGCAAGAATTTAAGGGATCGACTACAATGACCCTGAACCAGTTTCACTGCACCAATTATGGGGTTTGGAACCTGTTTTTGGGGATTACCCAACAGCGCAATGCATGTGGCACAACTGAAATAGTGAAAAGATATAAGATTAATGATGATAACTGGACTACCAAATACCATTCTAATTGTGGTTCTAAAAATGTGGTGTATTGTTTTGAATGCCCATGTACATTATTTTACATTGGAAAAACTACCCAGGAGGTAAGGAAACGAATTACACATCAGTCGCGCATTCGATGCAAAGTACAGAATGCTCCCCCTTGTTGAACACTATTTGAAAATGTCTCATGCACCAAATGTAATGAAATGGTTTGTGTTAGAAGTTGTGAAGTGCTCTAAGTGCAGACATTATGTGGATCGCCTGCTTACAATGTGCGAAAATAGATGGATTTGGATGGCCAATACTGTGAAAAAAGGATTAAATCAACAGGTGGAACGCCAGGTGTTTGCAACTTTATAGTGTTTGACTGGTATCTTGATGGTATTTGATTATAGGGATGTGCTGCAATTTTTCTTCTTCCTTGGTTGGATACCTTTTGACTGTAGGCATATGAGGGTTGCATAGGATGAGTGTGGTGACTCTGGCTTTACTTACTAGTAGTTCACTTACTGGTAGTTTGCTATCTTGAGTGAGATGCAGTATTTAAATGCCCCGGGTATCTGATTCTTTATGAAGCCCCATACTAAGGTCTCTGTATTAGGACATGGACTATTTGACCACTGAGGTAGGTACGACTGCATAGCTGTTTGTAATAGGATCCACATTTACTTTGATGTTTGAGAGGCCTCTGGCTGATATAGGTTTGATTTGTGTTTCATATTGTTGGCCATTTATTGTGTGGAATGTTTTGGACTGATTAGGAATTTGTTAGATGGTCTATCCTAATTAGATCTGATGAAAGATACCCAGTTCCAAGATGGCTGCCACCGTTTTGTGGACTGGACATGTGATTTGTAAGGGGAAAGGCCTTCCAAGCATTGGGTTAAGAGACTGTATACCTGTGTTTAATAAGATCTAGATTCACTTTGATGCCTGAATGCATCATATTGTTGCCCATTTTTTGTATGGAATGTTAGGACTGATCAGGAATCCAATAGGTTTGAAGAAAGATATTCTTTTCCAAGATGGCCCCCACAGTTATGTGGATAGGTCATGTGATTTTTAAGGGGCTATGCCCTCCAGGCATTTGGTTACAAGGGACTGTGTGTTTGCGCTCCTAAGCTTTATGATTGATTTGAGCTGGTGGGAGTTTACATATCTGTGGTGAAGGAAGTAATATTTGTGTTTAATGGATTCATGTTCTTTAGAAATTTGAAGTTGAGTGTGTTTGTGGGAATCTGGTTAATGGATTGGCATTTATTTTGTCTTCATGTAGATTACATCGTCCTTCCTTTATACTGGAGTAACTGACTAGCGGTAAGCATGGTCCTGTGGGAGTCCTGCTACTGTAGATTGGATGTTAGAACTTTACTCTTGACTTGGTATGTTTTTTATTTAGTTGAATGTACCGGACGAAAAAGATTGAGCAGTGCTGTTCTAGGAAGTTGATGTTCAAGCAAGTATTAATATGCTGTGTTACTTCGTTTTTGGAATTGGTTTCGGGTATTAGTTGGTTCACCTTGCTGGAGGTATTTAACTTTTGTCAGTTGTTTGAGGGGCACTGGTGGGTGATTTTATGTTATGCATGTGTATATGTATGTGTGTTTGTATGTTTGCATGTATATATATGTGTATATGAATATATATGTATATACATTTGGTAATGCATGTTACGACGATGTGAAAAATGCACGTTTTACACTGAGGTTTATGTAGGCAGTTGTTTTGGGGTGCCTTGTAAGTGGGCGGTTCACTTACATGTGCAGCATGGTTTAGTATTCTGCTGCCTTTTAGTGTTGTTTAGTGTTTTATTAATGTGGGTTATTTATTGTGTTGTAGAGCAACAAATATTGTGCCACTTTGACACATTGTCCTGAGGTTGGTCTCATGGACAGTTTGAGTCTTGGGAGACTGAAACGTCAACCTTACACTCTCCAAGATGCAATTCTTCGCATGAGCTGCTGGTGTCCCTTAGGAGTGATTTCTGATTGTTTGAAAGACTGCATATCGGACTCAAACCTTTTGTGGTTGGAGAGTCAGGGGGTTGGTGCTCTCCTTCTGTCCCTTGGATGTAAAGGGATTGTGGACAAGAGGGGTCACCAGGGCATTTGTATAAAAACATAAACATCTCTCTTTGTTGCTTTGCTATATTGATGGATATATTATTGGTGAATATATAAAAGTTCATCATTTTCCCAGAAACAAATTAGACCGCGCGGTCATTCCAACTTTCCTGCTGGGCCAGCGGGCGACCGCCAAAAGGCCGTCCGCCGGCCCAGCGGGAAAGCCCCTGCAACGAGGAAGCCGGCTCCGAAAGGAGCCGGCGGAGTTGCAGGGGTGCGACGGGTGCAGTGGCACCCGTCGCGATTTTCACTGTCTGCTAAGCAGACAGTGAAAATCTGTATGGGGCCCTGTGAGGGGGCCCCTGCACTGCCCATGCCAGTGGCATGGGCAGTGCAGGGGCCCCCAGGGGCCCCACGACACCCGTTCCCGCCATCCTGGTTCTGGCAGTGAAGACCGCCAGAAACAGGCTGGCGGGAAGGGGGTCGGAATCCCCGTGGCGGCGCTGCAAGCAGCGCCGCCATGGAGGATTCCCTGGGCCAGGGGAAAACCGCCGGGAAATCGCCGGGAAATCGCCGGTTCCCCTTTTCTGACCGCGGCTTTACCGCCGCGGTCAGAATAGCCCAGGAAGCACCGCCAGCCTGTTGGCGGTGCTTCCGCTGCCCTCCGCCCTGGCGGTCATGGACCGCCAGGGTCAGAATGACCCCCTTAGTCATTTATGGAATTTGCTCTATGGTTAATTACAACATTAATAGTATTTAATATCGCTGAGATATTTGTATACAAATGATTCCTCCATGAACATTGTGTGCTTTACAGTTTAGGTTATCCAGTTATGTGGGAAATATTGGGTTAACCTGTTTATTTGTAACAATACAGAGAATCTGAGGCATCATCCTGAGTGGTAGAAATGAATTCTGAATTGGAAATAGGCCGGGCCAATCCTGTACAATCTCTATGAGCATGGCTGAGAAGTTTAAAAAATGCAGCGTTTCCAGATGGGAAGCCAGTGCGTGGTTCTTAGCATGGGCTCTGAAGGATAGCCATGGGGAAGGTTACATACTAGGTGGGCAGCTGTATTCTGGATCACCTGAAATCTAGACAAATGCACCTCACTAGTGGCAACCAAGAAAGAGTTACCATAATATAACCAGCTAGTTATGAGGGCTTGAGTAATGGATTTTCTACAGTTAAAGGGAAACCTATTTTCCTAAGCAGGCAAAAAATGCCAAAACATGAGCCATAAATTGCTTTAACCTGGTTGGACATTAAAAGCTTGTCACCAAAAAGAATATCCAGCTATGTTTAATTCCTAACAGTTGATTTTACATAAGTCTCAGATTAAAGCTATTGGCTATCTATGTTGCATTCCTAGCCATCAAATCACATTTTGAACATATCTTTGCAACTGAAAAAATGTATTACGTTCCAAATTTTGCGTGGTTGTTATCAAACAAATATTGTAATGCCTCATGACTATAGCATTCTGCATTACTTTTTACAGCTGCTCATCAATTATCCGCATGCTTTATTATCAGAGAGGTACCATTTTTCTAGGTGTTTTACTTCTGACATTTCACGCTTATTTATGTTTGAACAATGAGCTTTTTAGGTCAAGCACTGCAGCGCAAGCACTGTCTTCTTAACATGTTTAAACTATTCTGAGGGCTTTAACCACGCCCATCTCACGCCCATCACTTTCATTCATTCCTGGGCCAGCCTTTAAAAAATCCCTTGATGTGGTAGGTAAAAGCTTTATGTCTGCCCCGCCTTAAGGCTGTTTTGTTACCGCCTTAGAGACACTGGTACATGGATTATTGTACGATCGGGAAGTGGAAGTGTGGAGCACTTAATTTTGCCTCACCGCTTCGCTAATGGTGGTATGTTGTTTCTTCGTCTTCCTTGGTTTCAGCCATTTTGCTGTTTCTTTGCGCTGTCTGTGGGGGCTTTTTTATTTAATTTATTTTTTGCAGTTTTGTGTAAAGCGAACTTGACAGGAAGGTATTGAAATGCTTTTATTTTTTATTTTTCTGTTTTGTGTAGCAGAAACTCAATACAAAGGTCTTACAACACTTTAGATGAGCACTGGTTACATTACACAAGAACACATTCATTTTTGGTAGCAAAGGGAGATTACGTGATTTGCCCAGAATCACAGAATGTTGAGCCGGCGCCGAGACTCGAACCATGTTCCCCTGCTCCAAAGTTGACAGCTCTGGCCCTTATGCCACATCCTCTCCCCTGTCTGGTGCATTCTGGGGCAGTCTGGGAATAACTTGTTTTTTTATATAACGCTTGGTAATACAGGTTCTGCCATTTCATAGCGCTACAAAGCTGGTGCCATTCTTAACACAATCGATATGATTCATTTGCATCGACCTTGCAGGGATGAAGAGGTGAAAAAGCTCTCCCAGGATTGTAATCTATGACTTTCTTGTTCTGTCAAGGCCTCTGCAGTGGATGCATTAACTAACTGATTTGAGTAGAGTTTAACACTAAGCTACAGCTTGTGCTCTTAATAACATCAGGAGAGACACCAACAAAGCACATAGGTTAGTTCCAGGCAAGGAGATGGCGAAAGGTGTTGCCTCCAAAATGGTGGAAAAGGAATCATTACTCCATACCCAAGCACTTCATGGCCTCAAGCTTGATAGCAAAAAACATCTAGCTTATGGATGTAAATTGGGCCTCTTCAAAAAGAGTTCAATTAGCGTGAACCTGATACAAAATTATTACAGCTTTTGACATGAGCACCGGTTATATTACACATTCATTTTTGGTAGAAAGGGGTGATTGAGTGATTTGCCTCGAATTACAGGATGTTGAGCCGGTACCAAGACTCAAACCATGCTCCCTAGCTCTAGAGTCATCATCTCTCATTTACCCACATCCTCTCCCCTAGAGCTCTTTTTCTGGTGCATGTGGGGTCAGTCTGGGAATAACTCATTTTTTCTTCTATAGCGCTTGGTAATACAGGTTCTGCCATTTCATAGTGCTGCAAAGCAGGTGCCATTCTTAACAAAATCACTATAATTCATTTGCATCAGCATTGCAGAGATGAAGAGGTGATAAAGGTATGTCAGGATGGTAATCTGTGACATTCTCGTTCTGCCAACACCTCTGCAGCAGGTGCATTACCCAACTGACTTGAGTAGAGTTTAACACTATTCGATAGCATGTGCTCTTGATAACCACTGAAGGGTCACCAACCAAGCACATAGGTTAGTTCTAGGCAAGAAGATGGCGAAAAGTGTTGTCTCCAAAATGGTGGAAAAGGAGTCGTGACTCCAGACCCGAGCACTTCATGGCCTCAAGCTTGATAGCAAAAAACATCTAGCCTTTGAATGTAAATTGGGCTTCTTCAAATAGATCTCAGTTAGCGGAAACACGATACAAAGGTATTACACAGCTTTACATGTGCACCAGTAACATTACACAAGAACACATTCATTTTTGGTAGCAGAGGGAGATTAAGTGATTTGCCCAGAATCACATGATGTTGAGCCCGCGCCAAGTCAATCCGTGTTCCCCAGCTCCAAAATTGACAGCTATGGCCCTTACGCCACATCCTGTCCCCTAGGGCTCTTTGTCTGGTGCGTGTTGGGGCAGTGGAGGAATAACGTGTCTTTTTAATAGAGTGTTTGGTAAAGAAGTTCTGCAATTTCATAACACTGCATAGCATGTGGCATTCTTGACAAAATCACTATAATTCATTTTCAGTTAAGCTGTCTCTTCAGTTATTCTCTTTGTATGCAGTCAACGTTGTTAAAAGTTAGGCTGCTATTGCCAACGTAGAGGAATAATTCCTTTAACGTTTAACACAGAGAAAAATATGGCTGCCCTCTTTTCTTTGGTCTTAACTTTTTTGACCGCCTCATTCTCCGGGTTAAATACCAAATAGGTGCCTCTTTGTGGCTTGGTTAGTGCTATAAAAGTGTAGGTAAACACACTAGAAAGGATTGCATCTGTAGAGTATCACAGCCAGTCTGTAGGAATGAGGCAAAAACACTCCCAAGATGGCAGCCCTGTTGTGTCCTCTCTCTCTCCTGCAGGGACTGGCCTGGGAGGGTTGCTGTGGTACCTGGCATACATCCACTAACACCCCAAACCAAAACACATTGGTGGTCATTACTAGTCTGGAGGTCGCATGACAGCCAGACTCATGGTGCCAGCCCCAATGCCAACAGGCTGGTGGTGCGACGCCACATTATGACCACAGAGGAGCCGCCACGGTCGGACCACCGACACTGCCAGGCTGCTGCAAGCCAGCAGCCTGGTGGTCCCGGAGGTTTCTCATCCTCCAGAGCAGCGCTGCTTGCAACGCTGCCCTGCGGATTAGGAGTCCCCATCCACCAGCCTTTCCATGGCGGTTCACTGCCATGGAAAGGCTGGCGGAATGGGAGATTCACGGGGCCCCCAGGGGCCCCTGCACTGCCCATGCACATGGCATGGGCAGATCAGGGGCCCCCCATACACAGTCCCATTGTGCATTCCACTGCCCGAATTATAGGCAGTGGAATGCGCGATGGGTGCTGCTGCACCTGCTGCAACGCCACATTGCTGCCAGCTCCATTAGCAGCCGGCATCTATGTTAAGGTTCTGCGGTGAAGCCCTATTAGGGCCGGCGGGGTTCAGGCTGCTCAGGTGGTCTGAGGGCGGGAAGAGCCGCCCGCCAAACTCTTAATGACCACCATTGTCATTTACAACGTCAATAGCTCTAACTATCACCAGTCCGAGACATATTGCATTGTAAATGCTTGTTGAGCATGTTGCTAACATACAAAGGAACCCCAAACAGCAGTAGGGTTATGGGGTGCGTAGCACATGAACAGGGGTCCCTAATGCAATCTTCTTAAAAAACACAATAATTGTACCCGAATAGCAATTTTAATCAAAACATACAGTAAAAAATGGCAACAAAATGGGTGCTTGGTGCTTTCTTAATTGATCACACTGATCCCCTTCTTCACAAGATGTTGCCTTTCTATCTTTCTTGCCTCTGATTTCTACTGGATGTAAGTAGGATACATCTTGTACCTTATTATTTGTCCTTGCAAATTACTTGCTTGACATAGACTTCTCTCTGTCATTTCCAGCTCTCTCTTGGGCTGTATACTCAAAAGAGTCCTTAAGATGATGACATATTTCTAAAGGGATTGAATTGTCATGTCTTGCTCATAGACCCACAGCATTGTGTATTATAAATTAAGGGCTGTGCTGTCCTTTTCCACATGGTACACACAATGGTCACCTCTATCACATGTGTGGATCACACTTAAGAGAGTACCGAGCACCTTTGTCACTGGCACTCACTTCAGCGTCATTTTTACTGTATGTATTGATGAAAACTGCCAATCGGCTACAATTATTGTTTATATGAGATTATTGTATTAGGGACCATCGTGCCTTTGAAGCAAAGCAGATTGGTCTTATGTCTTTCAATACTGCTGTTGCGAAAATGTGAACCAACTTATTATTGACCAGTTCTCCTTGGTGGCATTTGGCTTTAAGTGGTCTTTGTTGTGGATCGTTGTCAGTTGTTTTTACAGCAGGCAATCGTCTTCTTCAGTACCGGTGTGCTCTCTCCAAATGAATAGGGTTCCAGCAGTTTTTAGGTCGAGTGCAAGCGCTTTTACCTGCTGTAAGTATTGTGGACCTTTAATCACACCACTCACTTGTTTCTGGGCTTGCCTTTCAAAACCCCTTTGTTATCATTGGTAAATGCTTTATGTTTGTCCCTCCTTGGAGCAGTTTTGTTACCACCTTGCAGACTGCCCCTGTTACAGGGATAATTGCACGTTTGTCGATACATTTGACTGCGAGCAAACTTCTTTTTCTTTTTTGTGTCTCTGCTTCGTGCTCATGCTCATGGCGGCCGTGTCGCTTTGAATCGGCTCACTTATATCAACTGTTTTACTTTCCATTTTCAATTTAAGTGGCAAGAAAAGTCCAGTTAGGAATTTACAAAGCTAATAGCTCTAACTCGAGCTAATGCAAGACCCATTGCATTGTAAATGTTTGGTTAACCACTGGTAACTACTCTATGCAAATCAGCCTGAAGTCCCCACAGTTTCTTGTCTAGCTCTGACTCAGTCATTACCTTCTTGTCCCAGGAAGGTATTTTACTGCAAAGATTATCTTACATTACCTTTTAATACAGAATAACAAAATGGCATCTATATACCTCTCCTACGCTTCTCTTTAGTCCTCATAAAACCCTAGTCACAGCCCACCCACACCTGTCTTCAAAGAATAAAAAAAAAAAACACCCCTCCTGGACCCACCTGCTGTCCACCCCTTGTTGACACGGGCTCCGCTGAGTCTGGAAAGTCTCTTCTTCCCAAAAGAGCATGTGTCATACCTTTCATTAGGGTGGAACTATGGACTGAATGCATCTGGTGTCAGCATTCTCATTTTGCTACAATCCATTTAAGCTGGGCACTTGACCACAGTGTTCCGAGGGTGATGAGGAGTGCATATGATAACAATAGATACCTCTGAGATAGTGGCAAAGAAGGGATTGGGCAATTTCCTCACTTTAGCTTGTTTTGTCAGGAAAATTGACATTTTAGCATTGTACTTAAAATCCAGTGTTTCCATTGATTTCTTCACACTTAATTATGCACGGCGCAAAATGGTGTTTGATATTTCTTAACAAACGTTAGTGAAAATAGCATTTACATAAAACATTGCACTTTAAAATATGGCTTCTAAGTCAATTTTAAATTTTTAAATATAAGCTGGGAAACCTCTTACATTTCAGATTTTAACACTCAGGGGCCTACTTAGGAGAATGTGACACAGTGCAAAATGGCACATTCTGGCTTTTTTCCCTGTGCTGGTGCCCTTCTTGCGGCCTAGTGCCAACTCAGGCACCCTTGCACCAAGGGTGCCTGCATTGCATGTATGATTGTTTTTGCGGAGGAAGGGACACCTTCCTGCACAAAAACAATCCTGAAAGGCATATTCCTCTTTCTGTGTACACAACTGAATGCAGCACACATAGAAATAGGAAGTAAAGAGGACAAATAAAGCTATTTCTCCATATTATGCGTCCCCTGAGAAGACGTATCTTTTAGGCTGCTTCCCAGGCCTAGCACTTCTGGTTAATCTGGGAATGCGTAAAAAACCATGGGAGTATGAGAAGACACCCTTGTGCTCTCCATAGATGCACCAATGGCCTTTGCACCATTGATTGGCCCTTCAAGTTTAAGGTTATGCTTAAAACAGGATTCGTCCCCCTCTTCATATCCTGGGCACAGCTCTTACACTCTGCCCCGCTGGTCCAGCTAACGGTTAATGGGGAAACCTCCCACACTTTCCAGCTACAGAGGGCCACGAGGCAGGGTTGCCCCCTCTTCCCCTTGATTTTTGACTTGGTCTTGGAACCATTGGCCGCTTGGATTAGAGGCGAACCCCTTATTAGAGGTCTGAGATGGACCACAGACTGGGAAGACAAGATCCCTCTTTATGCAGATGATATCCTGCCCTATGTCACTGACCTGGTACCAACTCTAGATAGAATATGCACATACTTTGTTCTTGCACTACTCAGGTTATACAATTAACTGGAGTAAGTCTCTGATTTATCTCCTTCATGACAGTGCTCTACGCTTACCCAGGGGCTGTGCAGCCCGTGTTGTCACAGAGGGGTTCAGATACTTGGGGAGTTATATCTCTATAGACCCACATTCTGTCTATACCAATAACCTTGAGCCACCACTTGCACGCCTGCAGAGAGGTGTTCAGCATTGGCAGACTTTGCCGCTGTCAATCCTAGGGAAGGCGACCCTATTTAAAATGATGGCTCTGCACCGTTTTAAGTATGTGCTTCAAAATATTCCTTAGACTGTCCCGAAGGCTTATTTTCTAATGATTGACAGCACAATCCATATGCTGCTTTGGGACTGCCCCCTCTGCATTACTCTCAAGAAATTAACTGGGGCTGGTATGATGGCGGGATTGCCCTGCCTGACATACAGCAATATTATTAGGCGGTGCAGCTTGTTACCATCAACTATTGGGCATATCTCCCAGAAGGCAAGCCGGCCTATAAGATGGATAGGAGGAATATCACACCCGGGGGCTATATCAGGGCCTTCTACAGAAACACCAGCACAGCGTCCTTCCCTAGTTCCACTGCTGTCACACTTACCCTTTGGTACACCACACTGAATGCCCTGGGACGGTGGGGTAGGATAACTCAGGCCACTCCCCTGTGGGACACTGCACCATTTGGTCCTCCTACTACACAACAGGGCTTCGACAAGTGGGATCTGATTGACCTGTCTCAAGTGGGAGATCTGTGGAATTAGGATAGGGTTTGCCAACTTACAAAGTGAGTACCAACTGACATCCACAGAAATCTACAGATATTTACAAATATGCCATGCCCTGCAGAGGGGGTTGCCCAGAGACGTGGACATCTCTGAGTCATCTACACTCGAGGACAGACTGTTAGATAGACATATGCCCAAGAACGTGATCTCTCTCACCTACCACAAACTGTTAAATAACTCCCCTGACTCGTATACAAGAACGTTGGGTGCAAGATCTAGAATGCATGTAGGACAATAAATGACCTGAGGCCCTGGCGTCCCCAAGGTAAATGACCATAAGCTCCAGGTTCTGCCTTATACAGCTGAAAATCCTACATCAATCTTAATAGTTGTGTACCACTCTGGCCAAGATGGGTAGGCCAGAAACTTTCATCTGCCCCAAAAAATGCAATGGGGAGGGGTTGTTTTTTCACATGATTTGGAGCTGCCCGGTACTTCAGCAGGAGTGGGAGTCAGAAGTGATCTGTCTAAATGATATCTGTGGCAGTAAAATGGAGGTGTCAGCAAAGTGGTGCCTCCTCAATATTTGGGACGCCACTGATCTTACGGGATGGATCGGCTCTGGATGACACTGGGGTTGATGGTGGCAAACCGCAACATAGCGCGAATGTGGAGGGCAGAGCGGGCACCACTCCTGACTGATTGGAAGTGTGATATGGATTGGTGCATGCTGGTGAAAAGGGAGGACTATGAAGGCAGAGGATGCTCTAACAAATGGTCTGAAACATGGGGGAAGTGGAACGTATATCGGGAGAATGATGTGCACTGGTTGTCAGTGATGCTATCATATGTCAGGGGAGGCCAGACCTCAATGTTGTCCCGTGACTGGTGAGAGGGGAAGGGGGAGATAGTTAGTTCCTAGGGGCAAACGTGGACTTGCTGCAATATGTCCTTGCTGTGATGCCACAATGTGTGCTATTCACAGTTGTTGTATCAGCGCAATAAAAAGATTTAAAAAAAAAAAACATAGGAGTTGGTGGGGAACACCAAACAACACCGATGGAATGATTTTCCAGGGCAGAGTAAGGCAATGCAGCAATTTGCACTGCATTGCCTTGCAACAGATTTATAGAACCACTTAGGGCCATACAAAGTGTGGCTTCAGAAATCCCATTAACTCAGACAATTTTGGGCGGTGTACATTAGCATAGTTTGGAAACCGGGAGCACTGGCCGCTTCTTCATGATCGTCAGATGTACTATGCTAGTCATGCAATAATTCAGAGAAGCGTATTTCCAAGTTTAGTGGATATGCTTTGGACTGCATAATTTCAGGAAAATCATACGCATGGACCCATTCCACACTGAAAAAAGTCATGATACAGACCCTGATCTTTGTGGATAAGCCTGTGGCAAGGCCAGGCTTCAGCCAGCTCCAGACCCACCAGTATAACCCAATTAAACCCTGTTGCATTTAGAAGACAACCATGATCCATGCAGAGCCTCCCTAATCAGAGGACCGGAGAGAACTGTGATCCACAGCCTTTTAACATGAAATGGCACACATAGAGCACAATCACCATGCCACTAAAAAGAAGCACTGCCAGGACAAATAGGTCTGGCTAAATTAAAAAAAACACAATTGCATGCCCTTGAAAAGCTGTAATGGTCACTTTCCCGATGAAGGATGCAGTACCTTCAACTTTTACTAGAGGTCCATTTAGTCAGACACAAATGCATGTTGTACCTGTCGGCAGATTGTTAAGCTGTTACCAGGGGTGGCTCCTCCGTTAGGGCAGAGGAGTGTTGCACCACCCCCTGCCAGCAGCGGCAGCTGCAAAACCTTTACAAGAAAATTATAATAAACATAATTTATTATCGTTTTCTTCTAGAGGGGTGGGGCCACGGGGGTGACGAGCAGTGAGGGGTAGTGCACAGCACACCCCCTCAGAGCGCATGTGTGTTTGGCCAGCCGCCTCGGGCTTTCTCCACACAGTTGCTGGGCTGAAGAGAGTCTGCATAGGCTCCCAGTCTGCCCATTCCCAGCCAATCGTGACCCTGCTCTGAGCAGCATCAGGACTGGCCAAAGGGCAGGCTGGGAGCCTGTGCCTGCAGCTGGCTGATGCAGAGGAGAAGGGGATCGGCTCAACCTGCATGCAGGTAAGTTCATTTTTTATTTTTTTTATTTTATTAATATTTCCCCCGTAGCTACTCCCCATGACCACCACCCCCGCATGCCACCCTGCCCCCTGTAACACCTGCTTGCTGCGACTGGCTGTTATTACAGGTCTTTTGAGTCAGAAAATAATTTCACATAGGCTTCCACCTCTCCCTCCTCAATTACTGAATACCAGAGAATTATGAACTGATGAGAAGCTCTTGAAAAGCTCCTTTTGTTGAAGGTTGAACAGAACAACAGTCGAAAGTATTGAAAATGCACTTATTTTGACCAAGCAGATCACAGAGAGGGTGTGGATACAACATTTAAAATTTGATATTCCTCTTAGCACTTTAGCAAGTCTAATGATTGTTTCTGGCTTTTATATCGCCTATTGTCGGAATAAATACTACAGTGCTAGATCATGGTGAAAGTCATATTAAGTCTCAGAATTCATGCCTTGTATGTTTTTGTAGAAGTCACCTTGATATTGATAGGTAATATCAGTCATTTGTATATAAAAAATAATTGTTTGGGGTTTGTATTATTTTTTTCTTGACTGAGCAAGGTAACAGGTGGCAGTGCGGTGAGTGAGACTTGGGTGACCGTGCAGGCTCTGGAGTTGTGACAGGGAAAAGCAAGAGAGTGATCATGGCCTGGGGAAACACCAAGGTGGGAAGTGAGTGAGTGATCGTAAAGGGGGTGGGAAGTGAGCAAGTGATCAAGAGTGTCCAGATAGGTGTGTGTGGAAGCAACAGGAGAGACAGGAGAAAGAAGGAGGGGCAGGAGCAAGACTACTGGGGAACTCGGAAAGCCAACACTAAGGGGAAAGAAGAAGGGCTATGCACTCTTATGAAGGGCTAAAACCCAAATGTATAGAAACATGCAAAAAGGAAAACAGTTCCCTGATATCAGCAGTGGAAGGATATAACTCATCCAATCAAAACACATTGAGACAAAATCCTCTAGACAGTGGTGTAACAAAACCTCAGCCCCCCACCCTGCAAGGTGAGGTGAGGGGGGCTATCACCCATTCTCTAACTGCCTTGCAGCTTCTGAGTGTTTTATTTGTAGGCAGATGGCCAGCCAATGGGGGCCCGCATTTGAGGAGAACAGTGTGGGACCCTCCCAACCACAGGGGTTGTGGGGGCCTCCATTACACCCGTGCCCCTAGAGACTGGCAAACATGAACTATGGGGAGAAAGCTACTGAATGAGTAGCAGAGAGCTGAGACAGAAAATAAAGATATTAAATCAAATCACAATCATGGAGCACCCCAATGGCAAATCTATATATGTTAAATTTTAGTGACAATAGGTCTCCCAGACAGCTACAGCTGTTTGCACTGAGACCTGCAAAATAGGTCCCAGACTAAAAGATCTAGCCAAGTGAAGCCAATTTCTCTAAAGAAAGGAGCATAGTTTTGAGAAATAAGACATGGAAATGCCTGCAGTGAGACATGGAAATGCATCCATGCCTGAGACAAAGAATTGTACTGGGAGGCTCTTAATGTAGTTGCAGGATTAATGTATGTTTTAAATATGTTTTTCTTGCATATTTAAGAGACAATGGGCCTGTTTACGACGTTGGCGGATGGGATACTCCGACATAAACGTGACGATATTCCGCCTGCCGTTTTACAAGTTCCATAGGATATAATGGAACTTGTAGTAGGGCGGACAGGATATCAGTCAAATTTGTGAGGGAGTAATCCTCTCCACTAAGGTCGTAATCACGCCCAATGTTGTTGTCTGCCTCCTTGCAGAGACTGATTGCTCCCTAAGACTGAGGGGAAAGAAGAAAGAGACTGCAATGTGCTTTGCTGATTGCCTAGACTCAGTGGCGGCCGGCAGCTTAAGGAGGGAGGGGGCGGGCAGGAAGCACACACACACACACACACACACACACACACTCATTCTTTCACACACAGACACGCACGCACGCATGCACATCCAATTAACTACACTCATAACATTCAAACATGCACGCACACACCAAAAATTCATTTGAAAAGTTCACACACACTCATTCTTTCACACACGCACGCACGCACGTGTTGGAGTGTGATCTTTAAAATCAATATTAACATGAAAGCTTGTAATATAATGTATAATGAAGCTGCATAGAAAATCTGTTAACGTAGAAAATAATACACACGTTTGAAATGTGCCCACGGGGAGTGGCCACCAATATATACGATGACTAATGAAACTTATTAATGATGAATTAATAATGTACCAATGTTATGAATTTGTATTAGCATATTATAATTAAGAGTTATATATTTGGTTTTGCTAAATTAATCACTACGCCTTAGTTAAGCGAGGGTCTGGGCCTAGCTGCCTGGTCTCATATTAAACTGTTTTCCTAACGTACAGTGTGCTGCTTTCCTGAAGGACACAAAGCTGTACTTTTCCAGAAGATAGAGATATGTGTGTGTAGCCGTAGTAAATTCTTTCTCATGGGACCCTACTTGCTCAAGGAGAAATTCTTGCTGAATGCAACAGTGTAATTCATAACAGGTGCAAGGCTGCCTAGACTAGGAGAAGACAATGGGACTACTGACTGGAGCGTAAAGTGCAACTTTTCTCACCTGACATTCCAACGGATGAAGATGTCAATCAACTGCATGAGAACCGTGTTTTGTGGAAAATTCTAGTGAGGTGTGATAACGCGTCCAGCCCTTATAAATTACCTGTACCTGGACACGTTGGAGGTCGGTGAATCTTTTAACTGACTTCGGCTCTCCTCATCCTCAAATAATCGAGTCCCTCAGATCAATAATCAATAACTATTGCAATCAGCAATCAATACTCAATTAATAGATCAATATAGCACATCAGAAATCAATAACAGTTGGTATTTCGGCGCACCATGACCTTTCAGTCATGAATAACCACACCAGTTTATTGAAAGTTAATGAATTTATTTCCCTATATTAACAAAGCTAGCACGATGTATATATGTCTCAAAACCAAATGATATATGTATATGAACATTACTAGCTGTCCATAACGGCGGAAGAAGCGCAATCTACGCAAAATCTGGATGATGATACACTCTGTTATCGCAATGCAAATCACCAATATGACTAACTGTATTTGACTAATTGCATACATTGGTCAGCATAACAAGATTTCAATTTAGCATGGTACATTGAATGAATACCTCGACTAACCTCTAATTAGCATCGGCATGTGGGGCTTCATGCAAAACGAATTTAGTCAACACAAATTTGGAAAACTTCTAGCTAGGACCCTATCAAAATAGCAGTTGGTACCTAAAAGGAAAAACACAATGCATAATACATTTATCCTTTCATATTTACCAAATACAATCAGCATTCAAGAAAAGTCTTCGTCCTTCAGGTACCGGTTGATCAGCATGGGGCAAATTTTAAAGGGGCAAAGTTAAGGGCAAGCTTCCTTGCAGCGGCAAGGAGAATGGGGCAAAGTTACTGCATGGGCAAGACGGGGGCAAATCAAAGTTAAAGTCTCTAGGGTGAGAATTCTTAAAGTCTCTTTCTCTCAGATAGAGAAAAGGGCATCAGGGTGTCGTCCAAAATGGAGTCTGGCATCAGGCCCCAAACTGGCATCGAGGAAAATGGCTGACTTCTCTTTGTCCGGTGGGTTTAAGTAAGAAACATTCCAAATTCTGCAGGGTCTTCCATTGGAGGGTTCATAGGTTGGCTTCAAATTGTCCAATCAGAATTGTCTTTTACTAGCGCTCATTTATGCATACACTGTCCTTGGAGCCTTGGAACACAAATTGTAACATGGTTTGCCAATTATTTTACTATCTGTACCTTCATTGTCCGCACCTGCAGACTGACCTTGTATCAAAGGGGATGAAACCGGCCTAGTACGAAACCTTGGAGATAAGTGTATCAGTCAGCTCTACTGGAAAAATACAACTTCAAGCAAGAATATATGTTTCATTAGTTCAAGGAAAACCACGCAGTTAGAATTTGAAACCAGGCAACTAGGCCAAAGCCTCTACTAAATTTAAGCTAAGCAAAACAGTTTTCAAACAAGAAATCATGGCATACATTTGCGATTATGACGGATTACTACATTTTCAATACTTCATGATTAATAAAGCTCGTTTACAATGATGGCGAACTACCCCGAGGGCACAATTTCCCTCGTACATTATTTTCTTTTGCTAAAAACACACTACATTATATGTTTTGATTACGCGATATGTATGAATATATGTTGAACCCTCTTTTTCTGCGTCATCAATCCCTCCTCTGATGACTAATTATGTCATCACATCAAATCTACCCACAAATTTTATCCCACTAAAATTCTGTATAGTAATTTGGCACTTCAGTCAATTCCCTTTTTCTTTTAGTCCCTTTTGATTTTTCCCTATATATCTCCACCATTTTGTTCTCTATTTTCTCTTCTCTCTTCCTTTTGTTCCTTGCTTTTAATATTTTAATAGCTTTTCATATTCTCCAAGGGCCTAATAAACAAATTAATACTATTAATATTCCCTTTACTATTTTTAATAACAACCCGTTCCAAACGTTGCTGAGCCAATTTCCCACAGAAGCAAATCCTTTTCCAACTTTCTCCCAAACTCCAGGTTCTTTCAATTCCTTTAAATCTACACTTTCTTTAGTTAAATTTGTAAGCATCGTTCTAATTTTTCCACTGCTGTCTGGTATATATGTACAACAGTGACGTGTACCAAGCATTTTGCAAACGCCGCCATCCTTTGCTAAAAGAATGTCTAAGGCAAGCCGATTTTGAAGAGTCATAGCTCTTTCTGCAGCAAGTTCAGCATCCATCAGGATTATAGCTCCTGAAAATGTTGTCAACATGTTATCCACAATAGTAGACAACTTTCGTATTTTGATTGAATTCAATATGACTCCTACTGAAGGAATCAATGCTCCAAATATATCTCCTACCACACCAGAAGCTGTCTCCCTTTTCTGAACATGATGTGATTCAGACAGCCTTGGAAATTTCTTTAAGTCGTCTAGTTGGTAAACCTTTGGGAACACTATTCCCAAATAACACCTCCCATACCATCCTTTAGGAAGACGATAATAGGCGTTGAGTCCACAAATATAATATACCCCTGGAATCACTGGGTCTTGTCCCTTCAGCATGAACGTCCACTTAGGTTTAAATGCATACGTATGTTTGCATTCACTCGTTCCCACAAAAACTGTGTCATAATATGATTCAGCTCTATATATACAAAATCTCCCTACGTGCAATGTATCTAAAGCTATTTTCCCTTGTGTCTTTATTGCAGCAAAAGCATAATTATCTACAGATGTTCTTTCGTGTAATTCCCTCTCTAATTTCTCCTTCATTTCATTCTTCCTATCATCAGTGCGGTCTAAAAATTCTATCTCTACTGGTGAAAGCAAGCATGTAAGGTTCTCTCTATGTGCGTGAGCTGTGTGAAAAGGTGACATCGGTTCGAAGAATTCCCTCATCAATTTGGCATACCAATCTCTAGCTATTTTACTTAGGTGCCCTATTATGGGGACATATGCAAAAGTAACATCATAATTAGTGTAGAAATAATGAATGTCCTTTTGACCATAAAATCTGGAAGCTATAATACTATATGTAATTCCATATGTAAGAGGCATGCTGTGATATGTTACCCCTTCCACTACTGAGGTAGGTATTTGTGTACACACATAACAATCTTTCGCATCCATGGTCTCAACATACTCACTCAGCAAGCGATAGAAAACGTTAGATGAAAGTTCCTTCTTATCATGCAAGTGTCTCTCGTCTTGTTCGAGTCTTTTCAGAGCTGTTAGTTCAGTAACGATAATAGGTTTAGAAGTAGTAGCATCATTCGTCTCTTTCTCATTCTTCCCATGCATTCCAAGAATTATTACTACAATGATTAGTACGCATGCAGTTATTAAAGCTATACACATGTATTTACAACACTTCATTTTACGCCCCTGTGTAGTGAAACTAGTCATGATCTGTATAGAATCAGAAAGTTGATGACACCTTATCAAAGCGGTTTTGCAAGTATTTACAAAGCTGAACGAGTTCAATGTTCACACAGTTTTCTTTAGCAGCTTTTGTCTCTCATCGGTTAGCAGCGTTGTCTCAAGATCGGTTTTTAAAGTCAATTAAGTTAGCAATGTCTTAGCCGGTTGAAAGTCAATCAGGTGGTCAATATCTTCAATCGACAGAGTCCATAAAATTTTTGTTTCCAAAGTGAAGTTCTGCTTCTTCGTTCTCGAGACTGAGGGATACGAATTCGTCTGACCAATCGTTATTGGGTACGTATGCCCACTCCGGACCGGAATACCTCCTGCTCGGTATCCTTTTTCTTTTCAATTTTGCATCTCTCTTTGACTCTTTCTCACTGGTACTTTCCTCTTTGGCCAAGTCCTTTTCTTCACTTGGCGTTGGTACTACAACAGACACTTCCTTTCTTTTCTCTTTCACTCTTGGCCCTTCGCTGTCGTTCAACGTTTCTCTAGTTCTTAGTTTTACTGGCGATATGCTTTGTCTACGTTTTGCACTGGGTCCACTTGACGGACCCGCAACCTCTTCCGAAGGAGTTTGAACAGTTTCACTCTGTCTTGTTTCGTCTTCTCCCTCTGGGAAGTCAATCAGGTTTTCCTGTTCCTTTCCTGTATCATCTGCTTCTGGGAAAGCCCTCCTCTGATCAGGCTCTCCTGCTTCTTCACCTGTTTCGAGCCCTTTGTCACCGTTACTTTCTTCAGGCTCTTTGTCACTTTCAGCTGCTTCAGGTTCTTTGTTACCTTCAGCCGCTTCATCGCTTTCTGAGGCTCCTCCTTGGTCTTCCCCAAGTGAATCAGTTGCTTCGTCCTCAGAGAATATTTCTCCCTCCTCTATCTCTGCCTGTTCGCTTCTAGTTCTTTTTCGCTCTGTCTCAGCGCTTGGCACTTTGTTATCAGGTACTGGTAACTTCAGCGCTTCAACTTCCTCGTCTGTGGGACACAATACCCTCTTTGTGTGACTGGCGTGAATCCAGTTGGGAACTCACGCACACTTCACAGCGGTGGTAGTCGTCAGAATCACTTGAAAAGGTCCTTTCCAACGAGGTTCCAAACACGACTTCCTCACGTGCTTCTTTATCACGACCCAGTCACCTGCTTTCAGGGCGTGTCCTGGACCTTGGATCGGTGGCAAGGTGGTTGCCTCCACCTGGTGAGAGAAAGAGCGAACCACATCAGCTAGACCTTTGCAGTAGTCTAACAGCATATCATCTGTAATATTCAAAAGCGCATTTGCAGGAACTGCTGGAAGTCTCATAGCTCTGCCCATGAGAATCTCGTGTGGAGACAGTCCAGTCTTTCTGTCAGGGGTGTTTCTCATTGACATTAGTACCAAAGGCAATGCGTCAGGCCATTTCAAGTTTGTTGATGCACATATTTTCGCCATTCTTGATTTCAATGTGCCATTCATTTGCTCCACTAGACCTGATGCTTCAGGGCGGTAGCTACAATGCAGCTTTTGCTCAATGTTCAGTGCTGCACAAAGCAATTTTATTACTTCGTTATTGAAGTGACTTCCCCTATCTGATTCTAAAGAGATCGGGAATCCAAAATGTGGTATTAACTCTCTCAAGAGTAGTTTTGCAACTGTGAGACTGTCATTTCTGCGTGTAGGGTATGCTTCAATCCAGTGACAAAAAATGCACACAACCACCAACACATACTTCAAGCCTCCATGCACAGGCATCTCAATGAAGTCCATTTGCATCCTGCTGAATGGACCCCCTGCTCTTCCAATGTGGCTCAAATTTACTACGGTTCCCTTCCCTGCGTTCATCTGTTGGCAAATGACGCAACGGTGGCAAACTGCTTCAGCAACTTGACGGAATTTGGGGTTTAACCAATCAGTTTTAAACAATCTAATCATGGCATCCCTCCCAAGATGAGCTTGTCCATGGTAGAATCTAGCTATCTGCGTCAAAACACTGTTTGTAAGAACAAATTTCCCTTTACTTGAAACCCATAATTCATCTAGTCTTTTTACGCATTGTGATTTGATCCACGAGAGTTTCTCATCCTCACTGACATCATTCTGTAAGGATTTCAATTCGTCCATCGTATCTACCACTTTTAGAGCAAATATCTCACTTGGTTCGAGTTCTGGTTCACTTATCAAATTCCATTCATCCCTAAGCAATATACAGTTCAATGCGCAAAACCTTGCGACTTGATCCGCATATCCATTTCCCAGAGAAACATAGTCTTGTCCCTTCGAGTGTGCACTGCATTTTACCACTGCTACTTCCCCTGGTAACTGAATGGCATGTAACAATTCTTTTATTCTTTCACCATTTTTCACTGGTGATCCTGAAGAGGTCATGAAGCCTCTCTGTGACCACAATTGTCCAAAATCATGCACTATTCCAAATCCGTACTGGCTGTCAGTGTAAATGGTAACTTTCATTAATGCAGAGAGTTGGCAAGCTCTAGTAAGGGCTACCAATTCCGCTACTTGTGCAGAGTAAACTCCTTGAAGCCAAGATGCTTCCAGAACACCTGTTACAGTACATACAGCGTACCCTGCTTTCAATATACCCAGTGCATCTCTTAAAGATGAACCATCAACAAAAATAATTTGATCATTTTCTTCCAATCGGGTATCTTTGATATCAGGTCTTGGTTTGGTGCAAAATTCAGTCACCTGAAGACAGTCGTGCTCGATGTCTTCAGCGTTCTCAATTTCAGCATTTTCACTGGGAAACAAGGTTGCTGGATTCAACGTAGTGGACCTTTTCAGCTGCACATTAGGTGATCCCAGAATTATTGTTTCGTACCTTGTGAGTCTAGCAGCAGTCATGTGCTGTGTTCGGGAACGTGTCAAAAGTATCTCGACTGAGTGAGGGACCATGACTGTTAAAGGGTGTCCCATCACTATTCCTTCACTTTGAGTGAGGCTGATACCAACTGCGGCTACGGTGCGCAAACACCCTGGCAGTGCTGCTGCGACCGGATCCAAAGTAGCTGAAAAATATGCTACTGGTCTGTTTACGCCACCATGGGCTTGAGTCAAGACAGACAAGGAACAAGCATCACTATCATGACAAAACAATGTGAAAGGCTTTGTGTAATCAGGCATACCTAAAGCTGGAGCCCTGCACATGCATTCTTTCAATTCAATAAAAGCATCCATCTCATCTCCTTTCAGTTCAATTTCATCCAATGCATCCTTTTGGGTCAGTTTCAGTAAAGGTTTTGCTAGAGTTGAGAAGTTGGGAATCCATTGGCGACAGTAGCTCACCAATCCCAAAAACGTCCTCACCTCCCTCCTCGTCTTTGGGGGACTCATTTGGAGTACACTTGTTATTCTTTCCTTCATTATCCTACGTGACCCCTTCTCTATTTGGTGACCCAAATATTTCACTTTCTTTTGACAGAATTGTAACTTCGAAGGGGACACCTTATGTCCATTTCTTCCCAAATGGTTCAGTAGGGCAATGGTGTCAGCTGTGCAGTCACTTTCTGTCTTGGACGCGATCAGTAAGTCGTCAATGTACTGTACTAGGGTTGACTCGAATGGCAACTCCAGTGCTTCCAAATCTTTCTTAAGAATCTGATTGAAGATTGACGGTGACTCTGAAAACCCTTGAGGAATTCGACACCAACTGTAAACTCTATCTAGGAATTTGAAACAAAAGAGAAACTGTCTGTCCTCATTAAGAGGCACAGAAAAGAATGCTTGCGATAAGTCGATAACTGAGAACCATTCAGCATCACAGGGAATTTGAAACATTATCACAGCTGGATTCGGTACTATGCGCCAACATTTTACTATTATGTCATTTATTTTCCTCAAATCCTGAACAATTCGGACCTTTACACTGGGTTTTATTAGTCCCATTATTGGCGAATTGCATGGACTGCTCAACACTTCTTTCAGTACTCCCTGTTTCACAAACTTATCAATGAGTTGGGCAACTTTTATGAGGGTGTCTTGTGCCATGTGGTACTGTGGGGTCTGGGGAAAGGTTACATTGGGTTTTACAGTCACTTTCACTGGTTCCACTCCTTTCACCAGTCCCACCTCTTTCCCTGTCATGTCCCACACTTCCTTTCCGACTGTTTCTTGTAACTCAGCAGGAATGTCTGCCTCAGTGACCATTGGATAAAGGGTAATCAGGGGATACTCTTCATCGACAGTTTCCACTTCATCCCCTCCTACACTGTCCTCTTCTTCCCCATCGCTACTCGTCTGAATTTTAATTCCATCATTTGAACACATAATTGAACATCCCAATTTGCACAATAGGTCTCTCCCTAACAGTGATATCGGTCTTGAGTCACACACCACAAATTTATGTGACCCTCGGTAGTTGCCAATTCTGACTTGTACTGGGTCTGTGATTGGGTTCGTCAGGTACCTATTTGCTACTCCCACTACCTGTACTGTTCTCCCTGAAAGTGGCAAATTTGGTACTTCAATGCTCCTAACAGTGGAACGTGTAGCTCCTGTGTCAACCAAGAATGAAACGCGATGACCCATAACTCTTCCCTCCACATACGGACCCTTTTGATCAACTTCCAAAGATGCTGCAAGCACACAATTTCCCTCCTCATCTGAACTTTCACTCTCCCATACATCGTTTATTCCATTCTCATTGTGTAATGGGAATTGGTGTACTGTGTCATTTTGACTCATTCCCTGACCCGTGACCTGTTGAGGAAGCATTGCTTGCTGCTGATTCATTGGTGCTAAGGGTATTTGCATTTGCTGATTAGGTACCATAGGAAACTGCTGTTGCATTGGCTGCAATTGTGTCATTTGCACACAAGGCATTTGCACCTGTTGCGGTTGCATGGGTTGTAAACCCTGCATCTGGTTTATATTGTTTTGAAAATTTGGGTTCGGACCTCTCAATTTTTGTCCTCTCATAGTCTGGAATGCATTGACATCATTGTTTTGCTGACCTACACCTTCCTGCACCATCATTGGGCACTCCCGTTTCCAATGCCCGACAATTCCGCACGTGTGACATGGCATCACCTTCTTCATTGCCTGTATACCATTTGGAATCATAACTGTATTCAAATCAGGACCATTATTCACAAAACCTCCTCGGCCTCTGCCTCTCATCTGCGGCTGAAACATAGCATTTCCCTGCTGCTGCGGCATCTGTTGTTGAAAACCTTGCAAACCTTGTAAACCTGTCTGAGCTGCTCTGAGCTGCATCACCATCACCTTTTCTTTCAATCTTTTCTGTTTGGTCTCAATCTCATCACTGCAGTATTTCGCATAATTCAACACTTCATCGATCCACTTTGACTGCCAACAAATCAAGTGTGACTTAATCATCTGGCTAATTTCGGGTCTCAGCCCTTCCACAAACCTGAACACAAAATGGAGCATGTCCTTTGGCTCAATCGTTTCTGTGCCACTGTAATTTTTAAACGCTTTCAACAACCTCTCATAATATGCGTGTATAGATTCTTTAACCTCTTGGGCGGTCCTGTCAATCCTTTGCCAATCCACATTTTTCGACGCAACCTTGGTTTTCAAGTGCTCGATCATCTTGTGGTACAAACTCATTACCGTAGGTGATGGCGCACCTGTGTCTCTATCTCTCTCTGGTTCACTCGTCTGCCAACCTACAGCCCTTTTACAATCTTCCCACAAATCCGCCGGAACCACAATTTCAAACAAAGTATTCAAGTCTTCCCAGAGACATTTCGCGAGTTTCACAAATCTATCTGTTTGTTGATACCACTCAATCGGCTTCTCTCTCAATTTGGGAAAGTCATCCGTAAAGGATTGAATATCGCACCTGTGCCACGGTACATGTACAAGTTTTCCCCCTGCTGTCTCTCTCATTGGTAACATAGTTATCAGATCGTCATTCTGTTGTTTTTTCTCATTCCGCTCTAGAGTATTTTCTTTCTTTTTATCCTTTTTCTTAACCCATCTGCTTTCCCATTTGTCTAAACATCTCCATACCTGTGCACTCTGCAGTATCTCTTTAAGGTGAGTTTTCATTCCTGCGGATCTCATGTGTTAAAAATCTTTTGTGTCGAAATCTAACCTGTAACTTCTAGTCAGGTGTTTAGTCTTACTTATATCAATCTCGTGTCTGTCTGCAATTTCTTGTAATTTCTTATGTATGCTGCTTACTTCTCTTGTAATCCTAGGGCACATGTATCTTAGTTCTTCCTCTGTGTATGATTCTAATCTGTTCAAACCCATTGTTCCCTCAACCAGTTCATCTGCCTCCATACCCAACCTTATTTTATTCAGGTATTCTTCTCCCTTCCCGCTAGATGCACTCTGTGGGGAGTTCAGGCTGTTGAACCATTTTGTTAACTGTTGCGCGTTCAGTACCATCAGTGTAGCAGTTACATCAACTGCCACTGACGGTTTCTGTAATGTTTCAGTCTGTGAGGTTAATGGTACTAATAGTGGTGGATATGCCCTTACCACGGTTGATGGAGCACAAATTGGAATTGGACTAAATTTCGACAAGGACCCAGATCCATTTGGCAGTGCCGCTATCGGAGTTGTCTCTGGAGTGGTTTCTATGCATCTTCTCCCTGTCCCATTCTGTATCATTAACCCTTGATCGCTTGTGCTTGAATTTGCCTGTATGTACAGTGGTACTGGTGGACCTACAGTGATAGGTAGAGATATTGCGTCTGGATTCTGTCTGTTCCCCGAATTCTGTGGCATGTTAATCCCCACATTGTGGTTCATCATTGCTGGCATACCTAACTGGCTTTCTATTACCCGCACTTCTTGTGTCTGCTTTTGGGGCATCGAGAACTGTGTTGATTCAGCTTGAATCAATGTCGGTCTCTGATAGTTTTGTCCTCCCTGCGCCATTGAATCAGAAGTAATTCCCATGTTATGCTCATCACAACAATGCCTTTGAACCTGTGGCTGATAATTATCAGCAGGTTTCAATGTCGGCACGTCTGGGTATATTCTCTGAATCTGTGGTATTTGTGGTGAGAAAGGCATGTCGGAGCTACTCGGCCTCTGAGATATTCTCAAATTTGGTGTTACATTACCCTGTATTGGTTCTGGAGGGGCAGTACTAATGCTTGAGCCTTTTTCGCTTTCCACATATGGTGGTGGGCGATCATTCAGCAATTGTATAATGAACTCTTCATCATCTGACTCGTCTCCCCTTTTCGAGTTTCTATTGCTCTCTCTCTCTCTGGACTGACTCCTGTTTGTCTTATAGGTGGCTTTCCTTCCTTCCGTCTCCACTTCATCAGTTATCACTGGAAACTATTTAATCCCCTGCAATACGTCTGATCTCCAAACCTTTTGTGTGCTGTCCCATCTAGCATCCGCTAGTGTCTTTTCTACTTTTCTTATTCTTGTCTCAAATTTCTTTTGTTGTTGGTTTCTAGCTATTAGCTCCCAAATTGCTAGTGCCTCAAACTGTGCTGGTCTTGGAGGTACTTTCATGTCGTATAGCGCAAACCTCAGATTTTCTAAAACTCTTAGATTAAACGACCCGTGGATAGGGAACGCTACACTTCCATGTTTCTCTGTTAATTTGCACCATTGTTTTAACCAAAGACATGGCGCTACACCCTTTTCTTCATTGACAATGTAAGCTGGTGTACCCTCAGGCGGAGTTTCCTCTCCTACATTTGCTTTAATATAAACATCTCCCCTCATGGCACTCTTAAATGCTTTTTAAAATTTCATCTTTCCGTCTTTTGTTTTTCTAAAATATGTAATCAATAAGTGACTTTAATTCTCGGAATACTCTTCGCTTGCCTTTCCCCTTCCAATTGCGCTTCACGGACTGCGTCCAATCCGTGCATGACCCTTCTCACCAACCGACCTATCCCAGCGCGGCTCCTAGTGACGTCACACTCACACACTGCGGCTGACAAAGTCCCACGGCTTGTCCTCTTTTCATTCGGCTTCACTCATAAACTAATTTCTGCAATATAATGCGAGCACTTAACCAAAAGAATAAAACAGATCTGTCGGCTTACTACAGGAAAGGTAATACAATCGCTTCAGAAACCTTAGGGATTTTTCACTAGCCTCTGCAGTTATTCCATCTTTCTCGGTTTCCCACTTTCGCAAGCAAAATTTGACCCGCAAACTTTACTCTCAACTGATCAATGAACTATTCTAGTGCACTTTAGAATTCGTCAAATCTCAAAGTCGAAGTTTTCTTTCACTCAACAACATTCATACCGACTTGTTGACCACGCCCGATCAACCTATTAAACCTGACCAGATCACAACATCAAACAAGTGTCACATACACTTTTCAACATACTCCGGAGTCTCTTGACCTCGCAGGGCCCGTCTCAACATCAACAACCACGTGGACAATTTTCTGCTCAAAGCGCTACACACACGTGAAGTTCGACGACTTCCCTACTCTCACACCTTTGGAGTAACACTCCTCTAATATCTTTTAACCCCCCTAAAATCCTCACAAACTTCTCAATTAATCTGCGGCGATAAGCTGTGCAAGCGCAAAACCCTAACTTCACTCATACCGTCACTAGAAACGCTGAGACCATTCTCATACCTCCATGTTCCTCATTCGCAAGCTCCGAGATTCCGGAAAAGTCATTGGGGACTTAGGGCATCATCATCTCTCCAACTTGTTTTATCAAAGAAAATTCTACCTTGACTCTGTCTATTTTTCGGATGAGTTCCCAAAGGGCTAAACCATCAATCTCTGCTACCATCTACTGATAACACGTCCAGCCCTTATACATTACCTGTACCTGGACACGTTGGAGGTCGGTGAATCTTTTAACCGAGTCGGGCTCTCCTCATCCTCAAATAATCGAGTCCCTCAGATCAATAATCAATAACTATTGCAATCAGCAATCAATACTCAATTAATAGATCAATATAGCACATCAGAAATCAATAACAGTTGGTATTTCGGCGCACCATGACCTTTCAGTCATGAATAACCACACCAGTTTATTGAAAGTTAATGAATTTATTTCCCTATATTAACAAAGCTAGCACGATGTATATATGTCTCAAAACCAAATGATATATGTATATGAACATTACTAGCTGTCCATAACGGCGGAAGAAGCGCAATCTACGCAAAATCTGGATGATGATACACTCTGTTATCGCAATGCAAATCACCAATATGACTAACTGTATTTGACTAATTGCATACATTGGTCAGCATAACAAGATTTCAATTTAGCATGGTACATTGAATGAATACCTCGACTAACCTCTAATTAGCATCGGCATGTGGGGCTTCATGCAAAACGAATTTAGTCAACACAAATTTGGAAAACTTCTAGCTAGGACCCTATCAAAATAGCAGTTGGTACCTAAAAGGAAAAACACAATGCATAATACATTTATCCTTTCATATTTACCAAATACAATCAGCATTCAAGAAAAGTCTTCGTCCTTCAGGTACCGGTTGATCAGCATGGGGCAAATTTTAAAGGGGCAAAGTTAAGGGCAAGCTTCCTTGCAGCGGCAAGGAGAATGGGGCAAAGTTACTGCATGGGCAAGACGGGGGCAAATCAAAGTTAAAGTCTCTAGGGTGAGAATTCTTAAAGTCTCTTTCTCTCAGATAGAGAAAAGGGCATCAGGGTGTCGTCCAAAATGGAGTCTGGCATCAGGCTTCAAACTGGCATCGAGGAAAATGGCTGACTTCTCTTTGTCCGGTGGGTTTAAGTAAGAAACATTCCAAATTCTGCAGGGTCTTCCATTGGAGGGTTCATAGGTTGGCTTCAAATTGTCCAATCAGAATTGTCTTTTACTAGCGCTCATTTATGCATACACTGTCCTTGGAGCCTTGGAACACAAATTGTAACATGGTTTGCCAATTATTTTACTATCTGTACCTTCATTGTCCGCACCTGCAGACTGACCTTGTATCAAAGGGGATGAAACCGGCCTAGTACGAAACCTTGGAGATAAGTGTATCAGTCAGCTCTACTGGAAAAATACAACTTCAAGCAAGAATATATGTTTCATTAGTTCAAGGAAAACCACGCAGTTAGAATTTGAAACCAGGCAACTAGGCCAAAGCCTCTACTAAATTTAAGCTAAGCAAAACAGTTTTCAAACAAGAAATCATGGCATACATTTGCGATTATGACGGATTACTACATTTTCAATACTTCATGATTAATAAAGCTCGTTTACAATGATGGCGAGCTACCCCGAGGGCACAATTTCCCTCGTACATTATTTTCTTTTGCTAAAAACACACTACATTATATGTTTTGATTACGCGATATGTATGAATATATGTTGAACCCTCTTTTTCTGCGTCATCAATCCCTCCTCTGATGACTAATTATGTCATCACATCAAATCTACCCACAAATTTTATCCCACTAAAATTCTGTATAGTAATTTGGCACTTCAGTCAATTCCCTTTTTCTTTTAGTCCCTTTTGATTTTTCCCTACATATCTCCACCATTTTGTTCTCTATTTTCTCTTCTCTCTTCCTTTTGTTCCTTGCTTTTAATATTTTAATAGCTTTCCATATTCTCCAAGGGCCTAATAAACAAATTAATACTATTAATATTCCCTTTACTATTTTTAATAACAACCCGTTCCAAACGTTGCTGAGCCAATTTCCCACAGAAGCAAATCCTTTTCCAACTTTCTCCCATACTCCAGGTTCTTTCAATTCCTTTAAATCTACACTTTCTTTAGTTAAATTTGTAAGCATCGTTCTAATTTTTCCACTGCTGTCTGGTATATATGTACAACAGTGACGTGTACCAAGCATTTTGCAAACGCCGCCATCCTTTGCTAAAAGAATGTCTAAGGCAAGCCGATTTTGAAGAGTCATAGCTCTTTCTGCAGCAAGTTCAGCATCCATCAGGATTATAGCTCCTGAAAATGTTGTCAACATGTTATCCACAATAGTAGACAACTTTCGTATTTTGATTGAATTCAATATGACTCCTACTGAAGGAATCAATGCTCCAAATATATCTCCTACCACACCAGAAGCTGTCTCCCTTTTCTGAACATGATGTGATTCAGACAGCCTTGGAAATTTCTTTAAGTCGTCTAGTTGGTAAACCTTTGGGAACACTATTCCCAAATAACACCTCCCATACCATCCTTTAGGAAGACGATAATAGGCGTTGAGTCCACAAATATAATATACCCCTGGAATCACTGGGTCTTGTCCCTTCAGCATGAACGTCCACTTAGGTTTAAATGCATACGTATGTTTGCATTCACTCGTTCCCACAAAAACTGTGTCATAATATGATTCAGCTCTATATATACAAAATCTCCCTACGTGCAATGTATCTAAAGCTATTTTCCCTTGTGTCTTTATTGCAGCAAAAGCATAATTATCTACAGATGTTCTTTCGTGTAATTCCCTCTCTAATTTCTCCTTCATTTCATTCTTCCTATCATCAGTGCGGTCTAAAAATTCTATCTCTACTGGTGAAAGCAAGCATGTAAGGTTCTCTCTATGTGCGTGAGCTGTGTGAAAAGGTGACATCGGTTCGAAGAATTCCCTCATCAATTTGGCATACCAATCTCTAGCTATTTTACTTAGGTGCCCTATTATGGGGACATATGCAAAAGTAACATCATAATTAGTGTAGAAATAATGAATGTCCTTTTGACCATAAAATCTGGAAGCTATAATACTATATGTAATTCCATATGTAAGAGGCATGCTGTGATATGTTACCCCTTCCACTACTGAGGTAGGTATTTGTGTACACACATAACAATCTTTCGCATCCATGGTCTCAACATACTCACTCAGCAAGCGATAGAAAACGTTAGATGAAAGTTCCTTCTTATCATGCAAGTGTCTCTCGTCTTGTTCGAGTCTTTTCAGAGCTGTTAGTTCAGTAACGATAATAGGTTTAGAAGTAGTAGCATCATTCGTCTCTTTCTCATTCTTCCCATGCATTCCAAGAATTATTACTACAATGATTAGTACGCATGCAGTTATTAAAGCTATACACATGTATTTACAACACTTCATTTTACGCCCCTGTGTAGTGAAACTAGTCATGATCTGTATAGAATCAGAAAGTTGATGACACCTTATCAAAGCGGTTTTGCAAGTATTTACAAAGCTGAACGAGTTCAATGTTCACACAGTTTTCTTTAGC
The DNA here is from genome assembly GCF_031143425.1 of Pleurodeles waltl. Classification (NCBI taxonomy): domain Eukaryota; kingdom Metazoa; phylum Chordata; class Amphibia; order Caudata; family Salamandridae; genus Pleurodeles; species Pleurodeles waltl. The sequence continues at coordinate 113,590,582 of NC_090438.1, forward strand.
AGCTTTTGTCTCTCATCGGTTAGCAGCGTTGTCTCAAGATCGGTTTTTAAAGTCAATTAAGTTAGCAATGTCTTAGCCGGTTGAAAGTCAATCAGGTGGTCAATATCTTCAATCGACAGAGTCCATAAAATTTTTGTTTCCAAAGTGAAGTTCTGCTTCTTCGTTCTCGAGACTGAGGGATACGAATTTGTCTGACCAATCGTTATTGGGTACGTATGCCCACTCCGGACCGGAATACCTCCTGCTCGGTATCCTTTTTCTTTTCAATTTTGCATCTCTCTTTGACTCTTTCTCACTGGTACTTTCCTCTTTGGCCAAGTCCTTTTCTTCACTTGGCGTTGGTACTACAACAGACACTTCCTTTCTTTTCTCTTTCACTCTTGGCCCTTCGCTGTCGTTCAACGTTTCTCTAGTTCTTAGTTTTACTGGCGATATGCTTTGTCTACGTTTTGCACTGGGTCCACTTGACGGACCCGCAACCTCTTCCGAAGGAGTTTGAACAGTTTCACTCTGTCTTGTTTCGTCTTCTCCCTCTGGGAAGTCAATCAGGTTTTCCTGTTCCTTTCCTGTATCATCTGCTTCTGGGAAAGCCCTCCTCTGATCAGGCTCTCCTGCTTCTTCACCTGTTTCGAGCCCTTTGTCACCGTTACTTTCTTCAGGCTCTTTGTCACTTTCAGCTGCTTCAGGTTCTTTGTTACCTTCAGCCGCTTCATCGCTTTCTGAGGCTCCTCCTTGGTCTTCCCCAAGTGAATCAGTTGCTTCATCCTCAGAGAATATTTCTCCCTCCTCTATCTCTGCCTGTTCGCTTCTAGTTCTTTTTCGCTCTGTCTCAGCGCTTGGCACTTTGTTATCAGGTACTGGTAACTTCAGCGCTTCAACTTCCTCGTCTGTGGGACACAATACCCTCTTTGTGTGACTGGCGTGAATCCAGTTGGGAACTCACGCACACTTCACAGCGGTGGTAGTCGTCAGAATCACTTGAAAAGGTCCTTTCCAACGAGGTTCCAAACACGACTTCCTCACGTGCTTCTTTATCACGACCCAGTCACCTGCTTTCAGGGCGTGTCCTGGACCTTGGATCGGTGGCAAGGTGGTTGCCTCCACCTGGTGAGAGAAAGAGCGAACCACATCAGCTAGACCTTTGCAGTAGTCTAACAGCATATCATCTGTAATATTCAAAAGCGCATTTGCAGGAACTGCTGGAAGTCTCATAGCTCTGCCCATGAGAATCTCGTGTGGAGACAGTCCAGTCTTTCTGTCAGGGGTGTTTCTCATTGACATTAGTACCAAAGGCAATGCGTCAGGCCATTTCAAGTTTGTTGATGCACATATTTTCGCCATTCTTGATTTCAATGTGCCATTCATTTGCTCCACTAGACCTGATGCTTCAGGGCGGTAGCTACAATGCAGCTTTTGCTCAATGTTCAGTGCTGCACAAAGCAATTTTATTACTTCGTTATTGAAGTGACTTCCCCTATCTGATTCTAAAGAGATCGGGAATCCAAAACGTGGTATTAACTCTCTCAAGAGTAGTTTTGCAACTGTGAGACTGTCATTTCTGCGTGTAGGGTATGCTTCAATCCAGTGACTAAAAATGCACACAACCACCAACACATACTTCAAGCCTCCATGCACAGGCATCTCAATGAAGTCCATTTGCATCCTGCTGAATGGACCCCCTGCTCTTCCAATGTGGCTCAAATTTACTACGGTTCCCTTCCCTGCGTTCATCTGTTGGCAAATGACGCAACGGTGGCAAACTGCTTCAGCAACTTGACGGAATTTGGGGTTTAACCAATCAGTTTTAAACAATCTAATCATGGCATCCCTCCCAAGATGAGCTTGTCCATGGTAGAATCTAGCTATCTGCGTCAAAACACTGTTTGTAAGAACAAATTTCCCTTTACTTGAAACCCATAATTCCTCTAGTCTTTTTACGCATTGTGATTTGATCCACGAGAGTTTCTCATCCTCACTGACATCATTCTGTAAGGATTTCAATTCGTCCATCGTATCTACCACTTTTAGAGCAAATATCTCACTTGGTTCGAGTTCTGGTTCACTTATCAAATTCCATTCATCCCTAAGCAATATACAGTTCAATGCGCAAAACCTTGCGACTTGATCCGCATATCCATTTCCCAGAGAAACATAGTCTTGTCCCTTCGAGTGTGCACTGCATTTTACCACTGCTACTTCCCCTGGTAACTGAATGGCATGTAACAATTCTTTTATTCTTTCACCATTTTTCACTGGTGATCCTGAAGAGTTCATGAAGCCTCTCTGTGACCACAATTGTCCAAAATCATGCACTATTCCAAATCCGTACTGGCTGTCAGTGTAAATGGTAACTTTCATTAATGCAGAGAGTTGGCAAGCTCTAGTAAGGGCTACCAATTCCGCTACTTGTGCAGAGTAAACTCCTTGAAGCCAAGATGCTTCCAGAACACCTGTTACAGTACATACAGCGTACCCTGCTTTCAATATACCCAGTGCATCTCTTAAAGATGAACCATCAACAAAAATAATTTGATCATTTTCTTCCAATCGGGTATCTTTGATATCAGGTCTTGGTTTGGTGCAAAATTCAGTCACCTGAAGACAGTCGTGCTCGATGTCTTCAGCGTTCTCAATTTCAGCATTTTCACTGGGAAACAAGGTTGCTGGATTCAACGTAGTGGACCTTTTCAGCTGCACATTAGGTGATCCCAGAATTATTGTTTCGTACCTTGTGAGTCTAGCAGCAGTCATGTGCTGTGTTCGGGAACGTGTCAAAAGTATCTCGACTGAGTGAGGGACCATGACTGTTAAAGGGTGTCCCATCACTATTCCTTCACTTTGAGTGAGGCTGATACCAACTGCGGCTACGGTGCGCAAACACCCTGGCAGTGCTGCTGCGACCGGATCCAAAGTAGCTGAAAAATATGCTACTGGTCTGTTTACGCCACCATGGGCTTGAGTCAAGACAGACAAGGAACAAGCATCACTATCATGACAAAACAATGTGAAAGGCTTTGTGTAATCAGGCATACCTAAAGCTGGAGCCCTGCACATGCATTCTTTCAATTCAATAAAAGCATCCATCTCATCTCCTTTCAGTTCAATTTCATCCAATGCATCCTTTTGGGTCAGTTTCAGTAAAGGTTTTGCTAGAGTTGAGAAGTTGGGAATCCATTGGCGACAGTAGCTCACCAATCCCAAAAACGTCCTCACCTCCCTCCTCGTCTTTGGGGGACTCATTTGGAGTACACTTGTTATTCTTTCCTTCATTATCCTACGTGACCCCTTCTCTATTTGGTGACCCAAATATTTCACTTTCTTTTGACAGAATTGTAACTTCGAAGGGGACACCTTATGTCCATTTCTTCCCAAATGGTTCAGTAGGGCAATGGTGTCAGCTGTGCAGTCACTTTCTGTCTTGGACGCGATCAGTAAGTCGTCAATGTACTGTACTAGGGTTGACTCGAATGGCAACTCCAGTGCTTCCAAATCTTCCTTAAGAATCTGATTGAAGATTGACGGTGACTCTGAAAACCCTTGAGGAATTCGACACCAACTGTAAACTCTATCTAGGAATTTGAAACAAAAGAGAAACTGTCTGTCCTCATTAAGAGGCACAGAAAAGAATGCTTGCGATAAGTCGATAACTGAGAACCATTCAGCATCACAGGGAATTTGAAACATTATCACAGCTGGATTCGGTACTATGCGCCAACATTTTACTATTATGTCATTTATTTTCCTCAAATCCTGAACAATTCGGACCTTTACACTGGGTTTTATTAGTCCCATTATTGGCGAATTGCATGGACTGCTCAACACTTCTTTCAGTACTCCCTGTTTCACAAACTTATCAATGAGTTGGGCAACTTTTATGAGGGTGTCTTGTGCCATGTGGTACTGTGGGGTCTGGGGAAAGGTTACATTGGGTTTTACAGTCACTTTCACTGGTTCCACTCCTTTCACCAGTCCCACCTCTTTCCCTGTCATGTCCCACACTTCCTTTCCGACTGTTTCTTGTAACTCAGCAGGAATGTCTGCCTCAGTGACCATTGGATAAAGGGTAATCAGGGGATACTCTTCATCGACAGTTTCCACTTCATCCCCTCCTACACTGTCCTCTTCTTCCCCATCGCTACTCGTCTGAATTTTAATTCCATCATTTGAACACATAATTGAACATCCCAATTTGCACAATAGGTCTCTCCCTAACAGTGATATCGGTCTTGAGTCACACACCACAAATTTATGTGACCCTCGGTAGTTGCCAATTCTGACTTGTACTGGGTCTGTGATTGGGTTCGTCAGGTACCTATTTGCTACTCCCACTACCTGTACTGTTCTCCCTGAAAGTGGCAAATTTGGTACTTCAATGCTCCTAACAGTGGAACGTGTAGCTCCTGTGTCAACCAAGAATGAAACGCGATGACCCATAACTCTTCCCTCCACATACGGACCCTTTTGATCAACTTCCAAAGATGCTGCAAGCACACAATTTCCCTCCTCATCTGAACTTTCACTCTCCCATACATCGTTTATTCCATTCTCATTGTGTAATGGGAATTGGTGTACTGTGTCATTTTGACTCATTCCCTGACCCGTGACCTGTTGAGGAAGCATTGCTTGCTGCTGATTCATTGGTGCTAAGGGTATTTGCATTTGCTGATTAGGTACCATAGGAAACTGCTGTTGCATTGGCTGCAATTGTGTCATTTGCACACAAGGCATTTGCACCTGTTGCGGTTGCATGGGTTGTAAACCCTGCATCTGGTTTATATTGTTTTGAAAATTTGGGTTCGGCCCTCTCAATTTTTGTCCTCTCATAGTCTGGAATGCATTGACATCATTGTTTTGCTGACCTACACCTTCCTGCACCATCATTGGGCACTCCCGTTTCCAATGCCCGACAATTCCGCACGTGTGACATGGCATCACCTTCTTCATTGCCTGTATACCATTTGGAATCATAACTGTATTCAAATCAGGACCATTATTCACAAAACCTCCTCGGCCTCTGCCTCTCATCTGCGGCTGAAACATAGCATTTCCCTGCTGCTGCGGCATCTGTTGTTGAAAACCTTGCAAACCTTGTAAACCTGTCTGAGCTGCTCTGAGCTGCATCACCATCACCTTTTCTTTCAATCTTTTCTGTTTGGTCTCAATCTCATCACTGCAGTATTTCGCATAATTCAACACTTCATCGATCCACTTTGACTGCCAACAAATCAAGTGTGACTTAATCATCTGGCTAATTTCGGGTCTCAGCCCTTCCACAAACCTGAACACAAAATGGAGCATGTCCTTTGGCTCAATCGTTTCTGTGCCACTGTAATTTTTAAACGCTTTCAACAACCTCTCATAATATGCGTGTATAGATTCTTTAACCTCTTGGGCGGTCCTGTCAATCCTTTGCCAATCCACATTTTTCGACGCAACCTTGGTTTTCAAGTGCTCGATCATCTTGTGGTACAAACTCATTACCATAGGTGATGGCGCACCTGTGTCTCTATCTCTCTCTGGTTCACTCGTCTGCCAACCTACAGCCCTTTTACAATCTTCCCACAAATCCGCCGGAACCACAATTTCAAACAAAGTATTCAAGTCTTCCCAGAGACATTTCGCGAGTTTCACAAATCTATCTGTTTGTTGATACCACTCAATCGGCTTCTCTCTCAATTTGGGAAAGTCATCCGTAAAGGATTGAATATCGCACCTGTGCCACGGTACATGTACAAGTTTTCCCCCTGCTGTCTCTCTCATTGGTAACATAGTTATCAGATCGTCATTCTGTTGTTTTTTCTCATTCCGCTCTAGAGTATTTTCTTTCTTTTTATCCTTTTTCTTAACCCATCTTCTTTCCCATTTGTCTAAACATCTCCATACCTGTGCACTCTGCAGTATCTCTTTAAGGTGAGTTTTCATTCCTGCGGATCTCATGTGTTAAAAATCTTTTGGGTCGAAATCTAACCTGTAACTTCTAGTCAGGTGTTTAGTCTTACTTATATCAATCTCGTGTCTGTCTGCAATTTCTTGTAATTTCTTATGTATGCTGCTTACTTCTCTTGTAATCCTAGGGCACATGTATCTTAGTTCTTCCTCTGTGTATGATTCTAATCTGTTCAAACCCATTGTTCCCTCAACCAGTTCATCTGCCTCCATACCCAACCTTATTTTATTCAGGTATTCTTCTCCCTTCCCGCTAGATGCACTCTGTGGGGAGTTCAGGCTGTTGAACCATTTTGTTAACTGTTGCGCGTTCAGTACCATCAGTGTAGCAGTTACATCAACTGCCACTGACGGTTTCTGTAATGTTTCAGTCTGTGAGGTTAATGGTACTAATAGTGGTGGATATGACCTTACCACGGTTGATGGAGCACAAATTGGAATTGGACTAAATTTCGACAAGGACCCAGATCCATTTGGCAGTGCCGCTATCGGAGTTGTCTCTGGAGTGGTTTCTATGCATCTTCTCCCTGTCCCATTCTGTATCATTAACCCTTGATCGCTTGTGCTTGAATTTGCCTGTATGTACAGTGGTACTGGTGGACCTACAGTGATAGGTAGAGATATTGCGTCTGGATTCTGTCTGTTCCCCGAATTCTGTGGCATGTTAATCCCCACATTGTGGTTCATCATTGCTGGCATACCTAACTGGCTTTCTATTACCCGCACTTCTTGTGTCTGCTTTTGGGGCATCGAGAACTGTGTTGATTCAGCTTGAATCAATGTCGGTCTCTGATAGTTTTGTCCTCCCTGCGCCATTGAATCAGAAGTAATTCCCATGTTATGCTCATCACAACAATGCCTTTGAACCTGTGGCTGATAATTATCAGCAGGTTTCAATGTCGGCACGTCTGGGTATATTCTCTGAATCTGTGGTATTTGTGGTGAGAAAGGCATGTCGGAGCTACTCGGCCTCTGAGATATTCTCAAATTTGGTGTTACATTACCCTGTATTGGTTCTGGAGGGGCAGTACTAATGCTTGAGCCTTTTTCGCTTTCCACATATGGTGGTGGGCGATCATTCAGCAATTGTATAATGAACTCTTCATCATCTGACTCGTCTCCCCTTTTCGAGTTTCTATTGCTCTCTCTCTCTCTGGACTGACTCCTGTTTGTCTTATAGGTGGCTTTCCTTCCTTCCGTCTCCACTTCATCAGTTATCACTGGAAACTATTTAATCCCCTGCAATACGTCTGATCTCCAAACCTTTTGTGTGCTGTCCCATCTAGCATCCGCTAGTGTCTTTTCTACTTTTCTTATTCTTGTCTCAAATTTCTTTTGTTGTTGGTTTCTAGCTATTAGCTCCCAAATTGCTAGTGCCTCAAACTGTGCTGGTCTTGGAGGTACTTTCATGTCGTATAGCGCAAACCTCAGATTTTCTAAAACTCTTAGATTAAACGACCCGTGGATAGGGAACGCTACACTTCCATGTTTCTCTGTTAATTTGCACCATTGTTTTAACCAAAGACATGGCGCTACACCCTTTTCTTCATTGACAATGTAAGCTGGTGTACCCTCAGGCGGAGTTTCCTCTCCTACATTTGCTTTAATATAAACATCTCCCCTCATGGCACTCTTAAATGCTTTTTAAAATTTCATCTTTCCGTCTTTTGTTTTTCTAAAATATGTAATCAATAAGTGACTTTAATTCTCGGAATACTCTTCGCTTGCCTTTCCCCTTCCAATTGCGCTTCACGGACTGCGTCCAATCCGTGCATGACCCTTCTCACCAACCGACCTATCCCAGCGCGGCTCCTAGTGACGTCACACTCACACACTGCGGCTGACAAAGTCCCACGGCTTGTCCTCTTTTCATTCGGCTTCACTCATAAACTAATTTCTGCAATATAATGCGAGCACTTAACCAAAAGAATAAAACAGATCTGTCGGCTTACTACAGGAAAGGTAATACAATCGCTTCAGAAACCTTAGGGATTTTTCACTAGCCTCTGCAGTTATTCCATCTTTCTCGGTTTCCCACTTTCGCAAGCAAAATTTGACCCGCAAACTTTACTCTCAACTGATCAATGAACTATTCTAGTGCACTTTAGAATTCGTCAAATCTCAAAGTCGAAGTTTTCTTTCACTCAACAACATTCATACCGACTTGTTGACCACGCCCGATCAACCTATTAAACCTGACCAGATCACAACATCAAACAAGTGTCATATACACTTTTCAACATACTCCGGAGTCTCTTGACCTCGCAGGGCCCGTCTCAACATCAACAACCACGTGGACAATTTTCTGCTCAAAGCGCTACACACACGTGAAGTTCGACGACTTCCCTACTCTCACACCTTTGGAGTAACACTCCTCTAATATCTTTTAACCCCCCTAAAATCCTCACAAACTTCTCAATTAATCTGCGGCGATAAGCTGTGCAAGCGCAAAACCCTAACTTCACTCATACCGTCACTAGAAACGCTGAGACCATTCTCATACCTCCATGTTCCTCATTCGCAAGCTCCGAGATTCCGGAAAAGTCATTGGGGACTTAGGGCATCATCATCTCTCCAACTTGTTTTATCAAAGAAAATTCTAACTTGACTCTGTCTATTTTTCGGATGAGTTCCCAAAGGGCTAAACCATCAATCTCTGCTACCATCTACTGATAACACGTCCAGCCCTTATAAATTACCTGTACCTGGACACGTTGGAGGTCGGTGAATCTTTTAACCGAGTCGGGCTCTCCTCATCCTCAAATAATCGAGTCCCTCAGATCAATAATCAATAACTATTGCAATCAGCAATCAATACTCAATTAATAGATCAATATAGCACATCAGAAATCAATAACAGTTGGTATTTCGGCGCACCATGACCTTTCAGTCATGAATAACCACACCAGTTTATTAAAAGTTAATGAATTTATTTCCCTATATTAACAAAGCTAGCACTTTGTATATATGTCTCAAAACCAAATGATATATGTATATGAACATTACTAGCTGTCCATAACGGCGGAAGAAGCGCAATCTACGCAAAATCTGGATGATGATACACTCTGTTATCGCAATGCAAATCACCAATATGACTAACTGTATTTGACTAATTGCATACATTGGTCAGCATAACAAGATTTCAATTTAGCATGGTACATTGAATGAATACCTCGACTAACCTCTAATTAGCATCGGCATGTGGGGCTTCATGCAAAACGAATTTAGTCAACATAAATTTGGAAAACTTCTAGCTAGGACCCTATCAAAATAGCAGTTGGTACCTAAAAGGAAAAACACAATGCACAATACATTTATCCTTTCATATTTACCAAATACAATCAGCATTCAAGAAAAGTCTTCGTCCTTCAGATACCGGTTGATCAGCATGGGGCAAATTTCAAAGGGGCAAAGTTAAGGGCAAGCTTCCTTGCAGCGGCAAGGAGAATGGGGCAAAGTTACTGCATGGGCAAGACGGGGGCAAATCAAAGTTAAAGTCTCTAGGGTGAGAATTCTTAAAGTCTCTTTCTCTCAGATAGAGAAAAGGGCATCAGGGTGTCGTCCAAAATGGAGTCTGGCATCAGGCTTCAAACTGGCATCGAGGAAAATGGCTGACTTCTCTTTGTCCGGTGGGTTTAAGTAAGAAACATTCCAAATTCTGCAGGGTCTTCCATTGGAGGGTTCATAGGTTGGCTTCAAATTGTCCAATCAGAATTGTCTTTTACTAGCGCTCATTTATGCATACACTGTCCTTGGAGCCTTGGAACACAAATTGTAACATGGTTTGCCAATTATTTTACTATCTGTACCTTCATTGTCCGCACCTGCAGACTGACCTTGTATCAAAGGGGATGAAACTGGCCTAGTACGAAACCTTGGAGATAAGTGTATCAGTCAGCTCTACTGGAAAAATACAACTTCAAGCAAGAATATATGTTTCATTAGTTCAAGGAAAACTACGCAGTTAGAATTTGAAACCAGGCAACTAGGCCAAAGCCTCTACTAAATGTAAGCTAAGCAAAACAGTTTTCAAACAAGAAATCATGGCATACATTTGCGATTATGACGGATTACTACATTTTCAATACTTCATGATTAATAAAGCTCGTTTACAATGATGGCGAACTACCCCGAGGGCACAATTTCCCTCGTACATTATTTTCTTTTTCTAAAAACACACTACATTATATGTTTTGATTACGCGATATGTATGAATATATGTTGAACCCTCTTTTTCTGCGTCATCAGGTGCGTGGAGAATTATTGGACAGAGATAATGATGCACCAAAATTGAGCCAATGGGGAATTAAGGGCTAGTTCGACTGTTTTGATATAACAGCATGACCCGAGGAGAAATTGGCCATTATTGGGACACTCTTTGTCATTATTCTTTGAGACTTTGCTTTATTCTTCTGATACCTTAACCAGCCTCTATTGAATCCTTACCTGATACTTACTTCTCCTCCTTATGAGGGAAGAGCCTTATTCTTAGCTGTGCCATACTGAGACTTTGCCCTGTCCTGTCTTTGCTGATGCCGAATCCACTGATGTCCTGAGGACGAAGACTGATGCTGCTTGCTGATTCGTTTGAGGGGTAACTATCTGATGATAATTGTAATTGTCTGTTTGCCTTTTCTTTCTAGGTACTAACTGCTCTTTTGATAGAGGCCATAGTTAGATGTGTTCCAAATTTGTGTTTGCTAAATTGTTTTGCATGAAGCCCAACATGCCGATGCTAATTCGAGGTTAGTTAAGGTGTTCACTAAAATCTGACACAAATAGACAAATGACTGAGTTCTTGCTTTGTTGAATCATGTACTACTGAGTCTTTGCTAAGTTGCTTCATATTAATGATGTGTCTAAATACTGGATGAATATTCGCTATGCTTTGATTAATTGCGTTTTAATTGCAAATTAGATGAGTTCTTAATGAGATTGATTGCTAATGAGTTTAACGAAGATGATATTAGATTGTAACTAATAGGGAAATAAATATTCTAACTCTTAACTAAATTGGTGTGGTTATTCATGACTGAAAGGCCATGGTGATTTCATTATTGATTCTAATTAAATGTTATTGATTATCTTGCTGATTAGTTACTAAGAGATTGATTGGGTTATTGAGATATTGATTTTGAGATGTCAGAAAGACACCTCGTACTGGGAAGTCTTCGAACATGGTCAAAAGGTTCATCGGCCTAGGCGTGTCTCCTTGCAAGTTTACTTATCAAGGTTCTGACGCACTATCACACGCACATCCATTAACAACACTCATACCATTCAAACATGCACGCACCAAACATTCATTTTAAAACATCACACTCATTCTTTAACACACGCACGCACATCCATTAACACTCATAACATTCAAACATGCATGCATGCATCAAACATTCATTTTAAAGCATCACACACACACACACACTTACCTTCAGCCTCGAGGTCGCAGGAGTGTTGGGACTGCTGCCTTCCCTAAAGTCAGCCAATGAGGGAAGGCAGCAGTCCCAGCCTCATCACAGAGTGGGATGGGGACACTGAGACTGCTGACCCCTCCCCACGCTTTGACGAAGTGTCACTGATTGACACTCGCCCTGGGCGCTTCAGGGCTTAAAGCTGAAACGCCCAGGGCGAGTGTCAATGGGTGACGCTTTCCTTGTCATCCAGGGGAGGGCCTAGATGAACCTTTGCTGAGCCGAGGAGGTCAAGCTCATAGGAGCTGTGACCTCCTCAGCCCAGCAAAGTTCAGCTCATACACTGTCCTTGGAGCCTTGGAACACAAATTGTAACATGGTTTGCCAATTATTTTACTATCTGTACCTTCATTGTCCGCACCTGCAGACTGACCTTGTATCAAAGGGGATGAAACCGGCCTAGTACGAAACCTTGGAGATAAGTGTATCAGTCAGCTCTACTGGAAAAATACAACTTCAAGCAAGAATATATGTTTCATTAGTTCAATGAAAACCACGCAGTTAGAATTTGAAACCAGGCAACTAGGCCAAAGCCTCTACTAAATTTAAGCTAAGCAAAACAGTTTTCAAACAAGAAATCATGGCATACATTTGCGATTATGACGGATTACTACATTTTCAATACTTCATGATTAATAAAGCTAGTTTACAATGATGGCGAACTACCCCGAGGGCACAATTTCCCTCGTACATTATTTTCTTTTGCTAAAAACACACTACATTATATGTTTTGATTACGCGATATGTATGAATATATGTTGAACCCTCTTTTTCTGCGTCATCAGGTGCGTGGAGAATTATTGGAAAGAGATAATGATGCACCAAAATTGAGCCAATGGGGAATTAAGGGCTAGTTCGACTGTTTTGATATAACAGCATGACCCGAGGAGAAATTGGCCATTATTGGGACACTCTTTGTCATTATTCTTTGAGACTTTGCTTTATTCTTCTGATACCTTAACCAGCCTCTATTGAATCCTTACCTGATACTTACTTCTCCTCCTTATGAGGGAAGAGCCTTATTCTTAGCTATGCCATACTGAGACTTTGCCCTGTCCTGTCTTTGCTGATGCCGAATCCACTGATGTCCTGAGGACGAAGACTGATGCTGCTTGCTGATTCGTTTGAGGGGTAACTATCTGATGATAATTGTAATTGTCTGTTTGCCTTTTCTATCTAGGTACTAACTGCTCTTTTGATAGAGGCCATAGGTAGATGTTTTCCAAATTTGTGTTTGCTAAATTGTTTTGCATGAAGCCCAACATGCCGATGCTAATTCGAGGTTAGTTAAGGTGTTCACTAAAATCTGACACAAATAGACAAATGACTGAGTTCTTGCTTTGTTGAATCATGTACTACTGAGTCTTTGCTAAGTTGCTTCATATTAATGACGTGTCTAAATACTGGATGAATATTCTCTATGCTTTGATTAATTGCGTTTTAATTGCAAATTAGATGAGTTCTTAATGAGATTGATTGCCAATGAGTTTAACGAAGATGATATTAGATTGTAACTAATAGGGAAATAAATATTCTAACTCTTAACTAAATTGGTGTGGTTATTCATGACTGAAAGGCCATGGTGATTTCATTATTGATTCTAATTAAATGTTATTGATTATCTTGCTGATTAGTTACTAAGAGATTGATTGGGTTATTGAGATATTGATTTTGAGATGTCAGAAAGATACCTCGTACTGGGAAGTCTTCGAACATGGTCAAAAGGTTCATCGGCCTAGGCGTGTCTCCTTGCAAGTTTACTTATCAAGGTTCTGACGCACTATCACACGCACATCCATTAACAACACTCATACCATTCAAACATGCACGCACCAAACATTCATTTTAAAACATCACACTCATTCTTTAACACACGCACGCACATCCATTAACACTCATAACATTCAAACATGCATGCACGCATCAAACATTCATTTTAAAACATCACACACACACACACACTTACCTTCAGCCTCGAGGTCGCAGGAGTGTTGGGACTGCTGCCTTCCCTAAAGCCAGCCAATGAGGGAAGGCAGCAGTCCCAGCCTCATCACAGAGTGGGATGGGGACACTGAGACTGCTGACCCCACCCCACGCTTTGACGAAGTGTCACTGATTGACACTCGCCCTGGGCGCTTCAGGGCTTAAACCTGAAACGCCCAGGGCGAGTGTCAAAGGGTGACGCTTTCCTTGTCATCCAGGGGAGGGCCTAGATGCACCTTTGCTGAGCCGAGGAGGTCAAGCTCATAGGAGCTGTGACCTCCTCAGCCCAGCAAAGTTCAGCTCAGGCAGCCAGGTGTCTGCGCAAACTGCGCATGTCTCACTCCTGACTGTCTGAGCTGAACATGAAGAGTGACAGATACTCTTCATGAGGGGCCAAAGGTGGGGGGGCATAGCCCCCCCACCCTAAAGGACGGGCCGCGCCTGCCCAGACGTAAATACCGTCTTGTTAATTCCATTTCCTACTTATACCTGCGTTAATTGGCATGCATCACTGTAAAGTTCAAAAGGCTGTAATCGTTGGCGGCTAGGCATGACTCTCTGTTTCGCTCATTGAGACACGTTTCAAAGAAATAAATTATCACGCAGAGCTAAAGTGAAATTTCTGCAGAGGGTGTGATGGAGAAGATTAATGGTTGGTAAGGCACGTAAAATCAGTCAAAACAAAAAATAAGCACTTGGAACAAAACCCAGTGCAAAACACTGAGGGGGCAGCACAGTAAGAAGAATCGCCAGAGAAAGAAGGGAATACAGGCGCTACATAAAATGAAAAAAGAGGGAAAAACAAGAGCACAATAGATAGTGCTACCAATCACTGCTAATCTAGCACAACAATGGCATGGAACACATGCAAATTCCTTCTGAATGACCACAGTGAGTCACGCGGTATATTCGCCAGCAGAAAGGATAACTGTGGCTCGTGCTGCGCTGACAGATGGAACTGCGAGAAAAGAAGGATTTAGCTGCGGTAATTGTGCCAGATTCGTTGTAATTAGCGATTTTCTGAAAACCGTCTAAAGAAATTCTTTCTGCACAGAAATGCAACTAATTTACAGAATAACAACATTTTTGCAGCAGTTCCTTCCACGATGTTGCTATTTCGGCACCTCATTAAGACCATGTATTACTCTTACCTAGTTTGATGGTTCTCAGTTTATGAACCGAGTCTGCCCTGGCTGGAACTTGTGACCTGCAAGTTTTGTTTCAAACCAGTGAGCAATGTATGTAAAATATATGTTCAGATGCCCCAAACGTTCCTTGGGAGACTTCTGCCATCTTCCCCCCACTGGTACTGCCAAGGCACTGCATTAACCCCACGGTTGCCTCACACCTACCCCACTGGAGGTGAACACTGCGTACATGTACAAGTACCAGAACCACATTGCAGCAAGCGAGGAAAGCAAGCAACCCTCCTTTCTCAGAGTAGTCTGACTTGAGGGATTAGCCTCCCTGAGATAACGTTGACAAACGGGGCCAAGTGGCGCATTTCACAGTCTAAAGTCCACTTAAACTTGTTAAAATACCATAAGTGCCGAACACGGCCGTAGCTAAGTCAATAACATTTATTTTTGGGGTGGGGGAATTCAGACTTTGCAACAATCATGCGGGCGCATGATATTAAAATATATTACATGTCGGCGCAGGGCATATGGGGGGCTAAGATGCAGAGGAGTGCAGGTTGTTAGGTGTATTTAAAAAGCAGTATTTTGAAAAAGAAGTAACATTTTTTTAAGACCGAGAACCGAGAGAATGCGAATGTGTGTTTTTGTCTGCGTGTATGTACAAGTACCAGGTGAAACCCAACAAACACTCCACCATAACCGCCTGGAGAACCTGTACCCAACTAATTACTAGATAATACATTTATGATGGAGGTTTACCACCCCAAACACCCCCCTGAAGCAGCAGCCCTGCTGCTGAAATGCCACTCTAAAATGGCACTCCACTCATGAAATATTCCAGTATTTTTATGGTCCAGTCTGGAGGGAGAGCAAGGGCTGGGGAACACCAGTCAATAACATCTGCCCTAAAACTGTCTCCCTTCTCTTCGACTCCGGTCTCCTCACTGTCATGGCTGCCGCTTCCACCCACTGTGCTGTGGCAGTGCAGCTTTGATTGGGTGTAGCCCCGCAATGCGGTAGTTAAAGATTGTTGTTTCAGCAGTGAGAAGGAAATGACTGTGCATTTAGTTTTTTCATGCAGTATTGTGAAAGCTGCCACTTGCTGCTGTAGGATCTGCACAGCAATCTCTAGCCAATTGACAATTAGAACAACTGCCTTCACAGATTGGCTCATGGGTTGCCTTCTCTGCCTCTGTTGGCTGCACATACACATGCAGGCCTCTTGCTTGACTACATAGGACTAGTTGTGGCAACAGTGCTTAATTTGTAAATAAAGAGGTGTCGGTGCCCAAAGCCCTCCTCTTAAACATGCGGCTGCTGCAATTAAATGTGTGAACACGGAATACTGGGGCAGCGTAATCTTAAAGCCATCTCGGCCCTCTTCAATCCATATAAAGCCACCCTGCCCCTTCAGCTCACTCTAGCAGATTTCTACTTTCTCCCTTTGTGACTCTTTCGTTTTTCCCTTCCTCCGTCTGTCCCATATGTGTCCTTTGCTCGCAGCAACTACTTGAGGCAGAAGAATAAGCCCCGGCCCTCAAAAATAAGTGCCGGTGCTCAGCACTGGTAACACCAAGCACAAATTAAGCACTGTGCGGCAACCCTGGAACACACTACAGTGATAATGTGATCTGAACCAGCGTGCCACCTAAGTGCTGCAACCATTGTAAAAAAGTTAATTTGCCCCGTCTATGGGCAAGCTATTGGCGTTGCCAATCGGGTGGGGGTGGATAACGGAGAGAGCAGGTGGGTGTCGATGACAGGATGATTTAATAGTAATGAAGCAGGCTGCTTCATAGCACTTTTTTAGGGTCGAGCCTGCGAGTGCATGCACTGGCGCATGCAAGACACTGTTGTATTCAGTAAAGAGCTTGCAGCCCGCATGTCGCTCACCATTTGTTGGTTTGCGTGGCACTCTTCTTTACAGCCTCGTAATTTGTCAGGGCACATCTGCCATCATTTCCATTCCTTTGTGTGGAGCAGGGCTCAAGAACTAATTAATTTCAACTTAATTAGTGCCTTTCCACTGCTTCTGGCTTGATCGAGGTACTAGTTTATTCTAATTTCCATGGCCCGCAAATAGAAGGCTTATGAGTGGCAAAAACGTGCCCAGTAGGACAAACTAATTTGCAAAGTTTTTTTTTTTTTAAAGCTAAATTAATTTTATTTTGTTAAGTTGTCTTTTCTTAGTTTCCACTCATGTTTTTTTTGTTTTTGCTCATGGGCACTGTTGTCAAAAGATGACAATTAACTTGTTTGAAATATGCGAGACCCATTGCATTGCAAATGCTTCTGTTGGGAAATAACATAGAGATGTTGGAGCAGAAACAGGGACGTGGGGGCAGAACAGAAAAGAAACAGGGATGGGATGAAAAGAAACAGGGACGGGACAAGAAGAAACTAAGACATGGCGGAGATAAGGTAAATGAAAGTGCTATGACGCAGCCAGTTTTGACTGCATCTTAGCATTTTCTTTCAGCACTGGCGCATGCTCACACAGGGTTGACCCAAAAAGGTTGGGTTTGGATTGGCTGGACAAGGACAAGCACAAGCATGGTGGTATATAAGACTGGTGGGACTACCACCTGCAGGAGAGGATCAATATTTAAGTGATGGTGGGGCTCACCATTCTGCACCAGACCACATTATAATTGCAGGCAAAGGCCTAACTCACTCACATCTTTTTTAATATTAGTCATACTTTCCCTCAGCATAAATTCAAACATTCCTGAGAAGCAGATGTATTTTATAGACAAGCTTCTTGAACATCAACATTTCCAAACTCATGCAAGTACCATTGCCACCTTCTAAATTGCATGCATGGTGGGGGCCTCAGCCTGTAAGTAAGGTCTTGGAATAGGATCATAATGTATCTGTAAAGGCATTCTTTTCTGGTACAATGTAATCTAATGTCACTCGCTTGAACTCTTGAATCCAGAGATGTCTGTGATTTCTCTGCACCTGGGCAGTAACAAGATAGGCTAAGATAAGATGACCAACTGTTCTACATAATTGTCAAGTGATTTTACACAGTAGCACAAGCTCATAAACCAGAGGTATTCCTTTGTGGGACATGTCGATGTTGCAGTCTTGTCATTCATACATGTCCATGGTACTCACTTGATCCAAGGCTTCCTCCTCACAGTCCTAACAAACTGGTGGAAGGATTAGCATGAGGAAAGCAGAGCAAGTGGTAAATCACCATTGCATACAGTAATGTTTATGATTCTGAGGCCAAAGTTTTCTTCTAAGAGCCCATTCACCACATTGTAAGGACTGTGAAGAGACAGGTGGACTAGGTGCCAATGGCTAGCTTGTACACAGGTGCCTTAATAGTCCAATGATGCTTTCTGAAAAAAGGTTCTATGTAGACCTAGGTGGCACTTGTGGAGTTTCACTCTGTGGAATTCCACAGAGTTACATAAAAACTGGATGAGATTCTGCAGCGTTCCATGAGCGGACAGAATTGAGCATGTCATGCTGCTCATGCTGATTTTTAGCATCAGAAGCTTCTCTGTGTTTTTGTCAGTGTTGGCATGTAAAACTCCCAGGTGAAATCTGACAGACACTTCATCATACCCGACTAAAAGCCCTTGTAACCAACTATTTACTAAATAATAATTTGTACACCCCACCCCGAAGCTACACCCCTGGCCGGTTAATTGCCACTCTCAATTTGTACTTTCACCTTCAGACAGCTTGCACTGTGTTTGCAAAATCTCTTGTAATGAAAAGAAAAACAATCTTAAAAGGGGCTTAGAGCCTGCCCTCTACTTACTTTTACTTACCAGTGGTTGGCTACCACATCACTCTCGTATTCTTGCTTCCTTTTGGTCAACAGCACCCCCTGGCCTCCAGCTTCTTCCTGTGCTTCAGAATCTTCATCCATGCTGTGGAGCAAGTACTGCTTCCTGTGACCATTGTCCTTCCACTGGGTGCAGGTATTCTTTAAAAAAAAAATTGACTTGCACTCTTAGGGCCTGACTACAAGTACAGGTGCTATTATCACACCTGGTCAATAAAGATACCACATGGTTAATTATTTTTCGTGTGCAATAAATAACACTTATTACAAATTTCTGGGGAATAATATGCAGATTTTGGCTCGTGCTGCTGTGCAACATGTCTAAAAACATTGACAAAACCAATAGATCTTGCATAGGCAAAACATATTGGCTTTGCTAATGCTTGTTTAGGTTGTTGCCCTGTACATCTCTTTTGTTACAGTGCTAATGTAATATGTGAGACCTTTTTGTGGTTATTCAAGGAGACACTAAATCAGCAACTTGGCATATCATCAGTTATGTCCACAATGATGTCATTGAATGTGATGAATGATGTGATATGTGAGGTCATGAGCAGGGCATTGCAGGGGCAGAAGTTATAGCTAGCTCAGTACATTTTAACTTGTGGATTTCAGTTGTTTTTTGTGCTTAAAACACAAGGCTATGGCTGATATTTTCACCTAACTATAATGTCACATTAACCTTTGTATTTTCAGTGAATTTCTGGTGCTTTTTCTAACATAGAGTTGGATATTTTTTACCATGGTTAACTTTAATTTTTATTTTAACCTTTGTTTTTTCTTTACTAAATTTCTGTTTTTTTTTTAAACGTAAAGTAACAACATTTTACCATTTCTAACTATAATGTCGCTTTCTTCCTTTTTTTGATTTTTTTGTTGTGAATTTCAGTTTTTTTTAATGGAAAGTAAGATCCTATTACCATACCCAACTCCGGTGGCCAGCCCATGTAGGTGGCCAATGGCCAGGCCTTGTGCCCAACTTGCCATCCATGGCAAACCCCGCCATGCACAGCCTTTGGCCGTGTGGGCTTCCGGCTTGGCCACCCTGAATCCAGCACCATGAAGACAGCCAACCACTCGGCAGACACAAAAACACCCTACCAATCCCTATCACACGTTAGTTTTTTAAACAAAAAAATGGCAGCCCCACATGACTACATAGGGGCTCCAGCATAAGTCACGGGGGACTGTGACAAAATTCTTTTATTTTTGTCCTCTATCGAGGTTCCTCTTGGACCTGCCTCTAAATCCCAGGTGGTCTGGGGACACCTAAATACCCCTTTATATGTGTTTTTTAAATATTCTTCGGAACTTGAGGACCAAGTTGACGAGTCCTGTAGCAGCACTGCTACATTTCTTCTCATGTTGAGGCCTGCCAACCACATCGCTCAGTCCAGCCGGAGTCCCATGGGAATCAGAATGCTTTATTTTCTCACTGGACACTAGCAAAAGTTATCACTTTTGTTTTTAACCTCAATTTTACCAAACAACTAAACAAATATACACCTAATGATAAAAGGCATGTTTTCTAAGTAAAGATCTAGCTTTCTGCCAAATTACTTTTACAGGCTTAAAATGTGGGGGTTATATAATAAACTTAAACTATTAAACTGTCTATTAGAAAGTTTGTTGAAGTTCCTCTAACTTAATGATCATGTGGCAGAAACTATGGTTAGAACAACTGTGGGGCAACAAATCTGAAAAGATGGAAACACCTGCAAGTACAAAATATTAACTGAGTATCCCACAGCCCATTTCTAATGTAAGCCCTGCCCTCTGACAATATCCAAACCTGGGGAACCCACCTCTTCTGGATTGTTTCCTAATTGTTGATCATGCTATTCTGAACTATTTCCAGTCCTTGGTCAGCACTATTTTTAGCGTATACTTAACCATTAGCAGGGCTATTTGCAATGTCCATGCCCCATCCTTTTGCCTCCATTTTGAATTGAGCCCATGTCCTACCTGATGCCACAATTTAGAAATATCTTCACACTTTGCTGCCCTGACTGCAGTGATCTCCCTATGATAAAGTATAGACATCTTTTCACTATACTTTACCACACATAGATCTCTGCCCTGACTGTTGAGTCTCCATATTGTAAAGTATAATGAAAAGCAAAAAAAATTTAATTTAATTTTTTTAAAAACTGTTAAAATATTTTAATGTTAAATAGTAATGTAAACTTATTTTATATTTTTAATTAAAATGTGGAATTAAATAAAAATGATACAGCATTTATAATGTTGACTATTTAATTAATTTAAATATATTACATTGAAAAATATTTGTCTGAAGTTTAAATTAAAACATAAATTCTCACCTAAAGCAACAAAAAAAACACATTAATAATCATTAAAAAAGATGCATACAATTAATTAAAATTAATTTAATTATTGTTTAACAAAAGTCAATGTTGCATTAATTCACAAGTTCAGAAAAAGTTGTTAAAATATTTTATAATTAACTAATGAATGTTTTTTCATTAGATTTGTTTAGTATTAAATCATATTTATTTATTTTATTATCTATTTGTAAATAATGTAATTTACCATAATTTACAATGTATTTTATTTTAAATCCCTACCAACAACATTTTCTATGTGAGAGTGTTGCAGTACCAGGTGTTGGCCATTGTAGTGCTGGATTACTCATGCTCTGCGCTGGAGTCATTTATAACTGTTTTGGGTATCATTTTGGTTGTAGTAACTTTATCAGTGAATTTTGTGAATAGCAATGTGCTTACTCTTTTGTGGATGGGCACCAGGGCCGCCTTTACAGCGGTGCGAGCGGTGCGGCAGCACCGGGTGCCGAATTCAGGGGGGGGGCTGTGTTTAGCAACGACTTACAAAACTTGCAATTTTAAAGCACCTGCAGAAAAGTTCCTTGTGTGTCCAGTCTTCAGGAAACAATTAAAATGTCAAGATACCTCTTGTGATTAACATTCCTGCTAAAGAGAGAGGTGAAAGTTTTTCCTAGTAGCAGCTTTGACTTGCCATAAAGTAGCGTAGTGGGTTAATATGCCTGCTGCAAAGAACAGAACTATATTTTAAGTGGATAGCTGAGTGGACTAGAAAAGCCAGTTTTGACAAACACTTTAAAACAAATGAATGTATGGTATAGGGGGGGCTATGGAGAGAAGAGGGGCACATTTACCTGGTGGTAGTGAGTGAATCCAGGAGGCAGTCATGGGGTGGGAGGATGCCAGAAAAGTCTGTCGCACAGGGCACCGCCAGCACTAAAGCTGGCCCTGATGGGCACATATCACTCTTTTAAAACCCTCCCTGGCTTCCACTAAACCCCTCTTTATTTCTCCCCTGACCGCAAAAAGTTTGTAGTAAGTATGCCCCTTTTTTAGCCCCTCCCCCGTTTTCTAACTAGTAGTAAACTTAAATGTGTGAGGATCTCCCAATAGAAATGATATGAGAGGTGGAAGTGGAGACTTGCACTCAAAGCTTTGTAAATAACACATTGTAGTGTTTTAGTCGTACTCTTCTAGTACTACTAAACGTACCACAAAATGCAGGTTGTAAATGGCCCCCCTTGGCCCGTGGCCTTACACACTTTGGTGTGGCTTATCCCATGTATAAAAGTAAGTTTCCTGCACCGGCTCTAAAACTACAGCCAGGCTAGTACACAATGGTGCATTCTGGAGCCATACACTTTCAGTCATGCATGTGGATGGTGTAAATACACACTAAACCACATATGATATTTAAAATCTATGCCACTAACTCATTTCCCATGACAATTTACTATAGCGTTACTAAAAAGGTAGATACGGCAAATGGGAAAGAGTTCAGATTGCAATTGACAATAGCAACAAATTCACAAGCAGGGGTACAAAGTTTCTAGGCAATCCGCTCCTGCCCCCACCCCTCCTATATGTCCATTTCCCTGCCATGGCAGTATATTTAACTGCACATAATCGAACACAGATTGGTGTCATTTTATACCCTAGTCCATGGATTTACCCAAGCAAATTCATGATTTGTAAATGCAAAATGTGAATTTGCACTTGTAAATCTAGCCATTTGCATGTGTGCGTTGAAGTGATTTTTCAGTATCAATACTGTTTATCATCAGATCCCTAAAACATTTTTCTTCCATTAGGACGCATGACAAGGAAAACAAAAAACAATATTTTTACGAGTTTAGCAGATGCACTTTATCATCTTCACAGTATATTTCTGACCTTGCTGAAAGGACAGTGCGACTGCGCTGATGTACTAATGTCACTGTTGAGCATCATATAGCGAGAGAATGGCTCAAAGACAAAGAGAGGGGGAGACAATAACAAGAGACACCACTTGAAGCACTATCTGAAGAAATGAAATGCTACAGATTCAGAGACAAGGAAAGTCGGTGATAAAGATGAGAACAAAATCAAGGCCAGGAGACAGAAAGTATTTGACTTAAAAACATTAGTGTGACTTGGATTAAAATCACTTACATTGGCATAAATGGCATGCATACATTGGTGACTACATTACAGGGAGCAGTTGAGAAATTTAAAGGGGTTTCGGGAATGGCTTAACGCAAGCAGCTGTAAAATAACAATGCCTGCAAGTATAAAGATGGTAACCTGCACTTACACAGACCGATATTTGGCGGTTCAGACTAGATTTCGCATTTAATTTAGGATTTTTTATAAGAGATCTGAAGACCATTAAACCATCTTGGCGTGCTTTCGGATGAGTAAAGTCATTCTTGTGGCCCCGATTCGTTCCTTTCATAGGTCTCTAAACATGGACCTCATTCGGGGGTATCCAGGGATCGCAGCTGCGACCCTTGGCATGCCCCTTGCGACCCCTGGCCTCACCTTTGCATTTGTTAAAAACAGTGCCTGGAACGCAGGGGCAGCTGGTTCTTAAGGACGTCGGTTGGGGCCCCACTTTCCTGGTTTTCTGTGAATTAATTATTACCCAAACAGTGAATAATAATATTCACTATTGGCGTAACAAAAATGGTGTAAATTCGCTGGAATATTACACTGTCTGACAGCTAAGGTAAGTAAACGTGTTTTCAAATATATGCTGTATGCTTGTTTGCAGGAGAGTGTGTGAATGCGTGTGTATGTGTAATCGTGCGTGTTGTTCCGTCCTCGTTCGCGCAGCGCGCGTGGCAATGTACCGGCAGACCTGGGGTTGTCTATTGGGATAAGTATCGCACGGGCCGCAATGCGCGGTTGAAATAAAGTAGACACAGGACACACAGGTGGACCATTACGCTTTCCCGGCCGGGGGGTTAGTTCCTCCCGCCTGCCGAGTCAAACGTTTTATTCACGCCTTTACGTCACAGCGTCCATACCATTTCTCTCACATAAACGGGGGATTAAAACCTTCCGGCATGCACGGGGTTTAGAATACAAACACCCCTGTGCGCCGGGAACTGTGGGGCGGCCCCCCAAACATAACATTCCTCCTCAACTATAAATTAACTTACAACTAAACAGAGGTGTGTTCTTCCTTGAAAACGTGGTTAGAACATTTCGCACACTGACTTTTCAACTAACATTTCGACCACTGTGATACACACCCCTTAAACTGTCCACTTTACTCACACACATAGTCCTTCAGCCGCTCTGGGGGTGATATGCGGGATCTCAGATGATATCTTCCCTCCCCTCTTCTTTGAATCACCTCCCGGCTGTCTTTTTCCACCGGCACTTCTGCAGATGGGCTCTCCTGGACCTGGGGTGGAACCCCCGTAGGTGCCAGCTCTCCCACTCTGACATCGTCCCTGTTGCCTGTATTACTATTCGTAAGTTCACTCCCCAGGAAAAAACCTGGTCTTCTACCTCATGGCTGTGATCATTTTCGCTCCTTTGATGAATAAAATGATCTCCGTGGTATTTTTTGAAACAAGAGATGTTCCTGGTTACCATTTCGCTTCCTCGGGTGACGGTCACTAGCGTCCCCTTTACTCGAGTGACAGTCCATAGGCCCGATTCAAAAGTTGTTCTGAACTTCCCGGCCAGATGTCGATTTTTCATGAGTACCACATCACCTACACTCAGCCGTCTGGTATGCGCTCTCCTTTTCCTTGACATTCTCTCATTTTGGACCTGTCTCTGTCGTAGTCTCGCTTCCACTTGTTTGTGCCTATTCTTTGATTGTCCTGATGCCTCTGTGAGGGTTTCCACCTGGGGAATGGTATCCCTTATTTGTCTTGGCATGCAGATCTGGCTCGGGGACACACCAGTTGTACTGTGAGGGGTCAGTCGATATTCTCTCAAAAACTCAAATATCGCGCAGTCTATATTTTTCTCCCTCGCCACTGCAATCCTCAATACCTTGTTGAGGGTCCGCATGAACCTTTCGGCTTCACCATTGGCTTGAGGCCATCGTGGAGTGATTTTTCTGTGGTGGATGCCATGCGATGCCAGATATGCTGCAAACTCATTGCTCGAAAATGGGGGACCGTTATCAGTTCGTAGTTCCTGCATCAAACCATGCGTAGCCATTATTTTCTCTATGCATGATATGACCTTTTCCGTGACTGTAGATTCTAAAACTTCAACCTCTGGATATTTGGAGAAGTCATCGATCACTACTAGCCTGTGTCTTCCATCCGGTAAACTTCCAAGATCCGCGCTGGCTCTCTGCCAGGGCTTTGCTGGGATAGATTCGGTGATGATGGGGGGCGGCGGATCCATCGGCCCTACCATTTGACATGCGTGGCACCTCTGTATGATCTTCTCTACCCAGGTGTCTAGGTCAGGGAACCACACTTTGCTTCTCAGTCGAGCTTTTGTTTTAACCACGCCCTGGTGAGCACTGTGGGCCAACTCGACGGTTCTTTGTCTCAGG